>NC_092519.1:2768729-3368729 GCF_047511675.1 Marmota flaviventris
AACAAACCAAAAGAGTGTTAAGTAAATTGTTAGAGGTCCAGACTATGGTAGAAAACATGTTAGGTCAAGCAAAAGAGAAGGTCTCTCGAGCTAGTCAGACAGAGGAAAATTTGAAGAAAGAAAGCTTAGAGGAAAAACAACCATCAGGCAGGGAATTACAACAGGAGGCTGCTACTAACTCCGTTCTATCACCAGAGGGCATAATTCAACCAACAGCTCCATCTACAGCTGAGTGGCCCTCAAATCCCGTAGTTGATGGACGGAATCCTGAGGCAGGACCCCAAAGATTAGCATGTCCTGTACTTGAGAAGGCAGGAGGGCAACAAATTCACCATGCTTTAGATTTCAAAACAGTAAAGCAATTAAAGGAGGCTGTAACAACCTATGGGCTGCAAGCACCCTTCACTGTGAGCATGGTCGAATCCACCAACTTAGACATGACGCCAGCAGATTGGGCTAACGTGTGGATCTGTGCTAAATGGAGGACAATAGTTGTTATGGAAGGTTGCCAATGAGGAATTTTGCATGGAGACAGCTAGGCGAAATGCAGCAGCTGGTTACCCTCAAAGAAATCTAGATATGTTATTAGGAAAAGGTCCTTATGAGGGTCAATGGCAACAAATTGAATATGATCCTGGCGTATACGCACAAATTGCTGTAGATGCGGTTAGGGCATGGAAAACTTTACAGGGGCATGGAGATTTACAGGGACAATTATCTAAGGTAAGATAAGAACACTTATCCTTTTATTCTACTGTACATTCATGTGCAATGTAGGTAGTAGTACCAACATGGTAATCAAGTATTTACTAGCTTTGATAACACTATAAAATAGTACTTATTTCATAGTCTCAAAATATTCCCCTAAAAATAATCATTTTAAAATATGCCATAGTATATTGCAAACAGGTACTATTTTAAAAAATTTATTGAGTATAGGTATTAAGGCTAATCAGCATTTGAAAATCAACTGGTGTTTTGGGTTTTTTAAAAATATATTTTTAGTTGTAGATGGACACAATACCTTTATTTTGTTTATTTATTTTTATGTGGTGCTGGAGATCAAACTCAGGGCCTCACATATGCTAGGCAAGCACTCTACCACTGAGCCAGAACCCCAGCCGTCATCCTGTGTTGTTATTCAGAACACAGCATATTTCCCCTACCATGTGTATATCTATTCATATTTTGAAGATTTAATTGGCTATCACTTCTCTGCTAAGTAAATAATTAAACTCAATTACTCTGTATTCTCCAGTGTCACTTGTATACTTCTTATTTGAAACCCATTTCAACTGGTATAACATGTTTTTATTTATTTGTCTTTCCAATTTGACTAAACTGGGATATTCCTGAAAATAGCTACTATGATTGCTCATTTCACCATTGCTTCTTTAATACCTGTCATTTTGTGTCTAACAGGTAACCAACACTCCACATAGAATCATTCCCTGGCTGGTTGGCTAGTAGCACAGGTCATTTTTTCTCAATTTTTGTTCTAAACTGAATAAAACATGGGGAATTAAAGGAAAAAAAAATTAAAAGGAAAAGCAAAGTATTTTTTTAGCCCCCTCCAAAAGTAAAAATTTTAACAAAAATAAATGAGTTTAAATAATGGGTTTAGCTTGATTTGAAATCACAAGAATATATCAAAAACTATTGTCACTCTAACTTATCTTTATCTCTATTGGATTTGACAGACACAGAATAGGCACATAAACATACAGAAAAATCATACCCTCTTACTGTACCATTGTTTGACAAAATAAATGCCTAAAGTGTTATGTAGTTGTAAAATATTTCAGGAATGTTATGGAGATTTCTATATCCTTGGCTCCACAAATTATAGTTCACAAAATAGATTGCCTCTTGGTTTTAAACAGACCCCAAATGAAGAGCTTAAAAAATGCCAGCATTTATTATATTATTTCTCTGTGCCAAGAAACTGGCTGCATATTTTCCATTCCATTTAATCTGCACATTAATCCAGTTTAGTAATTACTATTGTGTTGTCCTGTTTCTTTTTTTTTTTTTTTTTTTTTTTAAGAGAGAGAGAGAGAAAGAGAATTTGTAATATTTATTTTTAGTTCTTGGCGGACACAACATCTTTGTTTGTATGTGGTGCTGAGGATCGAACCCGGGCACACGCATGCCAGGCGAGCATGCTACCGCTTGAGCAACATCCCCAGCCCCTGTCCTGTTTCTTTAAATAAATTAAAAAAACCTATGATCAGAGAATAACTTCTCTCAGATTCTCAAATTCTTCAATAACTGACTTGAGGTAAAATCCTATTGTTTTAAATATGATATTATCCTCCCAATGATACAAAAAGAACCATATAGACTTCAAAACTTTATAATTTATAAAGAAAGAATATCAAGAAAAGGCCAATATAGTTGAATTTTGCAATAACCTTGCATTTACTAGAGTATAGAAATAGAAGACATATACCTGAAGTATAGATATTAGGCTAAAAACTTACTCTAATATAAAATATTGTCATTATTCTTTACCTCTAAGAAGGCCAAACCTAAGAATAATGTAGACAGGAGGAGAGAGAAAAATAACCGTTTAACACAAGAAAAAGGGAGTGGAACCTATTTAAAAAGCCATGCAGATATATCATCTTTGTATAGATAACAGTTAAAAAAAAACTTTTATTTTCACATCTAATAGGGAATTTCATCTAGATTCATTATTTTATAGAAAGCCAGTGAGAGAAAAAGAAAGACACTAAGTAGAGTAATTATATGATACTCATTAAGTTCTACCAAGTTAATGATGAAACTTCATTTTCTTTAATATACTAAAGAAGTAGGAGCATAGAAATACAAATCACACCTTCTTAATTAGAACAGATTAATTACAAAAGATTAAGAAAATAATTTTCAATGACTTCATTTCCTTTAAAATTCATATTGGTTTCTGTATGAATTTCTAACTGGAAGTACAATTTCTGTTTATTAACATTTGTTGCCAAGTACTGTATATCATCCATAATTCTGGGTTATTAAATTCCTGAAGCATGCAATACAGCAAACTTAATAGATTTTATGCAAATTGTTATATAGCAAAATAAGACCAGGTGGTACTCATCCTAGCAGAATCCTTCCATAACATTTTCATATTTTTGTTAAAATTAAACAAAATATAAAGTTACCCTTGTGACGTTTAATTTATTTTAATTCATTCTCTATTACAATTTTTTATCCATTCTTCTGGCCCTTTGCACCATGTTATGATACAGTTTTCATTTTAACATTCTTTGATGTTCAGTAGTTTACTACTTTTAAATTGTGACTAGAAACTATGGGACAATTATGCATAGCAATATTCCCACTGAAAAACCACATGCAGAGGATAAAATCGAGCTTGAGATAGAGTTCAACCATTAAAATACAAACAATATCAAAATTTTAAATTGCTAATGTGATCATTTTTTTAAACTAAGAACAATTAGAGATAAATAACCGAGTATGGATACTCAGTCATTTTGTGGTACTGTCCAGAATTTCAAATTTTACTAATATTAGCAGTGATTTCTCAGAAGGAAAAAAAAATTAACATTGACACTCAATTGTATAATAACTCTAATATAATAAGAAATAAACAAATCTTATGGAATAAGAAAATCTATACTATAAACCAATTTTTAAAAAAATAAATGGAGAGACTAAGGTAAAATTTCTAAACAGTAAAATGAGAGGGGAAAAAGATCTTATTTCCTTAATTTCACTTGTCATGCCTTAATTTTATTTCAAATGTTTTAAGATTATAAATTATTGAATTATCTAAATTATTTTTAAATTTTAGAAAATATAAATAAGACCCTAACTGTGAGAGTATCCTTTGGATTGGACATCTTGAACATGCTAATTATTTGAAATTTTAAATATTAGGTCCATAAAAATAGACACTATCTTAAATGCTCAATACTTTTGTAATGTAATACCTAACCATGTAGATGCAAACAGTTTATAATCAATGATTTATACTTTAAGTAACCCCTAAAAAATTATGTTTAAAAAAAAAAAAAAAGAAGTCCTTGGACCTGAATCTTGGCTCCCTATAAACAGAGTAGTCAAATATGGAGCAGATGACATCCTGGAACCGTAAAGCCAGTGAAAACAAGGATTAGAAGTTCTATTAGAGGTATTTTTAGAATGTAGTTCAATCAAGAGAGTCTAAATTTGAAGACATTAGATCATAAATAATTTGATTTTTTTACTGCATTAGGAATTAGCACATATTATATGTGATGCATTTAGGAACTAATTAAAGGCAAATTTTGCACACACACATAATTAACCTTAGTTTATTCTCCATGATATGTACAAACATTAACATAAAATGAATCATGGCCTGAATTATATTGAATGAAATTATAAAACTTCTAAAAGTATATCAGAAAATTTTTGTAACCATTACTAAGGCAAAGTTCTTGATTAACAGAAAGTTGATGTATAAAAAAAGAAATACCGGTGGTGCATGCCTGTAAGCCCAGAAGCTTAAGAGGCTGAGGCAGGAGGATCCAGAGTTCAAAGTCAGACTCAGCAATGGCAAGGCCCTAAGAAACTCAGTGAGATCTTGTCTCTAAAAAAAAAAAAAAAAAAAAAAAAAAAAAAAAAAAAAAAAAAATGTGCAAAATAGGGCTGAGGATGTGGCTCAGTGGTTGAGTGCCCCTGAGTTTAATCCCTGGTCCAAAAAAAGAGAAAAGAAAGAAAGAAATACATGAATTGAATATCATAAAATTAATTTGTGTTGCTCAATATTTTAAAAATGAAAAATGACTCATATTTGATATAATATTTGATTGGATATTAATTGTATCTAAATTATAGAAATTTTCTCAGATTTCAGATACAAGATCTGAAAAAAATTTCAAACATCATTAGACATTAGGAAAATACAATACTACTTTATACACCTTTAAGAATGTATAAAACTGAAACAACTGAAAATATCTAGCATTTTCAAGGAGAAAGTATTTGAAAATTGTATACTTCATCAAAAGGAATGTGAAACTGTATATCAACTCTGGAAATTAGTCTGGTACTTTTGCTGAACTTAAATTTGTGTTTTCCATATGAACTGCAGATCCCATTCCACATTTACTCACAGAAATATAAATTTGAGTTTACACAAAGTCTTTAAGCAAATGTTCATCAGTATAAAAACTCAAATGTCCCTCATCTAGGAAATAAACAAATTAAACTAACAATAAAACTAACAAAAAGGGATGGAATAAAAATAAATACATGGGCTGGGAATGTGGCTCAAGCAGTAGCATGCTCGCCTGGCATGTGTGCAGTGCTGGGTTCTATCCTCAGCTCCACATACAAATAAAGGTGTTGTGTCCATCGAAAACTAAAAAAATAAATATTAAAAAACTCTCTCTCCCTCTCTTTAAAAAAATAAATTTAATAAGAACAACAACTCTGAATTCATTAGATTAAGTTAAAGTAAGCCAATTCAAAAGGTTATGCTAGTATTCTGAGTGAAAAATTAGCAAATCACATCCAGAAGTAGTTAAAAGATTTATATTCATAATTCCAACTGGAATTTATTGTCAGTATGGTAAACCAGTACTTCAATTAAAAACCAGTCAATGTAATCTATCATATCAATAGACCTAAAAATAAAAGTTGTAATTATTGAAATGGATACAGAAAAAAAAATTTGTGTGTGTTTGTGTGTGTGTGTGTGTGTGTGTATATATATACATGTGAGTTTGCACACTGGGGATAGAACCTAGGACCTCATACATGCTAGGCAAGAACTCTATCACTGAACTACTCCCTAGCCCTCTTTAAACTCTTATCTTAAGAGAGGGTCTTGCTAAGTTGCCCTGACTATCTTTAAATTAGAAATCCTCCTGCCTCAGCCTCCAGAATGATCAGGATAACAGACATGTGCCAATGTGTCTGGTTCAGAAAAGGAATCTTAAAAATCAATACTCATCAGGGTCAGTGGAGCTCACTTGTAATCCCAGTGGCTGAGGAGGCTGAGGCAGGAGTATCAAAAGTTCAAAGCCAGACTTATCAAAAGTAAGATGCTAAGCAACTCAGTGGGACCTTGTCTCTAAAAAAGTGCAAAATAGGTCTGGGGATGTGGCTCAGTGGTCTAGTGGGTCTAGTGCCCCTGAGGTTAATCCCCAGTACACATCCCCCCCAAAAAAAAATCAATACTCATGCTAAATGTGGTAGTACAGGCCTGTGAGCCCAGCTAACTTGGTGAATGAGGCAGGAGGATTTCAAGTTTAAGACTCTCCTTAGCAACTTAAAGCGACTGTCTCAAAATGGAAAATATAAAAAGGTGTGGGATGTAGTTCAGTGTTAAAGTGTCCCTGGTTTGAATCCCCAATACATATATGAAACAAATATATATATTTTTAAATCAATACCCATTCAAGAGGAAAAAAAAATCCTCCCAGCAATTAAGAATAGATGTGTACTTTCTCTACTTAATAGAAAATTCTTAAAAAAATTTTTCAACCAGTCTCATTTTTAAAACAAGACTGTGAATATTACAAAGATTATGTATTTTTATCCAAGACAGAAATTCAAACTATCACAGGCAAGGAGGGAGGGAGGGGGGAAGAAAAGAAGAAAGGAAGGAAGAAAGAATGAATTAATAATTTGAAGGAAGGAAATAAAATGTTTACCATTTGAAGATAAATTTAACATAGGTTTTGTATGTTTGAATATAACAGCAACAAAATCTTTTGGGACTGATAAGTTCAGCAAGTTTAGAGGTAAAAAGTCAATGTCCAAGTTTTTTATACAACCTTCATATGGAAGGACAAAAACCTTGGAATAATTGTAACAACATTGAAAAGAATAAAGCAGGAAGCATCATTGTGCCTGATGTTAAAGACAGCTACTTTGCTGCAATTAATAGGAGAATGGAGTACTGGCAAAAGACAGAACACAGACCAGAAGAACAAAATAAGATAAAGAAATAGCTGCTAACAAATATGTCCAACTATGTTTTGACAGAGGGAGGAAATCATTTCATTTCAGGAAGATTATCTTTCCCCATCATTTGGATCAATCCACATGCCTAAAACAAAACAAACAAACAAAAAAACTCCCAGAAACCTCAACATAAACCTCACATGGCTTACATAAAACTCATTCAAAATGCATGCAAAAAGGACTTTCATATAGAACTATAAATCTTACCAGAGAAAAATCAAAGAAAAACATTGGGGGATGTATAGCTAAGGGAACATAAAACTAAACATGCCTGTGAAACAGAATGAGCAAATCTTTATGCCTAAACAAATAACTAAAAAAAAAAAAAAAAAAAAAAAAAAAAAAAAAAAAGATGGCAAAGATGCAGGGAAAGAAAAAGAGGAGCAAACTAAACCTAAAGCAAATAGGGAAAAAAAAGTCCAAAAATACCTCAGAAATATATCAAATGGAGAATAGAAAAACAATACTGAAAAACAGTGTTATGTATTTTTCTCTAAGATGAATAAAATTGAAAAAAAAAGTTTGGCTAATTTGATTAAGAGAAAAAATCAAATATTGAAATTTCTAAAGAATTAAAAGTTGAGCCAGTATAATACAATTCAGAAAATATGTATATATAATATATTTTATTTAAACACACACACACACATATATATATATATATATATATATATATATATATTTAAAAGGACCACCAATAAATTAGAAAACCAGATAAAATTACAAAATTCCTAGAAACACAGAAAAGATAAAAACTGACTCAAAAACCATAACAATGTGAACACATTTTTATCAAGTGAGGACATTGAATCACTAATTAAAAACCTCTCAACACAGAAAAACTCAGAACCAGATGGCTAGCTGGGGAATTCTATCAAGCATTTAAAGGAGAATTAGCATTCACATTTCACAAAGTTGTCCCCAAAATGGAAGGAGTCATCACTTCCAACTTATCATATGAGGCCAGCATCATCATGTTACCTAAAATAAAAGCCTTCACAAGTAAGAAAACAGCAAACCAATCTCCAAAATAAATAGAGATTCAAAAAGCTTCAGTACTATTTAAGGACATTTTTTTGGGTGGGTGTAGTAAGGGTAATCTCTAGTCTTTATGAAGAGGCCTAGAGACCTCCCTTATCTCTTGTGCCATGTGAGGATGTGAGAACACCACAAGATAGCTAAATGTGACCCCAAACCTACCAAAAACTTGATCTTAAATTTGTCATTCTCCAGAACTTTTGGAAATGAGTTCCTGGTATTTATAAGCCATCCAATTATGGTATTTTATTGAAGCTGCCTAAAAAGACTAAAATAGTGTATCATATCTATAGATATGTACCATATTAGAAATTAAAGCTCAGATATTTAAAAAAAAATGTTTTTAATACACTTTAAATTAACTGTACTAAACTTAATAACAAATTATTTTCTTAAAAAAATGAATTTTTCAAATGAAAAATGCTAATAGTAAAAGTACTATTTATATTTTCACTAATGTCTTTAATATCTGACAAAACTGAGTTGAATAGTGTCCTAATATTTACTTCTGTCCTATTTTTCCCAACCTATTTCAGTATCAAATATAATGTAGATTCTAGAAATCTTCATTTCCCTGTCCCTGAATGTGAATTTTAGAATACTGCACCACACTATTGTTATTATTCATTTGAGACCTTGTTTTTGAAGTGTTTCATTTAATAATGGGCTTTTTTTTTTACTTTGCATCCTCTCTCTCGTTTCCTAATAAATTATACATGAGCATGAACCAATTTCCATCATTTATCCATAATTTTTATCACTTTCACTTCTGAAAATTATACCAAAAACCTTTGTTTTATTATGCTTAATGATACTGCATATTGCCTTTTTTAAATTAGAAATTAAGAAGACAACAAAACATTGGAAAAAGCTGTTGAGAAATTGTGTAAAAGTTAGAGAAAAAAGTTGACTTTGAGGAATTGGCTTTGGTAATTGTGGTTCTGGCAAGTCCAACAAGCCAGCCAGCTGGAAACAATCAAGAGGTGAAGCTGCAGGTATGTGTATAAATCCATAAGGCATGATGGTATGCTGGAAGGACAGGTAGGGTCATTGTCATCTTCCCGAGGCAGAATTCCTTGTTCCATGGGAAACCTCTTTCCCAAGTATTTCAGGTGAATGGAGGAGGCCCATCTGCATTTTAGAGGGCAATCACTTTTGATTATGATCAACTTGTTGTAAATATCAATCACATCTATAGAATATGTTTCCTGCAACAATGGGATTAGCATTTGACCAAACAACTGGGCCCCACAGCCTAGCTGAGCTAACATATGAAGTTTCACCCACTGTATCATATTAAAATGTGTTTATTAAGTTGATGCATCCATGAGAAAATGTTTAACATTTATTATATTTTTGCATTAGCACAAAGTTATTTTTCTTTTCCCTACTTCTCATTCTTTACCTTTGGCCATTTTCCAGTTTTCAAATGTGACTAGTATATTCCAGTTTTACAGCCTAGAAAAGGAGACATGCTTGAGAAATAAGAAAAGATCAAAAGGATTAATTTGCATCAAATTTAATTACCTTTATTTAAAAAATAGTTTGTAAAAAGCAGTGTTCATTGAAATAAAGGAAAAGAGATGGATGGAAGAAAGCCTAGAGTGGCTCACATTATTGAAATAGGGAAAAAAAACAGGTGACAAAAAATATACTTACATGATCCTAAAAAAATTATAAGCAATGTTTTTGAGTCATAACAAAAATAATGACAATTGGGGCCAGGGTTGTGGCTCAGTGGTACAGAGCTTGCCTAGCATGCACAAGGCGCTGGGTTTGATTCCTGGTCACCACATAAAATAAATAAATAATCAAATAAAATAAAAGTATTTAAAAAATAATGACAATTATAATAAAAGCTACTTTCTACTTTTTATATTTGAATATTCTTACAAACCTTTCAGCAGTGATATATTCTTGCCTCTTCTATAGAAAGTTCTATATATAATGTTGCCCTACATATAAGTAATTTAAAACAATTGTTTCCATTAAATATATTGACTTTATATTTTCTACTTTGTATGCAAATATTATATGTACATTTTTTTTTTTTTTTTTTTTTTTTTTTTTACTTTCAGAGAAATAACCATTTTTCATTAGATAATTATGCCTCTAAGGAAGAAAAATCCCAGGGCTAAAACAGGCAATAATTTAAGCTAAAATAAATTATAAGTTTTAAATGTGTTATTTAAAATCTAGATTTACATATATACATTCAAGGTTGTTTATTAGTACCCAAGAAAGCCTAGATAAAATCCTACATGATTTCATTATGAATGGGTACAAATTAAGGGCAAATTGGCAGATGATGTGGCCATTCCTACATATTAGACCAATAATACACAAAATAAATACTCAACATAGGTTTTGTAACTTAGTTTGAGTAACAACAGGAAATACGTTATTTGATTAGAAAATAACCATTTGACTTTCATGACTTTCACGGTCATGAAAGTCAAATGGTTATTTATTTTTTGTCCATTTATCTGGATTGGTTGAACAAGTTTGTAGGTCACCCACAGAGAACTACTTTCGCTCAATTACTTGGGCAGTCTTTTTGATTATGTTTAAATATGACAAGGTAGTGAAGTGGCCTGGACTCTGAGAGGTTAGTGAATTTGTATGTGTCCTCTTGACTTGTAAACCTTTTATAAAGGACTCTCATAAATGTTCTTCTGTTAATTATCTTACCACATTCTAATGAATGCAAGTTCAATTACTTTGGAAACTCTCCAAAATATTTACAGTAAAATGCAATTCCTCTTTCAAGTATCTTTCTACAAATATTGTGATCATAGTAAAGCAGATCAAGATATAATAAAGAACTTTTCAATGAGAAAGTATGCATCATTGAGCAGCTCACTTAGAACTCCAGCGTCAGTATCTCTAGTGGATAGAGAAACTTTTGGGTTCAATTAACTATACTTAAAATATTATTCTACAGAGGCATTAAAAATATGTTAAAAAGCACATGGATGAAAATTTTAAAATGTCACATTCCTATTTTAAAATGAACTCCTATTTCAAAATTCAAGCAAATTCTCAACATTAGAACAACTGTTGAGCATAAAATCAATGAGTGTAAAATATTTAATTGTTGGAATGAAGGCTAAATTCTTACTTTTACTTGTAGATGCTTCGTTACAGACATCAGGAACAAATGTAGGTTTAACTAATCCTTTGTATAAAAATCAATGATCATGAATAAGTAAAAGATATTGGTCTAGGGTACAGCTCAAATGACCAAGAAATCATCTCAGTAGTGACCTTACATTTATAACATTTCTTAAGGAACACTACTTTGCAATATCCTAAATGGAACATCACTCTTTGTTTCTAAAAGAAAGGGAAATTGATCTTAATAAATAAATGCGCCAATCAGAGACTAAAACATTACATAGTCAAATCTATAAGAAAAGCACACAAAGAAATAGAAATGCACTGGAAATTTTGTAGCAATTTAAACAATCATGTTGTCTCAAATGGTAAAATAAGGTAAATAGTGTGCTTGAAAAGGTCAAAACTCTGTAAAATATATAATATACAGTCATGTCTAGCTGTATTTCATCTTCTGAAGTCAATTTAGAAATGAATTACATTTTCAAATGGAGAATTTTTTAATATCTATTTTTAAACTTCATTTAATATACAATTTTTTCTTCACTATTAGATTAAAATATAAATTAAGTGTACATCTATATCAGGTGTTTCCTACCATCAATAAATACACACATTCAAATCACAAGTTTCAGAAACTAATTTGCTCAAAACATTTCCTTTGAATACAGATGTCATCAAGCACTTTTTGTTAAATGTCAGATAGTAAATATTTTACATTTTGTGGACCATATGTTCCATATGACAATTCCTCCATAGTATTATTGTAGCAAAAAAAAAAAAAAGTCATAAACATCACATAAAGAATAGATGGCCAGGTAAAAGGATGGAGTTGGAGACTATCATGCTAAGTTAAGTAAGCCAATCCCCCCAAACCAAAGGCCAAATGTTCTCATAAGTGAATGCTGATCATAATTGTGGGGGCGGGGGACATGGTATAAATGAAGGAACTTTGATGGGACAAAGGGGAGGCAAAGGTGCCAGGGCTTGGAGTAGGAAAGATGGTGGAATGAGATGGACATCATTACCCTAGCTACATGTATGACTGCACATATGGTGTGACACTACATGGTGTACAACCATAGAAATGTAAAGTTGTGCTGCAATTGTGTACAATGAATAAAAAATGCATTCTGTTGTCATATATACCCAATTAAAATAAATTTTAAAAACTTATGCTCTATATGTACATGAATATACCACAACAAACTTCACTTTTATGCATGTCTATAAAGCCCAATTAAGAATAATTATAAATAACTATAAATAAATAGAAAAAATAGAAGGAAAACCAGTAGAGTAGAAGAAGAGGAACAGGGGAAGGGAGAAAGGGCAGGAAAAAAAAAACAAGTATTGGTGACTGAAATTGAGCAATTTATATTTCATGTTTTCATGAGTATGACAAAATGAACCCTAATATTATGTATGACCCTAATGACTAATGAAAACATTAAAAAATAATAGATGTGTTGTTTTGCAATAAAACTTCATGACAACAGCCTCAAATATTCAAATGAACCCTTTTGGCTGGATTTGGACTATTGGCTATATTTGGCCCTCAGTTTGTAAGGTGCTGGCTCATTTTAATGCAATAAACAAATAACAATAAAAAGTATCTCTATAGATATTTTATTGGCTATTTCTTGCACAAACCTATTTCTAACATTGATAATCATCAATTTAGTATTTTCCTAATTTTATACAACTTTTGTGTAACTGTATCTTTAATGACTTTTCTGAAATGCTACTCATTTTATTCTAATTATGTAAGTACAATGAAAAATAGAATGCTTTCAAAATTTGCACATTTTACTTTATTATTTAAACCTGTAGGAAGAATGAGGATAGACAATTTCTACCAAGTGAATGCTGATAATGAGTTTTAAAACTAGGTATGCACACTCAATGGCCCTAAAGTAATTAGAAACTAAGTTTATTATCTTCAAGTTTAAAGCCAGTACTTTAGAAATTGTCCCTTAGTTTAGTTTGGACTTAGTATAGAAAAGGTGAGCCATAACGAATATTGGGCTTAATTACCAGCCTCTCATATACATAATTACTTGAGAAACTTTATTAGCATTTTTCCTCCTAATTATGCACACTCTTATTGGAAAGTTCCAATAAACAAAACTCTTGAATCTGAATCTCTATTAGATTTTTTGTTTGCACCATACAGAATAGTGAATCAATTTCTGCTTATTTCAAACACAAAAATATAAAATTAGCTACATAATTGGTCTTATCACTGGTTAGTAGAATAAAAAAAAATCATATAGTAAAAAAATGTTTCACATACTTTATGATAACAAAGATTAAAGAGATTGCAACTTGTCATAGCCAGCAATGTCTCTCAGACTTGAGGGCATTCTCATAACATCATAAAATGGAAAGCTCTGTATCATTTCAAAAACTGTTTGATTTTTCTTGCAAATTTAAAATATTATATGTAACAGTTTATTTTAGGAGTTATTTTGAATTCTTCTTCATCCTGCGTTTTCATATATGGCTCTATAAACAATGGGAAAACAAAGGAAAAAAAAATTTCCCTCCAGAACACTTGAGATTGCAACTGTGAGGATGAAATTGTGAACTGTGCGGGTAAATTTGTTTGAATGCAGTTAGGGACATAGGGAAACAATCCAAGCTAAAGTTCATTTACCAGGACTGTTTCAGTGTACAACAAAAAGGAAACTGTTAAGAACTGCAAATATGACACACACTTGAAACTCGATTTATTTACCAACTAAGTACTCTGCTGGGGATAAGTCATAGATGATTCCCTTAAATAATCCAAAAGTTGAGATCGATCATTGTTAACATAGAACAATGCAGCAGAACATGATGAATAAGTCAAAAAGAAAATGGTTCTTGAGTGGATAGACAAAAGATGAACTATGTTATCTGAGTGCTTACAAAATGAGTACTTTGTCAGCTAAGCTGAGATCGGTGTCCATTATGCAGTTTTATACAGTAACACTGAGACAGCATTACTGTGCTATGTGCAGAAGATCTCAGATATATGCATAGAACTTACCTACATATATGTTTTTTTGAGGGATGGAGGGAGGAAAGTGGGAAGAGAGGGGGAGGGGCAGGGGCTGTGAGAGAGGGGAAGGGAAGGGGAAGGGAGAGGGAGAGAGAGAGAGAGAGAATCCAAGAAAAACCTGGAAAAATAAACTTCATAAGAGAGAATGGCTAAACCAAACAAACAAAAATCAAAGGACAACAACCCACAGAATGTCGGTAGTTATATAAGTTAGCTAGGTTGCAGAATGTTCCTTTATTGGGCTGCAGCTCATATTTTTACATCATTAGATTCTTGTTATCCATTCTGACCAGAATGTCATTGAAGTACTGTTCTTCAATGCTCAGTACATTATATTGGTATATTTGACATCTCATAATTGGTGATTTTAACTTTTATCACCTGAGTAAGATGGAGTTTATTGAAGTTTTCCATTATAAAGATACTGTTTTGATTTTTTTCACCAATAAAGGTCCAAAGGAAGTAATATCAGACTATGTTAATACTTCAATTTTAGTTGCATTTTTGACAGAGCATCCATTGATGATTTTTGACAGCATAGATTTTAACTTGTATTGATATTTTGTTTTACAAAATATTTTTCCTATTTTTCTCACTGCTTCTTCATTTTTAGGTTATAAGTATAATATAATAAGCAGCTTTCCCATCAATGACATTTATTTATTTGCTTACTTATTCAATATGAATATTGATATTAATAAATAAGCAAACGGACTCATAGATTCTTATATATTGGTTATAACTCGTTATTGTTACTATTTGCTTGATGTTCATATAGTACCACCAGCTTGGCTGTAGGGAGTACTTTAGTTATCAGTACTTTTTTCATCTCACATAACTTAAACTTCTTTGATCATTTCCATATTGGCAAGAACTTTTAGAAAATATCAAGAACATGGATAAAATGAATGTATGAAGGGCCTTTCCAACTTAAATTAAGAACAAAGAAAAATTGAATGTAATATACATACATAGGTTGAATCTTAATCAAGATTTGTGATTTTTTTTTTTTTTTTTTTTTTTTTTTTTTGCTAAGGGATGAATTTTAAATATTTAACAAAATGTTAATAATTGTAGAATTTTATTAATATTAATGTACTTGTGTTTTCAATCATACTGTACTTATATAAGGGCATGTCCTGGTTCACAACATACAGATACTAGTATACTAATTGTAATGAGACAGCCTACCTGTGACTCAACATTTAGTGACCATAAAGAAGATATGGACATACTATGTACTATTTTTTTAAGCTTTTATATAAATGTGAATTTATATAACAACAGCAACAACAATAATTACAACAACAATAATTATAACAAAACATAAGTTCTGAGGTACCGGGTCTGGTTGAAAGCCAGAGATACACATGGATATGTACCTCCATAGGCAAATATGGTCCCTCAGAACAGGAACATGCACAACTTTCAAAGTGATTGGTTCTGGGCTAGATTATAACTGTAGAGCACAACCACCTTGATACACAAGAAATTTTGTTTTAGTGTTTATTTATTTACTGACTTGGCTTATTATTTACTTACTAGTTTTGTTATATACAAAGTTTTGAGAAATAAAAATAAGATAAAATATAAACTCTATTTCTGCTTAGGAAAAACCAAAACTGAATAGTAAAAATTGTTTTGTTTTGTTTTTGATACTGAGGATTGAACTCGGGGATACTCAACCACTGAACCACATCCCCAGCCCTATTTTGTATTTTAGTTAGAGATAGGCTCTTACTGGGTTGCTCAATGCCTCACCATTGCTGAGGCTGGCTTTGAACTCACCATCCGCATGCTTCAGCATCTCAAGCCATTGGGCTTACAGGGGTGTGCAACCTAACAAAATTTTAATGCTTATCTTAGAGCTACCATAGATAAATTTCTTAATAGTTCTTAATTTCAAATTCTGCATAATGTGTTAAGAGGTAATATTTTTTCTTCTTCATGAGAAATATAAATTTAAGACAGAATGGTCTAGGTTCTGTTATAATAATGAGACAAATAACACTTTGTAAATGAAAGTCATATATGATCAAATATTAAGCAAATAAAATAAAAGATTGAAATAAAATTTAATAAATTTATTTTACTTTTAATTTAAAAATCTTGAGCATAATTGTATTCCTGAACATCTTTGTTTCCCCAAACTTGTATATTTCTTAGAATAGTTACTTTTGCTAGACAATTTTTGATGTATGATATTATAAATGTCTTTAACACAGACAGTTTGCCAAAAATATAGATCACTTGGCAACTGTTCCATTTGTTGTAACTATCAAAAATGACATTTTTTGACACTTAAAAATTATTCTACCTCATTCAGAATGATGCAAAGGCATTCAATCTTGAAGTTGAAAGCCATACATGTAATTAGTATACAAAGTGGATCCCACTTATCCTCAGCTTTAGAACCAGAGTTAAATTATGTCAATTGTTAAGAGTCTAGGTCATTAAGAAGGATGTTTTTCCTCTAACACACAATCTGAGATACAAAAGTTCCCATGGTTAGTATATAAGACATTTGCAAATCCTATAAATTCAGACTTAAAATATTTTTCTGCAGATGTGATTTATATATTTAATCAAGCCTGGGGGTAGAATATCTATATCTTAGATTATATTTCAAATGGGATGTGATGAAGATATGTGTTATATGGTCAATTCGTATTGTTAGCATAATGAATTCCTCAGAGTACTTCTCAAAAGAGTATAATTTTAAAATAGATTGTATCACCTGTTAAGAATAAAGCAATTAGGGTTGCTTTTCTTACCAAGAATTTAATAGTTAGCCAAGTATGTATATAGGACAACCATCAGACTGGGATAAAATTTAAGATAGAACACACATAGTAGCCTCTAAATTTGACATTTATGAATGATTCATCAGGGTAAATAAAATTAAAATAATATGACCTTCCATTAACTGCTATAAGATCATACAATAGTAAATAGTGTTCTATAGCAATACAAAATTGACTTGAATGCAATATAAAACTTGAATGAAGGGGCTTGTGGCTCAGTGGTAGAGTGCTTGCCTAGCAAGTGTAAGGCTCTGGGTTTAATTCTCAGCACCACATATAAATAAATGAATAAAATAGAGGTACATCAACAACTAAAATATAAACCGAAAAAATCATTGCAATATATAAAATTATTTTGAAACCTATGGTACTGCTGATAACACACTGTAGGCCACACACTGCATTGGGTTGAGCTCTACGTTGTAGGCATGAACCCTGTGATAAATACTAAAACATATTCTATGTTATGAATGGTACAAAAAAGATGACTCTTTGTGTCCTATAAATTAAGAAAATAAGGCAATGGTCATGAGTAAAAGGAAATGAATACTTGGGCTTCAACATAAGCACAGGGTTCTGTATCACTGACAGTCTACCTAAAAGAAAGAATTACAGAATGTAACTGGTGTTCAATGAGGTTTCCATAAGATACTTAAAGAAGGATTTGGAAGGCTTTGTGAGGGCTATTAGAGACAGCTTCCATGGATCACTTCTGTTGCCTCAAAAGGAAAGTCGGGGTCATTTGGCCAAATAAAGAAATCCTTCCAAATCTTTTTTTTTTTTTTTTTTTTTTTTTTCAGTTGTAAAGGGACACAATACCATTATTTTTAATTAATTATTTACTTTATGTGGTACTGAGGATCAAACCCAGTGCCCCACAGGAGGTGCATGCAAGTGCTCCAACACAGAGCCACAATCCCAGCCCCTCCAAACATATTTTTCCCCCTGTGGAACACTATTAATTGGGAATATCTCTACAAATGGAAAAAATAAAGTGTAAAATTAAATCACTCTGCACATAGACTTTTCTGACCATGAATACTGCCTTTTCCACACATCAAAATATATTTTATGCAAACCACCAGCCAAAAAAAGAATTCATGTCATTAAATGAGATTTGATAGTTAAACATAATATGCAAAATACATTAAAATTATAAAAATATAAGAGTAAAAACTGAAGTGAAAAACAGTGGATAAAGAAATTTGCCAAAAAAAAATATTGCTGAGAGCTTGATGATATATGCAAACCTCAAGGTAGAGCTGTTAAGCATCAGAAAGAGAGGGGTGTGGGTTGGCAGATATCGAGAAGAAACCGCAAGAGAAAATTAAGTTATCACATTGTAAACAATGAAAACAGAAGTACTGAAAACGGTAAAAGCATAAAGTACCTGCTACAGAGTGCTATGAAAACAAACACAAAGTAAAATGAGTTTTAAGAAATTATTAAATATATATATATATATATATATATATATATATATATAGAGAGAGAGAGAGAGAGAGAGAGAGAGAGAGAGAGAGAGACAGACATGTGCACAAAGCTTGATAGTTCTTTGAATACATATATATATATATATATATATATATATATATATATATATATATATATATATATATATATATAATGTAGTTACTGGAAAGGACAAAATAGCAAATTGAACAGAGGAAAAACAACAACAACAAATCAAAACTAAAGGAAATCTGAAACTACAGGGAAAAAGGGATACTGTTTTCAGGATATATTGCCAAAAAAGTGAAGAAGGTTTGGGTCACTCTGAATTACTTCATAATGAAAAATGAACTTCCAAGATACACAAACTTTAAAGTTTACAGTCATAAACATGTAGCAATCAACAAGAAAAAATGATGATTAGTTCAAAATTCCCCATAAGTATACAAAACTAAAAAAAAAACAAAAAACACTCACTTCCTGTGAGGAAACTAACTTTTTTTTTTTTACTCAGACTGTCATTTACTTATGAATAAACCTTTATATATTTTTCATTGATAAACACAAAGAGAACTTATTCTTGGATGTCCTTAAAGACACTACTGGATGACAGGCTATCATGAGTTGCTGTACTTCAGTCACATTCTCAGGGTCCATTTCTAATTCTTTTTCTCTTTCTACTTATACCACATTCCTTACTTCAGTGAAGTCCATAAGGGTTATGATTATCTTCTTCCAAAGTCCTGTTAATGTTGATATTTTTACCTCATCCTATGAGTCACTAATAATAAGATCTAGAATGTGAATTGTTTCTAGAATCTTTTCAATTTACTTGGCCCAGATCCATCAGAAAAATCACTATGGCTGCTACAGCATTACAAAATGTATTTCTTAAACAACAGTTCCTGGCGATT
The DNA here is from genome assembly GCF_047511675.1 of Marmota flaviventris. Taxonomy (NCBI): domain Eukaryota; kingdom Metazoa; phylum Chordata; class Mammalia; order Rodentia; family Sciuridae; genus Marmota; species Marmota flaviventris. The sequence continues at coordinate 2,788,079 of NC_092519.1, forward strand.
GAAATTGCTGCTTGATCCATGCATTGCAGAATAGATATCTTGATAGCAGATATGCAAAGAAATACTCGCATTGTGCAACTTTATCATAGCTCCTGGGAATCTTCCTTTTTGAACAATAAGTACCAACAGTGAACTTAGCATCTTTTTTTTTTTTAATTTTTTATTGTTGGTTGTTCAAAACATTACATAGTTCTTGATATATAATATTTCACACTTTGATTCAAGTGGGTTATGAACTCCCATTTTTACCCCATATACAGATTGCAGAATCACATCAGTTACACATCCATTGATTTACATATTGCCATACTAGTGTCTGTTGTATTCTGCTGCCTTTCCTATCCTCTACTATCCACCCTCCCCTCCCCTCCCCTCTTCTCTCTCTGCCCCCTCTACTGTCATTCATTTCTCCCCCTTGTATTATTTTTCCCTTTCCCCTCACTTCCTCTTGTATGTACTTTTGTATAACCCTGAGGGTCTCCTTCCATTTCCATGCAATTTCCCTTCTCTCTCCCTTTCCCTCCCACCTCTCATCCCTGTTTAATGTTAATCTTCTTCTCATGCTCTTCGTCCCTACTCTGTTCTTGGTTACTCTACTTATATCAAAGAAGACATTTGGCATTTGTTTTTTAGGGATTGGCTAACTTCACTTAGCATAATCTGCTCTAATGCCATCCATTTCCCTGCAAATTCTATGATTTTGTCATTTTTTAATGCAGAGTAATACTCCATTGTGTATAAATGTCACATTTTTTTTTTTTATCCATTCGTCTATTGAAGGGCATCTAGGTTGGTTCCACAGTCTTGCTATTGTGAATTGTGCTGCTATGAACATCGATGTAGCAGTGTCCCTGTAGCATGCTCTTTTTAGGTCTTTAGGGAATAGACCGAGAAGGGGAATAGCTGGGTCAAATGGTGGTTCCATTCCCAGCTTTCCAAGAAATCTCCATACTGCTTTCCAAATTGGCTGCACCAATTTGCAGTCCAACCAGCAATGTACAAGTGTACCCTTTTCCCCACATCCTCTCCAGCACTTGTTGTTGTTTGACTTCAGAATGGCTGCCAATCTTACTGGAGTGAGATGGTATCTTAGGGTGGTTTTGATTTGCATTTCTCTGACAGCTAGAGATGGTGAGCATTTTTTCATGTACTTGTTGATTGATTGTATGTCCTCCTCTGTGAAGTGTCTGTTCAGGTCCTTGGCCCATTTGTTGATTGAGTTGTTTGTTATCTTATTGTCTAATTTTTTGAGTTCTTTGTATACTCTGGATATTAGGGCTCTATCTGAAGTGTGAGGAGTAAAGATTTGTTCCCAGCATGTAGGCTCCCTATTTACATCTCTTCTTGTTTCTTTTGCTGTGAAAAAACTTTTTAGTTTGAGTAAGTCCCATTTGTTGACTCTAGTTATTAACTTTTGTGCTATGGGTGTCCTATTGAGGAATTTGGAGCCCGACCCCACAGCATGTAGATCGTAGCCAACTTTTTCTTCTATCAGATGGCTTGTCTCTGATTTGATATCAAGCTCCTTGATCCATTTTGTATTAACTTTTGTGCATGGTGAGAGAAAGGGATTCAGTTTCATTTTGTTGCATATGGATTTCCAGTTTTCCCAGCACCATTTGTTGAAGATGCTATCCTTCCTCCATTGCATGCCTTTAGCCCCTTTATCAAATATAAGATAGTTGTAGTTTTGTGGATTGGTTTCTGTGTCCTCTATTCTGTACCATTGGTCCACCCGCCTGTTTTGGTACCAGTCTTTAAAGAATTATAAACAAACATGTTGTTATCCAAAGTTTTTCCATTTACACAAGCTAAACAAGTAATATTTAATATAATTCTTAAAGGCCCTAGGATTTTTGGATTGATAAATCAATATTATCTTCAACTTAAAGACACCAGATGTGTTAGCCCCTAACAAGATTTAAGTTCGAAGTCAGGCATTAACTTCTCTTTAGCTATGAAATCCCTAGATGGCATCTTCTTCCAATACAAGGTTGATTTGTCTACATTTAAAATCTGTTGTTTATTGTAGCCACCTTCATCAATTGTCTTAGCTAGTTCTTCTGGACAACTTGCTGCAAAATCCGTATTAGCACTCACTGCTTCACATTGGACTTTGAAATGGCTTCTTTCCTTAACTCTCATTAGTCAACCTGTGTTAGCCTCGAACTTTTCTTCTGAAGCTTCCTCAAAATCAGCTCTCATAGAATTGAAAAGAATTAGATCCTTGCTCTGGATTAGGTTTTAGCTTAAGGGATAATGGTACTGATAAACTTGCTTGACTCAAGGTTATCACAAACCTTTAATCTATAAAGCATCTCAATATATGTGAGGCCCAATAAAGAGAAAGCAAAATAAAGTGAGCTATGCTTGTATTCATCAACAAATTTAATATGTATACATGTCAAAATACTTGCACACAATAAAAAAATTCACCTCCATAAGAATTTTTAGGTTTGTAATTTTGATAGGCATTAGCAAGTTGACATCAACATTTATCATATTTCTAAACTCACATGTGAAATTGACTGTATCCTCATATCTTAAATAGCATAACAATAATAATGTATTTTCAAGGATTTTTATCTTTGCTATTGTGACTGATGAAATATGGTACTTGACTTAATTTTCATGTTCTTTATGTTAAATAAATTTAAACAAATTTTAATATTTTATATTTTCCATTCTGTTAATTACCTGTATATATTGTTCATTAATGTTAGGGTCAGTTTTGGTAGAATTTGGGAATTAACTTGTAGGAGATCCTTATAAAAGGTACTTTAACCCAAATAAAATAATGTAATTTAAAAGTTTCATTTATTAATTAACTGTTACTTGAATAAATTTCCTATTTACAAAATGAGAGACAAATATTTTGTGATTCTTGGGTTCTGATACACATATTGATTTGTAAGGCTCAAATGTAACAACAAATTCCAATTTTAGCTTTCTGGTCTTTCCCAGTTTTTCTTCATATTTTTATTTTTTTAACACAGTTTATTAACTTGTTGGTGTCAGTATTTAAAATGCTGGAACTGTGCAATAAATTTAAATATTTACTAAATTTTATCTTCACACATTATTTTCATTCATTTCAGAACAATTCTGCCTATCCTGAATTATTTTTCAATTCATTTTAGAATAAGTTTATTGTATTCATAATATTTTCCATGTTGTATGTTTGTTTGTCCTTCTTCTTCTCCTCCTCCTCCTCCTCATCCTTCATTTTCTTCTTTTTTTCTTTGTGTATTTATTTGTTTTTGTGGTACTGGGGTTGAACCAGAGGACATTCTACCACTGAGCTATATATCTCCAGAACTATTTATTTTTATTTTATTTTTCATTGCAAGACTAAGTTGCCCAGGTGGAGCTCAAACTTGCTATCCTTCTGCCTCAAACTCTTGAATGTGCACTACCAAGCCTGGCTTCTTTCTTCTTTTACTATTATTACAAAGCTATAGTAACAAAAATGTCATGGTATTGGCACCAAAATAAAAAGGTAGCCCAGGACACAGAGATTAACCCACAAATATACAAATATCTTATATTACATAAAGGTGCCAAAAGCATGCACTGGAGAAAGGATAGCATCTTCAACAAATGGTGTGGGGAAAAATGGAAATCCATATGTAACAAAATAAAATTGAATCCCTATCTCTCACCATGCACAAAAGTTAACTCAAAATGGATCAAGGATCTAGGGATTAAACCAGAGACTCTGTGTCTAATGGAAGCAAAAGTAGGCCCTAATCTCCATCACGTGGTGCTAGGCCCCAACTTCCTTAATAAAACAACTATAGCACAAGAATTAAAACCAAGAATCAATAAATGGGATGGATTCAAACTAAAAAAGTTTTTTTCTCAGCAAAAGAAATAATATGTGAGGTGAATAGGGAGCCTACATCCTGGGAACACATAAGATAGAGCTCTAATCTCTAGAATATATAAAGAGCTCAACAAGATAAGCACCCAAAAAAAACCAAAAAACAAATAATCCAATCAATAAATGAGCCAAGGACCTGAACAGATACTTATCAGAAGAAGATATACAATCAATCAACAATATATTAAAAAATGCTCACCATCTCTAGCAATCAGAGAAATACAAATTAACGCTACTCTAAGATGCCATCTCACTCCAGTAACAGTGGCAGCCATTATGAAGACAAACAACAACAAGTGCTGGCAAGGATGCGGGGAAAAATGTACATTCATACACTGTTGGTGGGACTACAAATTGGTGCAGCCAATTTGGAAAGCAGTATGGAGATTCCTTGGAAAACTGGGAATGAAACCACCATTTGGCCAAGCTATTCCTCTTCTCAGACTATAACCAAAGGACCTAAAAACAGCATATTATAGGGACACAGCCACATCAATGTTTATAGCAGCACAATTCACAATAGCTAAACTGTGGAGCCAAACTAGATGTCCTTCATTGGATGAATGGATAAAAAAATGTGGCATTTATACACAATGGAATATTATTCAGCAATAAAAGAGAATAAGATCATGGCATTTGCAGGGAAATGGATGGCATGAGAGAAGATTATGCTAAGTGAAGTTAGCCAATCCCCAAAAAATAAATGCCAAATGTCTTCTCTGATATAAGGGGGTGTGACTCAAAATGGTGTTGGGAAGGAGAGCAAGGGAGGAAGATTACCTCTAGATAGGGAATAGGGGTGGGAGGGAAAGGGAGGGAGAAGGGGAATATCATGGATGGTGAAAGGAGACCCACATCACTATCAAAATACATGTATGAAGATGTGAATTTGGTGTCAACATACCTTATATATAATCAGAGATATGATAAATTGTGATATAATTGTGTATTAAAAATTGTAATGCAAAAATAAATAAATATTTTAAAAAAACAATAGAAAACAGAAACAAACCCACATGAATACAGTTATTTCATACTAGACTAATATACCAAAACACACAAATCCTTTTCAACAAATGTTGCTGGAAAAGTGGATATCCATGTGCAGCAAAATGAAATCAAATCTCTATCTCTCAGCATACACAAAACTCAACTCCAAGTGTATCAAGGACCTAGGAATTAGACCAGAAACCCTGCACCTAAAAGAAGAAAAAGTAAGCCCAAATCTTCAGTACGTCAAATTCGTCCCTGACTTCATTAGTAAGACTCCCGAAGGACAAGATATAAAATCAAGAATTAATAAATTGATGGATTCAAACTAAAAACCTTAGCAAGAGAAACAATCAATGAGGTGAAGAGAGAGCTTTCATTTTGCAAGCGAATTTTTGCCACATGCGCATCAGACAGAACACTCTCGAGGATATATAAAAACATCTAGAGGATATATAAAAAACTTAACAATAAAAAATAATCCAATCAGTAAATGAACTAAGGAGCTAAACAGACACTTCTCAGAAGAAGATATACAATCCATCAACAAATATATGAAAAAAAAATGTTCAATATCCTTAGTAATTAGAGAAATGGAAATCAAAACTACTCAAAGATTTCATCTCACTTCAATTGGAACGACAGTTATAAAAAATACAAACAACAATTCATGTTGGCAAGGATGTGGGAGAAAAGGTACACTCATACTTTGTTAGTGAGACTGCAAATTAGTACATCTAATCTGGAAAATAATATGGAGATTCCTTAGAAAACTTTGAGTGGAACCACCAGTCAATCCAGCTATCCCTCTCCTATAAACATCAATGTTTATAGAAGCACAATTTACAAGAGCCAAACTCTGGAACCAACCTAGATGTCCTTCAATAGATAAATGGATAAAGAAATTATTATGGTATATATATATACAATGGAGTTTTACTCAGCGTTTTCAGGCAAATGGATGGAGTTAGAGAATATCATGCTAAACAAAATAAGCCAATCCCCCCAAAACAAAGGCCAGGTGTTTTCTCTAAGTGGATGGTTATCAATAATGGAGACAGGGGCATTGGATGAGTGGAGAAACTTGGATGGGGCAAAGGGGAGGGTGGGAGGGTGCCTGGGGATAAAAAAAATATTTGGAGTGAGATGGTCATCATTACCCTTGGTACATGTATGACTGCATGAATGGTGTGACTATACTTTGGGTGAAACCAGAGAAGTGAAGAATTCTAATCCATTTGTGTACAATGAATTAAAGAGCATTCTACTGTCATGTATAACTGATTACAATGAATAAATAAAGTTACTTTAAATTTATTAGAGTATATCATGTTATATATCAAAGATCAATTAATTCACTACAATATATCTTTTATTTGCAGACTAATACATAAAAATCGTAAACATTACTTTTGGTAATAATTTTGTATTTATTTTCTAAACTCTTAAAAATTTCAATAGCAGATGTTGTATGCAATTTGATACAGATTTTTTTTTAATTTAAAGTAAAATAGACCAAATATATATGTTATGACAAATAGTTTATACTTTCCTATAACTGATAAATTACAAACAGTTCGATATTTATGTCAGCCTTTTTGATAGAACTTATTGAATGTCTACTATTTTAAACAAAGTTTATTACTATTTACATAAATAGGCATAAGTAAGCTAGAGAAACAGGATTGACTAAGCAGAGCAGAGATAAAGTGCAAGATGATAATTATCAGTTCAAATAGAAGTTTTCTCTATTGGCAACAATGACTCCATTTACTGTTGGTATTTATTGTAAACTGAAAAATAGTAATTAGGGCATCCAAATAACCATCAATGGACTAGAAATTTTACTATTCTATTTTTACAATCCTTAGGGTAAAGAAATTCTGAGCAGAATATGCAATGAAAAAAGAAAAGATCATGGAGCAAAGAAAACTGTGATGCCTAGCTGCTAGGGCTTTGTCTGCCTCTTGAAATTTGTTAGTCTCTTCTCTCCAGCTGCATCATTCAGCAGAGAAGCCAGCAGTTTTCTGAGTTTGTTTAATGGTATTCTAAAATAACTCTTTTCTAGGAATTCAAAATACCCCTGACAGCAAGAGGTAACCAAATACATTCAGTCAGCTAAGATTCAGTTTTAGATCTTCATGGAACACTATGATATATTATTTTTTAAAAAAATCCTTTATGCTGGGCTGATATTCAGGCAGCAAGTGGAAGCTTACCTATACCAGTTTTGAAAATATGAAATACTTGCTTCCCTTTGGGAAATAGTTACCTCCTCAGATTCCTGAGTCCACATATCCTATCTCTGACAGTAAGAGTTTTGAACCCTTTTTCTATTTCTTCAGTAGCATTCCAGAGTTCAACAATCAACTCATTAATTTTGGGCACCATAAGATCCTCTTGACCTGTACTCCAAAGTCCAGATGGATGTTTATACTATTATTAAGGACATGTGATGCTGATTATTGAATGATTTGAATTGAAGCCTTTTTTTAAAAAAAAGATTATATGTTACTAATTAATAATATGTAATTTGTTATGTCTACTTTGGGGTTACATAATATGGTTTCTTTTCAAATTGATTTATTTAAAAACATCTTTCAGGGACTTCATGCATCTTTAAGTATTATATGACACAAGAGGTTTTCACTTTCAACTTTTACCCACTATGAGTTCCTCTTTTGTGTGTGTGTGTGTGTGTGTGTGTGTGTGTGTGTGTGTGTGTACTGGGGTTGAAAATAGGAGCACTTTTTAAATTTTGAGATAGGGTCTCACTAAATTGCTTAGGATCTCATTAAGTTGCTGATGTCCCTCAAACTTGAGATCCCCCTGCCTAGGCCTCCTGAGTAGCTGGAATTACATGTGTTCACTGCCAAGCCTGGATGTGAGTTCCTCTTATAAATGCCTATAGTGAGATATGTGCAATCCCAGCATAATTCAAATGTCTGTAATCACTATCTTGTAATCTCTAGGTTGTTACAACTTGCTTGGTGCAAAAAAAAAAGTCACCTTGGATGAATGTCAGTTGGTGACTACAGTTAGAAACACATTGTATTATAATTCACTAAGAGCTGAGATAGCTGCCTGTTTAAAAAAAAAAAAAAGTAGACAGAATTTTATATTTCTGGACTTTCCTGCTTTTATAGTGATGCATGTCCCTTTCACTTATCAGCTTAGAGAACACATGAACTGAGGTCCAGTGAATCACAAATTTGAGCAATCTCCATCCTGTTCTGTATATACCTATTTTACATCTGCTTTATTAGCTGGAACAAAAAAACTACTTTCCATTTGTGTTCCATATTTCTATGTATTTTGTGTTCCATATTTCTATGCCCTTAAAAAATCTATATTTAGAAAACATTCATTGATTTGAGAGTAAACAGTATTGATGGTATTTATGAATGGTTATTTAGTTGCTCAGCTATACAACATATTTTAAGTCTCCACATAAAGAAGCAGGAGTAAGCATAACTTGGATATTATTTGTAAATTTTAGGCTTTCTTCATCTACTTGAAAAATGCAAATTATCTGAGAAGAAAACAACATACAACTACATAATTACAATATGCTTTAAATGAATAACTTAATGAAGCACAGGATATCTGTACCCATGTTGGATGCTAAAAGTCGTATAACTCTAAAATATATCATTGACAACTCTAATAGATTTAGATTATTGATTTGAATTGAAGCTTTTCAATTTTTTTTCTTCCAGTAGTATTATATATTTATTTTTAAAATTAATGTTATTTTAGGCATCTTTTTGCTGCATTGACTGAAAGACCAAAGCAGAATAATTGTAGAGGATCAAAGTTTATTTGAGGGATCACAGTTTCAGAGGTCTTAATCCATAAGGCAGTTCCATTCTGCAGGGCTCAAAGTGAGGAAGAACATAATGGTGGAAGTGTGTGGCAGTGGGAAGCAGCTCCTATGATGATGAGAAGCAGACAGAGAGACTCCACTCACCAGATACAAAGTATGTACCCCAAAGTAACATCCTTAATGCCCATCTCCTCTAGACACAGCCCACTTTCCTTCAGTCACCACTTGGTTAATCCCATCAGATTAATTTACTAATTGAATTAAGGCTCTCACAACCCAGTCATTTCCCCTCTAAAGCCTCTTGTATTGTGTCAAATGTGAGCTTTTGGGGAGCACCCCACATTCAAACCATAACAGTATCCAAATAAAATACACACACACACACACACACACACACACACACACAAGACATATCTTTTTCTAAAGCCAAAGCTTAGATAACAGGAAAAAACATCTACCTGATTAAGGATTAATGAGGAACACCCAATTGTTATAAGTCAGTGAGTCAGTCAAACTTTTCAGAATATTCACTAGTTTGAAGATGTTCTTCTATAAATCATTTTTTATGATTTATATATTTGTAACTCTTATGAAAGAAAGCAATAAAACTATAGCTATTGATGAAAAAGGGAAAAGTCCATGAAGAATGTATATATCTAAGAAAAGAGTTGATGTCAACACTGAAAATATCTGATCCAAAGAGAATGTATTCCTGTCATGGTAGTCTTTTGTTTTTACATTAAGTTTCTCATCATAACACTGTGTTACTATGCAGCTACTTATAAATATACTATACACAAAATGTTTGAAGATCTATTCAATGGTTTGGTATAGGAAAGACTGGATACCTCCAGAAATGTAATTAGATAAAGTGTGATTGAAACCTGATATCAACATGGTATACAATGAGCTTTTGACTTGCTGATATACCTGTATTAAGTTTTGGAGGTATATATACATATGGGGACCAAAACAAGATATCATTGATCCCAGAAAATGTTTATCATTCATTAAGAATTCATTTCAAAATTCTAGTGTACAAATATGGCTGATTCAACTGGGAAAAGACAATGGGAGTTAAAGCAATGTTTTGTTATAGCCAAGAACCAAAAATTTGCAAAAGAGTAACTTCTATTTTTTTTTCATCTACCTTTTTGTGTCACTTAATAACCTGAGTGTCAAGTGCACTTCCAATACAAATTTAATATGTATCTCCATATTTCAGATAGAACTTGTCTAGATACATGTCCTGACTTGTGTATTTGGGCAAAGAACTACTAGTTTCAGCAATTACTGAGACTATGGTGAATAGATAAGCAATAGATGGTACTAGAATATAGACAAAGAATATCAACCCTGTGAGATGACTTAGCAGGAGTAGGGAGTGGTGTTCTACTGCCATATGCTAGAACAGTTTCTGATCAGTTGATTGGAATAATGATTACAACTAGAGACACAGGTTGAAGCCAGGTAGTCCAGAGTCATGCAGTATAGAATGTGCAGTGAGATTTCAGCCTTCAAGTGATAAGAAATTTACTGACTGACTTTGATAAGAAGAGAAAATAATATAAGGGAAATTGACAGCTGGGTACAATGGCACACAGCTGAAATCTCAGACTCTGGAGGCTGAAGAAGTAGGATCACAAGTTCAAGGCCAGCCTTAGAAACTTAGCCAGAATCTAAACAATTTAGCCAGGCCTTTTCTCCAAATGAAAAATATAAAGGGTTGAGGATGTGACTTGGTGGTTAAGCACCCACGACTTCAATCTCCATTATCAAAAAATAAATAAATAAATAAATAAAAATAAGGAAACAGGAAAAGTGATAAAACTAATTCAAAGGCTGTATTATTAGGGTGGGAATTAATTGGAAGTGAGAAGGATAATTATTTTGGCACTCCCAGTGTCTATCTCTCTTTCTCTCCTTTTTTAAAAGTTAATTGTACATGTATTTTGGTTTCCTTGCACCTTTATTTCTTCATCTAGAAATAATTTTTTTCCGGATTTTCTTTTCCTGGTATATTGAAAAAGTAGCATAAAAGCCTTAGTTATTTTTACTCCCATAATTGTATCACAAATGAATTTCCCTATTTTTATATCAAACTATATACTCACATAGTAAAGAGTCATTAAACAGTTAAGTAATTATAAATTGAAAAGTAAAGTAGCCACCAATAAGTTAATACAATTATAATAAGTTCTGATTAAACTCTAACAAATATTTAAATGGAAAAAATGAGAGAAAAATTACATAATTGAATTTTCCATCAGTAATATTTAATAAAACTGGTGACTTAGACATTTAATGTAAAATTCAGCTTATTATGTTAGTAAGAATTATCCAGGGGATTATTATAAAATATGTACAAAATTTACCCAGTCCTCCATAGAAATCTAAAATTTCCACATGGGCCACTAACCAGATAAAGCTATATATTTTGAGGTCACTCTTCTTCTACATCTATATATTTGTTAGAACATATTGGTGTTGTCTCAAACGTGTTATGAGTAAATATATAATCATCAATCCATAATCTATATATTTTTAGATCCTTTGAAACTCTAATTTTTCCCATGACATAGCTTATACAACAAATGCATGTCTATAATATAAAATTTTATTCTTGAAATTTTTACTTATATGAACCCCAGATTACTTACATGAGTTAATATCCAACAAATTAATCACCATAGTTAATAATATCATATAAGATATTTATACTATGTTCTTTTTTTTATAAGCTATTATAAATAAGCCTGGTCATTCTCATATAAATATTCATTCATATCCCCAATTATATGTTATTTCTAAATCCCTAGAAACACAACCAGGAGGTAAATAGATTGCCTATTTTCTATGCTTTTTGAGAATTTTTAGATGCAGAATGGTTAAACAATGATTATAGAATATATAATTGATTATATGAGTATAATGTTCATTATAACATATAATTGATGTTATGATTATTTTATCTGTGAATTCATAGGAAAAGCAATAATTTTCCTACATGCCCAAACATCTTATACCTTGAATATCATTACTTAAACAGATGTAATTTTCTTAAACAAAACTTACTTTAGTATATCTTAATAATTTATAGGTTATTTTATTTTTATTTTATTAACTTAGGTCAAATTGTGTATCAGATTGATGGGTATGTGATTTGCAAATATAATTTCCCCATTTTCCTGTTGTCTCTTTATCTTCATGTGGGTCTTATTAGTTCCATTAATGTTTTGCTATAATTTTGTCTTCTTATCTTTTCTCTTTGCTTACTCATCTTTTCACCTTTCATTTTTTCAAATTAAAAAGACACGCTGTGAACAACAAATGAATAATATTTTAACTAATATTTTTATTATAGAAAACTTAACATTTTTATGATACCTTTGACAATGTGTAACCATATATTTGTCTGCATGTGCTCTTAATTTGATGTATTGATTTCTGTTTTTCATATAAGTTAAATAGCTTGGAAAATGTGTTATCCTCCTTTTTGTTACTCACCAAATAGGAAGTATTGTAAATAGTTTATAAGTATCTTTTGGAAAACTGCATATTTGGGTTTAGACAAGGAAGCATATGCCAATAGATAACATTATTATAACTACTGTAGTAGGGTTCAGGCATAGGACATTAGATCCTCAGAGACTGGCGTATAAGTCTTTCAAATACAACTGACACTTTTAGTTGTTTTCATATATAACCTTTCTATGTAATTTTATAGCACTGACTTTTCACTTAACAATCTTTCCTACCTTGGCTTCTCAAATTCTCTACTTGTAATTTTCCTCTGGGATTTTCATCTTGGGAGGGCTTCTTTTTATTAATATAATTATAAATGATTGCTATAAAATAGAGGTGTTTATTAGAATTTTAAAAGTACATGAGTAAATTTTTTGCAAAATATATTTTTTGTAAAGTGTATATATTATTCCTCATGTACATACATCTATCTTCTGTTATTGATGTCAGATGATAAAAAAATTGGGTTTCCATAAAGTGCTTTTCATAGAGTCTAACAAGATAACATATCAGTTAGCCAGGTTATATAATACACATTAAAAAAGAGCCTTGCCTATTATATTATTTACAGAATTAAAGAATTGTCTAACTCATACTCATTTGTCATTAAACCTATATGAATTTCAATTTCATGTGGTGAGCCTATATTTGAATGTGAGTTTTAAATATTATTTTTTTTTTAATTCTTGGAGTCAAATTTGAGATGAAATTGAAAAAAAAAGATATCTATTTCTGTACTTGCTTATGTAATAAGCCAAGATTTAAATATAATTATTGAATTTAAATTCATTAATAAAAAATGAACATGTTTAATAACATATACCTTTGCAAATCTTCATAAATTGTCCATATATATATTATATATATATATATATTCAATTATATCAGTATTATGGAAAAGTAACATATTAAGAATGAAACCCTAGGATTGATTTTCTACCTAATCCACTTTATAATGGGTACATTAATTATTTTAAAGAAAAAAGGGAACTACATACATCATCTAATCTAGAATATGTCTATTCAAATTATCAGAAGAAAACAAATTTATCAGGGTCATCTTTCTGATGATTGAATAGGCAAAGAGAAACTCTTGTATTTATAAGGCAGAAACATTCCTTACTGTAAAAAGAAATGGAAATTTTCTATTTTTTAGGTTCTATGAAATAGAAAATGTCATATGTTTCTAAACACATTATTAAAAATAGGTAGTGAGATTGTTAAAATTAGTAAGAACTGGTCATTGATTGGTTCCAAAGACCCAGTATCAGGGCACTGAACTCATAGTTAAAAAAAAAAAAAAAGTAATAATTATATTCCACCTTATAATTGATAAAAACAATTCCATTAAGCTGATTGCATTGCAACCTACATGTAATTCCAACCTCTGAGGCAGGAGGATAGCAAGTTCAAAGCCAGGTTAAGCAACTTAGTTAGGCTGTAAGAAACTTAATAAGATCCTATCTGAAAATAAAAAAAAAATAAAAATAAAAAAGGAATATGGTTCAGTGGTTAAGCAACCCTGGATTCAATCCCTAATATCAAAACATAGAAACAGACAAAAACTTCAGGTAAGCTTTCTTTCAAGACTATAACAACATGGGTAAAGACTATATTTTTAAATGGCAGGTGTGCCGGATTTGGTGGTCATAGGGTTTATCAACATAATTAGCCTATCTGTGTGTGTAGTAACAATTTACAGATTTAGGTTCCTGTCCTTCCATAGAAACCTGGACACAGAGAGGGTCTTATATTTCTTAATGATTAATTGTCAAAGGATTTACCCCAAAAGTGTGAGAAAAATTTCTGGGTTGTAGAAGATTTACATCTCAAAAGATCAGATAAAGAACAAAAACTTTCATGTTTCTAAAGTAAGTGCCCTAAGAAAAAGGAGGTTAGAGACTTTAGGCAAGGAAGAAAACCTTCTAAACTTTGGTTGAGCTGAAGGTAACTTAAGGCCATCTACATAAATTAAAGGAATTAGATATGATATCATAATTTCATTTTTGTTATGCAACTTTTAACACTCACACATAAAAATAGATAAATACTTGAATTAAATATTCTGTAGAATTAAAAATACGATCATGATGAATGAAGCCCTGCTTGGAAACTGCAGCTTCGTCATCTTGTGTTTAAGACACCAATTAATCACCAAATATGACTATCCAGGATGCTTGTGGCAATGTCTCATGGAGATAGGTATGCATATATATTATTGATCACAAGTGCTCTCAAATTTGAAAAATACTGGAGTAGATCAGAAAAAAGTAATTACTTCTAAACTTTAAAACCCCACATTTGTCCTGTTTTGTAGCTAGCCATGACCAGGAAATTTTACACTGGTATATTTTGACACTCAATTCTCTGAGAAATGAATCCTGTTACGAAACTGGTGCTCTTTTCAGGAACATTATACACACAAACTAAACACAGTACCTTTACACACTACGATATGGGCTGCTGCCACAGCCAGTTATATAATCAGACAGGAAGCTGACAACATAATTAGCATGAAGGAAAAACATTGCATTGTTGTATACTTTCATTTACCCCTTATTATTAATGGTTCTATTTAAAGAACAGAAAAGAAAGGTTATAATATTTGTTCTCATGGTAACTCTCTTTGAACATATAAAGAAAGGCAATGATTAGTCATTTTTATTCATTTAATATTCAGTGTGTTAACTTGCCAAAGCACAAAGGCCAGAAAAGAAATTAACCTTTGCTCTTGGTTTGATAGGATTGAAACTAAAATAAGAACCAGCCAGCATTAATATTGTTAAATTGAAGCTGCTGGGAAGATAGATGAAGGCTTTAAAATAACCCCAGATGGTTACTGGTATATCCCTCTCAAAACAAAAATTCCAGCCTGTTTAGTTCAAAGATCATTAGTTCCCTTGTTCCACAATTTGGGATTTTACATCTTATAATGTGAGAAATGCACTGTGTTATCTAAGAGAGTATGTGACCCTGGGCTAATTAAAAGGCACACATTAGCAGGGTAGGGTGAAGCAATGCTGCTTTATTACAAATGGTGTTTATTCCCTGGAGGCAGAAACATCAAAGGATCCTTGGAAGTGGTCCAAGGTATCAGTCAAAAGCAACTTGCTTCCAACATAGCAAGGCTACTGAGTGGGATTGCAACACTGGGAGCTGTTTGATCTGCATGTGGCTTTTTATTTGTTTGTCAGATTGAAAAAATAGAGGATCTCAGAGGGAAATGAACATGTAGACTGAAACTGAATGTGACCTTTGCTGCTGACAGGACAGACTGGAGGCTAGGACCTGGGTGGGATGAGGGGGCAGTTTAGAAATATTATGTCTAATACTCTTATATGCAGAGAGTGATTGATGAGTTGGAAAATGGAAGGGAAGAATGTGTAGGCTCCCCTAATCCTGTGGTTCCCATTCCCTGACCCCTTCACTTCCTGGCTATATTTCTACCCTTATACAATATGGTAACTTGAAGCCAGTGGTGAAGGAGAACCAAGATCATGTATTGGATAAAAATGGGGCTATAAAAAATCATACAGGCATCTTAAAAATCCCGACAATAATTGCAATGCTAGGAATATCCAAAACAGAAGTAATCCAACCTGGGGAAAAGCACAAATATGACATCATTGTTCATAAAGGTGAAAAATGGCACCTATAAACTTATCAGTAAGAAAGTGTAATATTATATGTTTATATAGTAACATATAATAATATTAATATAAAATTTGTATAATAAAAAACCTAAGCATCTCAAAAGAAATTATAATTTACATGTGTGTTTTACATATAGTGGTAAGACAATGTGTAAATTGCATTCCTATAATACATGTAATATGATATAAAGAAATACATAATGCATTTTAAAAGTTTATATGTTATAAATATAACCTTCTGTGCATCTATCTATTCAAGTGTCTATACAGACATGAACATAAATACACAACATTTTACAGTGATATGCATACTCATGCTATTAAGAAAGAAGGTGAAAGGTGAGATTGGCAAACTTTGTGTATTTGTGTGTCTGTGGTTATAAACTGAACAATGGTCTATAGAGATAAACACACATGGTAATGGAGTCATGAAAACTGTTTGATTTGTTTCATACATACTTTTATGTATATATAGATTAATTTTGTTTTTCAAAAATAAAGATAATACCAAAGAAAAGAAAGCACAAACAAAGCTGTGATTTTGCATTTTCTGAGAGCAAATGTTTATGAAGTATTTGTTTTTGTTAATTTTCCAAGGTAAAATATGATTTTCTTAACCTATTAATGCATTACACTTTATGTTTCTTTTTATGAGTCAAAAATGTGAAGTTTTTCTTGAATTATAATTTTGATTGAGAAGCAGAGTTAAATTCTTAATACAAAAAGATTAAATAAATAATTTTCAATGAAAAACTATATGTTTTATTTCACTTGAAAATGTGTACAAGCATACAATTACTGTAATGATGATCAAAGCCTTAATTTTAGTATGGAGGTCCTTAGTTGATGGAATTGCATGTGGTCTTTGTTATATACTCCAAACATATTTGTAGTAATCACTTTTATTTTACCAAGATAGGAGAGAATTTTAGCAGTACTTTGGTCTTTAAGAAACTTGTAATCCCTTTAGTTCAATCACCTATTATACTTGACTCACACTGTCTTGACAATAGTTATTCTGACTCACCTTTATACTTTTCAAAGCATTCAATTTTCTTAATAGAATTACATTTTTCCTAATGATTTTATGTGTATATTTGATTTAGTAATTCACATAATTTGAAAGAATAGTAAAACTATTTTTACTGGGTTTAAGACAAAAAGCAGTTGACTTTTGATAAGTACATGAGAAGAGTGTGGCTAACTAGGGAATAGGAATAAACATCACGAGTTCACAGGACTTTGTATCTATGTTGGATTTATTATGGAAGAGAAATCTTATTTTCTTTGATCTTTTGTAGTCCATAGAAAAACAAATTTTAGATTGTATAAAGTGCTCAATAAATTCAATAATATAGATGCAGAACACAAAACCAATTTGCTAGGAGACAAAGATAAATATTGTAATGAAAATAAAAAATGGATCATATGAAAGCTGTACGAAACCTGAATAGTGGCATGAGTCAAGAATAACCCAATTGAGTCAAATGTATGAAAGATGATATATCATGATGTAATGTTTTGAACAACCAATAAAAAAAGAATATATATTAAAAATTGGCCAGGCACAATGGTGTATGCCTGTAATCCCAGCAGCTCAGGAGGTGGAGGCAAGAGGATCTCAAGTTCAAAAGCCTGCCTCAGCAAAAGTGAGGCACTAAGCCATTTAGAGAGATCCTGTCTCTAAATAAAGTACAAAATAGGGCTGGCGATGTAGTTCAGTGGTTGAGTGTTCCTTAGTTCAATCACCAGTAACCCCTACCAAAAAAGGAATATGTATTAAAAATGTCTTGCAAATATTTTTTTAAAAAAAGAAACTTCTCTATTACAAATGTTTAAAAAACAATCTAAAAGATAATTTTAATGAATTTTTCAAATAATAAGGAAGCAGACTTTGATTACATCCTTTTAGAAGTCTTTATGTATGGGGAATGCAATATATAATTACATGTGACTAAACTGAAATGCTACTAAATTTAACCTTGCTTACACATCAAAGCAAGCTATGTTAAGCAAGTTGGATTTTTTTTACTATTTAATTTTTAGAAGTAGTTGGACATGATACTTGTATTTTATTTATTTTTATGTGGTGCTGAGGATTGAACCCAGAACCTGGCACATGCTCAGTGTGCATTCTACAGCTGAGCCACATCCCCAGCCCCAGGTTGGGTTTTTTAAAAGAAGGTTGGATTATATGGAAATAATTGTAAACCTATAGAAATAAATAGAAACAGAATATTTATTACAAATATTTCATATAATACTGTGGCTCTCTATTTGGTAGGTGATTTTGCTTCTATTAGGTAAGAAATATACTTTTAATTATACTCATTTGAATTTTTGAAAATCATTGTTTGTTGGAACTCTAATATTCATAAGTTGAGAAAAAAATATTAGCTACTTAATATTTTATCCAATATGTTAAAATTTGTACCTAATTCTGAAAGTTGACATACCAGGAATATTTATATAAACAGTAATCTATCCACTGTCTGCCAAACAATTGGTACAGCAACTAAGAGGCACATCATGTTGGTAGAATTAAATAGTCATAGCACAAGTGCAATTTATATTTGCATTAGTAATATTGATAGGGAGTTAATGTCTATGATACTTGATAAAATGGTTTTGTTCTCTTCAGCTCAATTATACTGTGGCATGAAGGACAGTGATTTGAACAAGTTCTTGTAAAAGTAACAAAGCTCCTAAACCAGCAGGTGAGAGCTAGATAAATATAATAGCTATCATTAGGAAAATTTGGTAATTAAATGTTTACAGCTAATATTGACTTTTTGTCTGTGGTTCTAAACATAATGCATTTATTATGCACCAGCAGAGGCTGATTGTCATGTTGGACAGGTGAAATTTTTAAAAAGATGGAAAAAAATAAAATAAAACCCAGAAAAATTAAAGAGTTCTCTTGTTACCTCACCCTCACTCATTACTATCAAAATAATATTTTTGGCGCATTATCTATAAATGACTTTTTAGAACATCCTTTTGTTCTTACTTTTATGAAAACACTAAGTTTTTATTCCTCTGTTTCTTTGACTCCATCTCTAAGCCCATCTTCAGCCTGACTCTCTTCCCCATATACCCAGTGCCAAGTCATGAGGAGTTGTTCATCTGCACATTTCAGGATAGCTCTGTAGGCAAGTCCTTGGCCTAGTGAAGCATCATTACACTATAGTCTGATGTCTGTGTGCCTGAGGAAGAGATAAATTCTTCTGAGAAAATACTCATTGTGTTATAGCATTTACATAGCTGCCAAATGTCACATTTATTTTAAAATTTTCATTATTTAATATCTGCTGGAATGGGATAACATTTTTAAGCTGAGATTAGGAAGTGGGAAAGTGAACTGGGCACTAAAGGTTTGAGAACATAAAAAAATCTCAAAATATGTCAGAGAATGTTTTGAAGATGTACAAAAATTACTCAAAAACTACTGTGCAAACAACACAACAACAACAAAAAAACAAACTACTGCGCCATTCAAGTGAAAGTATCTACGCCCCCCCCCCCCAAAAAAAAAAGATCTTCCTCCACAATTACCTACTCAGAAGTAAGCCTGTGAATTAAGAATGAATTTACAGAAAGAGATGAAGATGTGGCAAAGACCCAACACAACTTAGATCCTAATAAGTTACTACTCTTCTGGGCAACTCCCAAGGGGTATCTGCTAAAAGAACACAATGTATAAAAATACTCTAAGTCATTTTCAATCTTTGTCCTAAACATTGCTGAATTATAAGAGGCTACAGAACCCTTTTACCCATTCATGACAAAAAACCTTTTTCTTTTCTTTCCTGCTAATGCCAAACCAGCTTCTTATATCTTATAACTCCAAATAAGAACAAAGTTCTGACATGGAGGAATATCCATGTATTGTTGCATAAGAGACCAAACAAGAATATAAGTGCAAGAACCTTTAAAACTTCATACATCTCTGCAACAAAGGGGAGATGCTTGACATGTACTATCCTTTATTTGACAAAATATATGACCCTTATTTGAGATAGAACCTAGCATATTGGTATAACTAAGTATAGTTGCAAGATGAGTTAAGTGTGCCAAAAGAAAAGAGAGCTTATTCAAAGGAAGGAAGAGAGAAGAGAACAGAAGGGAGGAGAAGACAAACAAATAAACAAACAAAAACTTGGTATACCTAGAAAAGGATACAAATACTTAAGTATGGAAAGGTCAAAGTTATCAACCCGATTTAATTAAAACAAGTCTAACCCAAAATATATTAATTCAATCTATCAAAGATGAATATTAACAAGATGTTCAAAACTATAAGACAATAGAAATAAATAATATATAAGAATGTCCCAATACTCCTAACAATAGACATCTTCAAAGAAATTTTACACATATGGAGAGTGGGAAGAAATTTTCACAGTACAGGAGAAGAAAAACATATCAATCAAAAACACTGCACCTAGCAAAGCTAACCTTTAGAAATAAAGGAGAGATAAGGGGATTAGTAAAAAATAAAAGCTAATAGAATATATCTTTACCAGCCCTATTCTATAGAAAATGCTAGAGAACTCTTCAAACTGAAAGAAATAAAAATCTTAATGGAATAAACAAGGAAAGTGATAAAACTCACTGGTAAGATTCAATATATAGACAAATTCTTTGGCTGGTAATATAGCTCAGTTATAGAACCCTTCCTAGCATGCACAAGTCTCTGGTTTAACCCTGAGTACCACATTTTTTTAAGAAAGTATAATTATGGTTGGATGCACTGGAAGACCCCTGTAATTCCAGTGACTCAGGAGGCTGAGTCAGGAAGATCACAATTTCAAAAACAGTCTCAACAACTTAACGAGGCCCTAAGCAACTAGGCAAGATCCTGTCTCAAAATAAAAATAAATAAATAAAAATATCTAGGAATGTGGCTCAGTGGTTAAGTGCCCCGGGATTCAAAGTCAGGTACCAAACACAAAACAACAAAAAAGCAAGATTATGTAGATAGATTCAGAATTCTCTAATATTATAACATAGTGCATAAACCAATCATTACTTTAATATGAAAACTAAAATCAAAACAAATAATAATAACTGCATGAATATAGTAACAGTTATTCAACATAAAATATATAAAATATAATTTCAAAACTCAAAATTTGGGGAGAAATGGAATGCAAATAAAATATTATTATTGATATATTTCTCTAAGTTTTTTAAAAATGTCTGAACCTGATAATCACCGTAAATTGCTGTCTTTTCAAGACAGTCTCTTATAATTAAAAAAAAAAAAAAAATATTTGTGTAAGCCTTAAGAAAATAAAAAAATCAACAGCCATAATAGATGATTAAAAAATAATCAAGGGATCAAAAAACCTCTAGTACAGCAAATCATTTCAAGAGCAAGACTTTATAAGAGAGACAGATAGAAAGAAAGAAAGAAAGAATGAATTAATGAATGAATGAATGAATGAATGAACTAGAATAAAACTAGAAAACATGTTGCCAATAGTTATAGTGCCTAAGAACTTACTTATAAATATTTCCTGGAATATAAACAGATTAAGTTTTTCTATTGGAAGACCTAAAGTTCTGAACATATTTAAAAGAAACTCAACTATATATAGCTGATAAAAAATTCACTTTATATCTAATGACATAAATATATTGAAAGTGAAGAGATGGAAGAAATAATTATATGCAAATGAGACCTGAAGAAAAAAGCAGTAATAGCCACACATATCAGGTAAAATAGGTTTTAAGCCCAAAGCAAAAAAAAGTTACAACAAAAGGGAATTACACCATATAAGTCAAATACATAGGCACATATTGAGAGAAACAAAGGGAGAGATAGACTGCAATATAAAACGATAGGGGAATTTAATACATCATGTTCACCAATGGACAGATCATCCAGACAGAAAGTCAAGACAAAAATGATTGATTTCAAATGCACCTTAGGACAAACAGGCCAAAATAACATGCACAGAGTTTTCTGTCCAACAATTGCAGAATACACTTTCTTCCGTTTAGAACTTAGAACATTCTGCATAATAGATCACATGACATGTGGACCACAAAAGGCTCAACAACAACAATAAAAAAAAGAAAATCATATTGAGTGTCTTTCCCCACCACAAGACAATAAAATTAGAAATCAATAACAGTAGAAAATAGTAATATCAAAACAAAGAATATCCCAGTATCAAAAACTATGCAACTATATGGAAGTTAAACAATATCAAAAACTACATAACTATGGTTGGGGCTGTATCTCAGTGGTGGAGTGCTTGTCTTGCACATATGAGGCACTGGGTTCAATCCTCAGCACCACATAAAAATAAGTAAATCAAATAAAGATATTGTGTTCATCTACAACTGAAAATATTTTTTTAAAAACTATGCAAATGTATGGAAGTTAAACCACATAACTTTGAACAACCATTTGATCAAGGAAGAAATTAAAAGTAATGAATAAATGTCTTGAAACAAATAAAATTGTAGATGCATTAAACAAAGCCAAGAGATGCAGCAAAAGGGATATATATAAGGAAGTGGGTAGAAATCAATGCCCGTATCAAGAAGCAGAAAGATCTCAAATTAAAAATTGAAAAAAAAAAAAAAAAAACAGTTTAAGCAAAGAGTGATATGCTTAAATAGGCATTTCTCAAATAAAGATCTAAAACTGGCTAATAGTTATAATAAATGCTCACATTAAATAAATGCTAACATTAAGAAAACATCAAAAACATCAGAAAACATCAAAAGCCACAATGAGAGATATCAACTCAATGTAACTATTATGGCAATTAAAACAAAAAACTAATGATAAAAATTGTTGGTGAGCATGTTGAGAAAAGGAATGTAAATTAGAATGTAAATGGGAATGTAAATTAGAACATCTGTATGCAAAATAGTATGGAAAATCTGCAAAAAAAAAGAAAGAAAGAAAAGAAAATAGAACTATATTATCTAGCAGTCCCACTACTAAGATACTATCTAAAATAATTGGAATCAAAATTTAAGGAGATAGTGCACTCCCATTTTCACTGTAATACTATTCACAATGAGAACCACCTAAGTGTCCATTTACTGAAGAATGGATGAAGAAAATGTGGTACATGTGCACAGTGGAATGCTATTCAGCCATTGAACAATAGAATCCTGTGAAATGACATGGATGGAAGTAGAGTAATATTTATGCTAAGAGAAATGCCAGACAGAGGAAGACAAGTACCACATGATGTTATTCATGTGGAATATTAAAAAAATTATCCCCATATAAATTCAAATAGAAGTGGTGGTTACCAGTTTCTGGGGAAGAGGTCATAGGATTGGATGGAGAATAGATTATCAATGAACACTGTTATGGTTTAGATATAGTATCACTCAAAACTTCACATGAGATAACGTAAGCGGGTTTGGATGAGAAATGATTGTGTTATAACCTTAAATGAATCAGTGGATTACTCCCTGATAGGGTTAACTGGTGGTAACTGGAGGCAGGTAGAATGAGGCTGGAGGAAGTGGTTCATTTCCAGTGGGCCAGGGGCTATATATAGTGTAAATAAGGGAGATATTGCCTCTAACACCACCATCACCATTTGACCATTGTTATGGACCTGATCTGGGAGGCAACAGTTGATGTTGATATATTAATACCAGATAGTGATCAAGAACAATGAATATTTTTACCATTTTAAATTGCATCAATGTCAGATTTTTCTAACATGAAGATTTTGCTGATGATGCAGTTCATTTTAAAAACTATTAAAATATCATTACAGGAAATGCATAAGTGATACCACCATTATAATTATGTGCATGTTATTTTGTTTTGCTTCTTTCATTATATTATAAGCTATCTAATACTCAGTCTTATCTGAAATGTCACAGGAGTGATATTGATATTTGTCAGCTACAGGAAATTATACAATGAGTTATGCTATCCTAATATAAATCAGTGTGTGAGATTTCATTATATGTGCATGAAGCTGATACATAGATTTATATTGGGTTTATTTTCATTTATAAATAAATGACATTACTGCCAAAATAATTTTTGAAGATATTTTGTCAAACATGTTCTTGTTCATAGGTTTAAATCTTTTATTATATAATTCTTTTTTTTCTTTTTTCTTTTGTAAAGGGAATTGAATCATTGAACCACATCCCCAGCCCCCCTTTTTTAAAAATTTTATTTTGATACAGAGTCTCACTAAGTAACTTAAGGCCTTGATAAATTGTTGACACTGGCCTCCTGCCTCAGCCTTTCAAGCCACTGGGATTGCAGGCATGCATGACTGTGCCTGGCTATATGAATTGATATTTTTGTGACACACAAACACACACACACACACATACACACACACAAATATATATATTTCTATTTCACTAGTGTCATGCATGTAATGTTTTATATATATGAATCCATATATATATATATATATATATATATATATATATATATATATATATAAAGTATACATTTAAAGAAAGCAATGTATGTTTTGCTTTTTAATCTGTTGTGTGAATTTTAATGACTTCTTTTTTTTAATGACTTCTAATGTGACAAAATGTTTGCATCTTTGCTAATATGTCTTAAACCACTTAAAAGCATAATAGGTTGAGATCATCCTAAGTGAAATATTCACTTCATTAAAACCTATTATATGAGCATTCAAGTAACATATTTATGATATAATATTTGAAGCACTTATTCCTCACAGTAACATTTGTTTTTCTTCGTTTTGCAAAGGGAAGCACACTTATTTGTCTGCTTTCCAAAGACGCATGGTAATGAAATTCACACTTAAAAATATGTGTGCTTAAAATGGATATAAGGTCATATATTATAGTTTCTTAGACTATATTTCTATGATACAATGCCATCTTCTGACTGATGGAGTGGTAGATTGCTTAATACAGGGATGACTGAAGATATTTTTCTCAAGATACATCCTTCACTTTACTGAAACTCAGAAGAATATATTTCCAGCAATGTCATTGATGTTTTTTGGTTCTCACATCAACTGTCATATATATACCACTTTCAATGTAGGCCATGGAAGAAGTGCATTTAAAATGTAGAAAATCTGAGATTTATCCAAATTAGGTTAACATATGTGGATATATTCTTGCTTAATTTTATGTCACTGAAAAAAAAACAGAAAAAGTAACAATAGCACAATATTTGTACTAGTAGTAATAGAATTGAAACAACTTAAAAATCTTAGGGATAGGATTATGATAAGGAAATACTTATGCTTAATACATTAAAATTAAGGTGTTTGGGAATTAATGTCTAACACATGGCAAGTAAGTAAATTAACTTTCATGTATAGTCACCTAACACATCCGAATATAGACCTAAACTTCTCAAGGGAAGAAAATAAAATGTGAGCAATCCAAGGTTGTTTTCACAGGTTGACACAGAATGTAATCAGACTAAGGTGATATTTCACTGTGGATTCAAAGTGTATTTCTCTGATGGTTCATAAATATTGAATTTTTTAATATATTTCTGGTGCTATAACATTATCAAGGGAAAATTTCACACAGTTTGCTGGTCACAACATTTGATCACATCTTTACTGAATATTTTCCTTTAATCCTCATGGAAGTGCATATGTCTATTAATTTCAAATTGAACCAGAATTATGGACCTGAACATTCACTAATGACTATAGTGATGTTTCATTTTATGCGTCAAATTGTTTGGGTTAAGGGATGCTCAGAAAGCTGCAAAAATTTTGTTCATGGGTATATCATGAGGGGTGTTTTTAGAAGGCATTGGCATTTAAATTGGTAGACTGAATAATAAATATCTTACTTAAACAATGGAACTAAGAAAAATCTTCTGCATCTGTTGTCTGAAAAGAACAATGTTGCAAAGGGAAAGCTAGTTCTTCTTAATTGAACTGAGTCATCCATCTTCTCTTGCCCTTAGAGCTCACAGTTTCTAATACCCAGGGCCACACTTTGTCACTTGTACCATCAACACCCCATTCTGTTCATCCCTAGTGTCAGATGTTCAGACTCAGAATGAAAATTACACCATTGGATTTAAAGGTTTTCAGAATCCATCTGAATTATATACAACTAGTTTTGATGGCTCTCCAGCTTAAAAATGACAAACTTCAATTCTCAGTCATCATAATTGCGTGATATGTATATACAAATATATATAATGCATATGTAATATATTTATGATATTTATATTTCATATAATGATTATATTCTACTGGAGGACTTTGAATGATAAAGATTTTGTTACCAAGAGAGATGATAGAAGAGAATTTTAAGAATGAGTTTTTTAACTTGTCAATGGATTTTCTGAAATTGGTTTTCTAATCTGACTCAATATAAAGATTGCAATTAACTTTTCTAGTATTCAAAAGAGCACTGATAGTTCATGTAATGCTCTGGCAATGTAAACATGCAAATGACTTCTATAAATAATCCTAATCAACCACTTATTTGAAGCAAAAAGTGAAATGATTCTCTAGATAAATTTTGAACATTTTTGGAAAGCTCAGATTCATACTTGTCACTGGCTGGCTGCTTCTAATATTATTAGAAAAATTAATGAAAGAAAAGGACATGGTCAGTTATAGGGCTGTATAAAGGACCCAGTAATGTCTAGGTGTGCTCTGAAGGATAGCCTGATCCCATGTACTAACAGAACTAAAATTGCTGAACATCAAATGCAGAAACTCATCCAGGGATGAGTTTTATTCAGCAATTGGCTGAATAAAAAGGCTCATCAGTTTTTTGACCTTCCTGGGTTTCTCCTGTTAAAGTAAGTGCACTGAGTAGGAAAGAACTGAATCCTGTTAAATGGAATAGATACATGTCAGAAGAAAGTGATAAAGCTACAGATTTTTAGCTTCAAAAAGCTGATGATTATTTTTTCCCCCATTGGATGCAATCACCTGATAACCAGTAGAAGCAGCCTTCCCATCCTCAATGGAACTGGACTCTCCACTCTCATGAAAGGTGGTCTATACAAACCTAGTAATGATCTCCTCCTCATCCACAGATGTATCCTCCTTTACCTATATTTGAAAGGATTCACCCTGCATTGTGAAAACAAGGGAATGGCCTTCCCACAGGCAACTATCTTCCAAGACAGACTTTCTTCACTGCCCATCCATCTCCCCCCCGCCACCCCACCCAAAACTGCAAGGAGACCCAAGTCTTTCCTGGTCACAAAATTGAGTTAGAAGATTGTTACAGATTTCTTACCTACCATGCATGATGTCTTGGGTTTGATCCCCAGCATTGTAAAAAAAAATGAATAAATAAATTAATCAAAAATATGACTCATGAGGAGGAGTGCTATGTTCCAAAATAATTACTTGAATTTTCAAGTATGTACAAGTAGAAAACTGGAGACCATATTTGGAAATGTCTATTAAAGATTTAATATAGTAACGGAAGGAACACAATGTTGAGCTAGGATGGTTTTATTAAGCAGATAATATGCATCTAGTGTTGCAAAACCAACAGGTATAAAGTGATCAAATAGTTGAGTTGGCACCTTAGATATAGAAGAATGAATGACTTCCCCTTTTATAACTTGAAATGGCTAATCTCAGTTTCTTGTGGAGAAGAAGGATTCAAAGGAATACGGAAATTGGACACTGAGATTGTTTTCATCATTCAAGAAATGTCCATCTACAATGGGAAGTTACTCATGACATACATTTAACCAGTATTTTGAGATATAAAAATTCATAAGCATTTCCCAACCATTTTGGTCAAGTTCAAAAATCACTGATCTTTTGGTCAGAACATACAGAGAAGCATTAGGCACTTAACTGGAAAGCTTAAAAACAAGGATAGTTAAAAGATGCTATGGTGGGAGGGGACCAGTGACCACACTCATTTTTCAAAGACATTGTAAGCATATGGTATTTGTGAATGTCTTCCTCCAAATTGTGTGTGTTCAGACCTTAACTCCCCAATTCATGTTAGTGGTATTTTGAGAGTCTGGGAAGTATGAGATATTTTAGGGTTTCCCATAGAAAGAGAACCAATAAGAAATAAAGATTTCTTCAGTTGACTCACATGATCACATGATGAACAGTCCCACAATGGTTGCCTGCAGTCTGAGAAGCTGAGAAATTTGGTAGCAAATAAATTCAATTAATTCACAAACCTCAAAATGAGAGAGAGAAGAGAGAGAGAGAGAGAGAGAGAGAGAGAGAGAGAGAGAGAGAGAGAGAGAGAGAGAGAGACTAATAATGCAGCACCAATCTGAGGCAGAAGACCTGAATTATGTCTGGAGATACACTGGTATAAGTTTGCACTCAAAGGCTGAAGAATTTGGAGTCTGATATTTCATAATTACTCAAGTGTTGTTAAATTTGTATGAGTTTTCCTTTTATTCTGCCTTTTCATTCCATATGAGCCCCCAGAATCCTTGATGGTGACACCTACATTCAGGGCATGTCTTCCTCTCTCAGCTCACCCACATTCCAATGTTATCTAGAAATATCCTCACAGATACTCTCAGAAGTATGCTTGCCAATATTCTAGGCAAACCTCAATCCAGTTGATACCCCAAATTAGCCATTACATAAGTATAATGTAAGTTCATGAGGGTGGGGTGTCCAATGATGATATTAGTGGCTTTGTAGGAAGAAGAAGAGAGACCCAAGCTAGCACACTTTATTTTTCTTGCCAGGTGGTACCATCTGGCATATTATGGTACTTCAAAAAGCCTTTACAAGATGCTAAGTAGATGCTGGCACCATGTTCTTGGAATTTCCAGGCTGCAGAACTATGAGCCAAATGAACTCCTAGTCCTACAAATTACTCACTTTCTGGTACTTAGTAATATTATGGCAAAGAATTAACAGAAATTTGGTATTCAGAAGTGGGGCTATTTCTCTTAAAGTACCTGAAAATGTGGAAGTGTTTATAAAGGTTAGAAGTGAATACTGAAAAACGTTTATATTGCCATAATTGGAGCAATAAGGGAGATTCTGGCAAGTGCTTTGTGAAAGAAGTGAACGGAGAAAATCTGAAACTTCTTAGAGAATATCTAAGTGATCATGACCAGAATGTTGACAAAAATGTGAATGGTGAAGGTCATTTTCATATGGTTTCAAATGGAACCTAGCAATAAGACTTTGGAAATTGTAGTTAAGGCCATCTTTGTTATAAAACAGAAAAGAACTTGACTGCATTGTGCACATGACTTAGCACATTAAGGACTGCAGATTTAGGGGCAATAAACTAAGGCATTTGGCAAAAGAAATTACTAAGCAGCAAACTATTCAGGCTTTTATGTGGCTACTTTTAACTGTTTAAAATAAAATGAAAAAAGCAAAAAGAAGATTTAAACCAGAAAAGTAATTAAAAATAAACAGAGGCATTTGAAAAATTCTAAGCTTGTCTATGTGGTAGAAAATCCAAGATTCTAGGAGAATAAACCAAGGATATAAACTAGAAACTGCTTGCTAGTGAGATTAGTATGAATAAATGCAATCATCAAGATAATGAGAATCTTAAGGGTAGCTTCAAGGCTACCACTTTCAGCACAGTCCCAGTGATCTAGCAGACAACATGATTTTGGAGGATGAGTAAGGACATTCTCCATTGAATCACTGCCCTGGACCACCCTGAGTCTCTTTATCCTGCATTCTGGTGTAGCTATCCAACTGCTAGTCAAGTGACCTTATGTATAAATCAACTCATTGCTCTAGAAGACACAAGCTATCAAACTTGGCAGAGTCCCTATGTTGTTATTTCTGCAAGCCTGAATAATGTAAGATCTTGACTTACTGTTGCTTCCATTATTGAATTTTGAACTACTTTGCTAATTTCTACCTTTTGCAATGTGTGTCAGTTCTATGTCTGTCCTAACATTGAAGTTGTGAAGTAGAGAACTTGTTTTAATTTTATAGCTCATAGCTGGAGTGAATTTACCCCAGGATGATTTATGCCTTATGTGCCTGATTCACAAAATAATCTGAATTTTGGATTTTTTATTTGACACTGAAATTAATTAAGACTTTACAGACACAGAGCTAGAAAACATGTATTTTCCATGTGTTAAAAACATGAAATTGGGGCTGTGGTGAAAAATGCTGTCGTTTTTATGTCTCCCCCAAATTTCATGAGTTCCATTTAATTCTCAATTTCACATATCAATGATATTTGGAGATGAGGGTTTTGTGAAGTAATTAGGATTAGATGAGGTCATGAGGGTGAGGTTTTATAAGCAGATGGAGGAGGCCCAACCTGGCACATTTATTTTCTCACAGAATCTCCAGAAGATAGCATCAGCATGTTCTTGTGCTTTCTGGAATCCAAAACTGGGAGACAAGTAAACTTTCAGGTTTTAAATAAACTTTTGTTATCCAGGTTCTTGTTACAGCAACAGCAACTGGATTAAGAAAGCATAATTACTATAATAGATTGCAGAATGAAACTACCAGAGTAGACTGACTCACACAGTCCTATGGTTTGTCATGGTGTTCCTAGAAGAAAAAATGGATGAAGTCTAATATATTCTGGTTTCAATTTTATAAGCAGAAAAGTGCCAGGCCAAATGAACAAAAGTCTAACTCTAATCATAAAAAAAAAAAAAAAAAAATAGAGTTAGTGTCTCTCAATCAGTTCCCAGGCCTGATGCAATTTACAGACAAAGAACCACCTGAATAAAGGGAAAAATGAGTGCCTTCATGAAAGCTCCATAGTAAAATGCCCAAATCTATACTGTTAATTTTCTACCAGCTCTATTAAAAAGAACTATGCGTTAGGGTAAAGGAAATGGTGGGATCATTGGGACACTAATTAGCTCTATTCTTTAAGCAGACATTGACTCCATGAAATCCAAGTCATCACTGTGGTCAACTAATTGAAGATCAAATTTACAGGGATCAGTAATCACTGGGGTTTAGCTCAAGTTTATATCCAAGTGGGTACCAAGAGATTAGAAACTTATCCTACAGTAATTTTCTCAGTCTCAAAATGCACAAGTGAAAAAAGTTAACAGTTTGCAGAATGCTCATGTTTGTTTCCTGACCTGTAGTGTGAGGGCTAATATGATTGCAAAGTCCAAGTGAATGCCATTTGAACTGCCTCTGCTTCCTGGTTATAGTGACATACACCTATAATCTCAGAGGCTTGGGATGCTGAGGCAAGAGGATCCTGAGGCAGGAGGATTCTGCGTCAGGAGGATCACAAGTTTGAGACTGGCCTCAGTAATTTAGCCAGGTCATTAAGCAATTAGTGAGAACTTGCCTCAAAATAAATAGATAGATAGATAGACAGATAAGTAAATAAATAATTAAACAAACAAATGGGCTTGGGATGTGGCTCAGTAGTCAATCAACCCACGGTTTCAATCTCTGATCTCCTTCCCCAAAAAACAAACAAAAAAAAAAAAAGAAGAGAAAAAAGAACTGCTTCTACTTCAGAAATATCACATATAAATAAGGAAAACAAAGATTAATTCCTTTATCATTAACTTGAAAGATGCTGGGGTAGTGAGTTCATCTATATTCCCACTAAACTCGTCTTCTGTGTAGTCTCTGCAGAATACAAAAAGATATCAGATACTGGAATAGATTATCTTAAACTAAATTAAGAAGTGACCCAATTTTATCTTCAGTTAAAAATATGACTTCATTTTTTGAGTAAATTATCACACTCCCTTTTAACTGGTACTAAACTATTAATGTGAAAGATTCATTTTTGCTCAATTTTCTTGTTAATAAAGCCCACTAGAAGCTAGCTTGGATTTAGCTGGTAAATTCAAAAATGTATTTCCACTGTCCTACCTCAGGGTCATATCAACTCCCCAGCCTTATGTCATACTTAATTTTGTAGTGATATTCCAGTTGATGATTGTTATATTCCACAAAATATTACATTGGTGCCTAATGTTGATTGTACTAAACTGATGAGACCTTGATGATGAGAAGTAGCAACTGCTCTAGATTTACTAGTAATACATTTGCATGTGAGAGGG
The DNA here is from genome assembly GCF_047511675.1 of Marmota flaviventris. Lineage (NCBI taxonomy): Eukaryota > Metazoa > Chordata > Mammalia > Rodentia > Sciuridae > Marmota > Marmota flaviventris. The sequence goes on from NC_092519.1 coordinate 2,819,920, forward strand.
TGATATTCAGCATCAGTGAACCCTCAATGTTTTTTTGCTTCAGTGAGATTTAGAGGTCTAGGTATTTGAAAGGCATTTTGAAATATCCCTTTTTAGGTGAAGAATAAGTTGGTATATTAATGGCTTCTCCCTTCTCCTCCAACCAAGAAAAAGGCACCTGGCCTAGGGGGGCAATTTGTGTTTTGGAGACAACGTATTTCTCATTTGTGAAATTTCATAAAGTACATGATTCAGTCCACGTTCTGAGTGAACCCATAACAGCAGAGGTTCCAAAACTGGCCCAGGCTGTTGTAAAAGCTGCTCTGCAGCTTATGCCATACAATACAATAGATGCAATGATGCTTACTGTCACTGGAAGATAGGGATGCCTTTTGTAGTTTTATGTAGGTTCTTTATTCATGAATTGCAAAGCTTTGTTATTCTCATAAATAACTGCTCTCCTTTCCTAGGGAGAGATTTTGGCCTGCTTTTTGGCTGTAGGAGAAACTGAGCACTTAATCATGGTCAAGAAAATCACCAGGTGACCTGAACTGTCCATAATAAACTGACCTATCTTACCCATAGGTCATAGAGTTTGGTCCACAATATCATCACCAACTTCGACCTTCATCATCAAATGAGTACAATTAGTAGGGCTCAAATAGATCTGGAAGGTACTACTATACAATTAATATGGGAGATATGCTCATTATTGCTATTTCTGCTACATTACCCTCTCCAGCTCAACTTGGACTTTTGGTTTCATGACAAGTTGCCTTTAATTAATTCACAAAGGAAGGAAGACTCAGAAGGTACATGATTCAGGAAGTCATCAGGTTCCTATTTCTGAAGGACAATGGAAAAGAGAAATTATCTAGCACAGAAAATTTCAGTGACTAAATGTTGGCTACACAGGTTTTTGGGAATAAAAAATAACTAAATGTGGGATTTTATATTGATTTATGTATGCACTGTGGCAAATGATTAGGCAAGAAAGTCAGGGATGTGAAATGAATATAAGAAATCTGATGACAAACTAATTTGGAAAATAAGTTACTGAAAAGACCTCTTCTAATGTGCAAGTATTTCTCAAACTTTCTGGTAAAGAACAAAAACTAGCTAAGGTGCATGCTGAAGGCATTGCATAATGTACAATAGAAGATAGTTATAAATACAAGGTATGAATAGGTTACCAGTTACTGAAATGAGGGCTAGAACTGTCATACACATTCCCTTCTTATATTATTAAGAATGTATTTCACACATATATGTATAATTATATATAATATTTACTATAAAATTTTCATACATACTATATATAAATGTCATTTTCCTATATTTCCCCTGTGTGACACAAGAAATATTGACTTTATTTCAGTACTTTAGTATTCTAATATTACATAATCATGCTTAACTTATGTAATATCATGAGAAAAATAAACATCAAAAAAGAATATTGCCTTTTGTTCTGGGAAAAAGAATGTGTTCTCTTTTAGTAGAATGTATGATACTTGTGTTCAGTAAGGAGTAATTATGATCTTGGTATTGTTGTTATTTGGATACTAAGTATGAGAGTGCCTAGCTACAGAGGTTGGGTTTGTGATGGTTAATTTTATGTATCAAATTGACTGAGTAAAGGATGTCCAGGTAGCTGGTAAACATCATTTCTTGGTGTATCTTTAAAGTTTATCAAAGAGATTATCTGACAAATTAGTACACTGAGTAAATAATAGACTGAATAAAGATTGTATGCTATTATGATTGTGGGGAATTATCATATAATTCATTTAAAGTTTCAATAGAACAAAAATATAAAGTACAGAAAAATTATCTCTAGTGGATCTGAGACTTTAATCTTCTCTGCCTTCAGGCATTGTGGTTCATTGTTCTGAGGCTTTCTTCTTAGTATTTCAGACACAGATCAAATTACACCAACAGAGCCCTTGGTTCTCCAGCTTAGAGAGAGAATAGAGGATGGGACATTTCCATAATTATATGAACCAACTTTCATGACAATTTTCTCGTCTTCCTTTTCTTTCTGTATATTTAAACATGTATCTTTGTACAGATTTGCACATCATAATACAAATATATACTCATAACCTATATATACATTTATACATATATACACATATATACATCCATGATTCACACACACACACACACACACACACACACACATATATATATATATATATATATATATATATATATATATATATATATATATATATATAGGTTTTCCGTGGAGACTCCCTACTAATACAAATATTAAACCTGAAGGCTAGTGATATTTTATTCCTTTTTATTCTATCTATATCAATGTTTGAACTCTGCCTTCTTTATTCAGAGTTGTCAAGCATGCTATTCTGTACCTCACCCTCAACAATAGGATAGCTATTTGTTCAAAAATAACATGTTGATCTTATTTCAGAATCTTCTTTGATATAGAAGTTACAGAAGTATTGTGCTTATAATATTATTTAAAAGGAATTTTTTTCTTCTATGTTCCAGGGATGTTTCTTTTTTTTAATTTTATTTTTTTATTAGTTACACATGATATTACAATGATCTTGGCAATTCATATACTTGAATAATTGGGGTATAGTTTCTCATTTTTCTAATTGTACAGATTGCACAATCACACTGTTCATTGAGTAAAAGGAATTTTTTAAAAGAATGAAAACATACAAATTACCTCCTGGAACAAATATTTATTATCTTAGCATAGCCTATATATTACTACATGAAAATATCACTATATTGGATATGGATATATATATATATATATATATATATATATATATATATATATATATATATATATATTATGTTTATATATTTATATATGTTTATAATATGTTAATTTGTTACATATTATATATATATGTATATATATACATATATATATATGTGTATATATATATATACATACATATATATATATGTATATATATATACACACACACACATACACACAGGAGTTAAAGATGTACCAATTTTTGAATAGATGTTCTCAAAATGAATTATTGTTTTCTCTCTGTATATTATTAAATGATCAATACTGAATCAAGGACAGAAAAACGATGTTAAATGAATTATGTCACTATATTTTAATGGAAAATTAGAAAATTAAAAATGTCACAATATTTTAAAACTAGAAAATGTATTTATGTAAGGTTTAATAATAAATGCCTTTACTACACAAATAAATGCAGTACAGAGGAACTAAAACAGGTATAAATTAATAAAAATAGTGTGTATTTGCAATGTTTTTTAAAATAAATAGCTATTAAAGGTTACTATAAAAATAATCTAATCTTCTTGTAATCTTTTAAATAGGAAGATTGTTCCTTGAAAATCACCACTCAAATAATTGAAATCATTCTGCCCACTATCTTGTTATTATTATATATGATTTTCTTCAAAATGTTTTTCAATTTAGTATCCATATTTCAGATAGATGATTAAAATAAACTAATTCATTATTATGTTAGTTGTAAATAAAACAAAACATACAAAATGTTCAGTTTTTTACTGATCAGTACTATTCTTTAAAGGTAAAGTTCATGCACTCATTGCTAATTTGTACAATTGCTTATTATCACATGTGAGCCAGAGGAAATCTTAAAATTTCAAGTCAGTTAGCTGGACATTTCTATAACCACCATATGTTATGGAAATAGTAAACAATTAGGTGAACAATCTCAAAGTTCTTATATAGTGTCAATATCTACTATTTGCTAAGTTTCTCTGCATAAAAAGTTGCTAAAATATCCACATTACTATTATCTTCTAAGTGATGGTTGAGTACATGTAGAATTACTAATATTATAGTAAAATTTGCATTTTAATTTGTTGTCATCTTGGTTTTCTCTATGATATTCAAAATTTAAATTCTTAAATTTACAATTCAACTTAAATTTTAGTGCAAATACATACAAGACATGTTTATAGACTGAATGAGTGCAATGTTCTTTCTAGAATATCTATGAATAACTTAGCAGCTATGCTTCACTGTTCAATATTCATATAAATTACTTTAAAAATTAAAAGCTGGACAAATGGTGCACACATGTAATCCTGGCTATTTGGAAAACTAATGCAGTTGTTTATGTAAGGCAGGAGGTTCATGACTTTGAGGCCAGCCTATGAAATTTAGTAAGATCCTGTCTAAAAATAAAAAAAAAAAAATTGGAGCTAGGATTGGACCTCAGTTATAGAGCACATGATTAGAAGGTGCAAGGATCTAGGTTCAACTCCAAGAAAACACACACACACACACAAAAAAAAAAATATAGGAAAGAGAAAGAAAAAAGTAAAGAAGTTGTGAGTATATTTCCAATATGACATCAAAAATTCCCAGTGAAAACATCACACAAATTATTGTGCACAACATTTCCACTCTTGTTCTCTCTTTTAGAATTCCCTTTATTCCATTTCCCTCAATTCCAAATAACTATTGTTGGGTTCAACATGTACCTCAGTAGTAGAGTGCTTGCCTAGAAGGCTGTTGGGCCTGGATTCATTCACCAGCTTCTTAAACACATGGACAGTGGAATGAATCTGATCTAAACTTTCCTGTGTACGTGTATGAATACCCCAGAGTGAAACTCACCATAATGCACATCCATGAGAAATTAATTAAAAAAAAAAAAAAAACTAGAAGTAAATAGCAGTTAGAACAGTGAAAAAAGAGAACAAGTGAGGGGAGAGGGAAGAGAAAGGGGAAGTGCTGGGGACTGAATTAGAACAAAGCATATTTCATGAATATATAATTACGTCAAAAAAATCTTAATGTTTTGATGTTATGTATAACTAAGAAAAACCAATAAAAATAATTTAAAGATTAGATAAACAAATAAAAATTATTTGCTATTTTTTAACTCAGTGGAAAGATAGTAGAATGAATTGCATATTACTTTCCTATATCCATATATGAGTACACTACCAATGTAACTCCATATCATGTACAACTAGAAGAGTGGGAATGTATACTCCATGTATGTATAATGTGTCATATTGTCATGACAAGAACAAATTAAAAATGAACTAATGACTCCTTCACAATTGGCACCTTGCCAGTATTCTAGCTTCTTGCAGATATAATCACCCTACAATTGTGCTTGAAATCTTTTGCATGCTTGCATCTCTGTTTTGTTTTTTTTTTAATTTGTCCATCTTTCAGCTTTATATTTTGCCATCATGTATATAGACTATAGTGTATTTATCTATTAAATTATTTAATATTTGTTATGTATTCCTTTCTTACCCTGGCCTTTTAAAAATTAAAGTGTTGTTACAGATATATCGATGTGCTATTCATCTTATGATTTCACATGTATGTTACATATAATATGTATATGTTTTACATGTGAATATATAAAAATATATTAGATATAAATATGAGTGTATGTATATAAGTTTTGAATAAACACAAATATATACCTTATGTATGTTCATATATATAGATAAAGCTCTAAAATATAGAAAATGCTTTGTTTATTTGGTAGTCCAAATTTTCTGCCACACAATCTTATCTGAGCTTTCTCTTTTCAAGTAGTAACCAAGTAGTAGATGCAGAAATACAGATGTCTGTGAAGAGCCTGATGGGACCACCATCACCCTTGTGGTCAGGTCCATAGAAACCATACAAAACTTTGAAGCCAAATCCAAGTCAAGGAGAGCATCCCCCTCTTACAAGCAGAGTAAGATTATTTTCAAACAGCTGAAGAATAACAACACTCTCTCAGACTACAACACCCAGAAAGAGTCTACTTTGGACCTTTTTTCATCTGCAAGGCAGAATCATAAAATGTACTTCTGACAGCTTACCCACAAGCACAGCTGGGTCAATATGGTCTAACATAAGTTTCCATGTTGTCAGCTTCCACAAGAAGTAACATCACACTAGTAATTTCTGCTCCAAGAAGATAAAAAATTTGCTCAGAGCCACTCCTTCCTCTTCAGCATAGCCTCCTGCTTCAGCCACAGCTCTGAGACTTCATTGAGATTTCCCTTTAGTTGATTGTGAAGGTAAAAAATAAAAACAAATCCACTTTGATGGCATATATCTTTAAATGATTTTATATATATTAAAAAATTAAATTGTGTTTATGATTTATGAGAATTGAAATATTTTTAAAAATGAAATTCTTCTAAATTATATTATTCTATTTATATTTAAGGTACAGAAATGTATAGAACAAAAATCAAAAATTTCTATCCTTTTTTAACTGAGAAATATCACAGGTACTACTGGGCAGAAGGTCTCACTAATTGCTAAGGATCAACATGAAAGTGGGATCCTCTTGCCTCAGCCTCCATTTGCTGGGGTTACAGGCATGCACCACAGCACCTCCCTCATTACCTACTTTTAAAGTGATAGTCCAAAGATATTGAAATTTAATTTCTCAATAGGTGTTAGATCTTGAATTAAATGTCACTTCCAAATCCTGGGAATGTCTCTGGCTCCCCTCTTTCATATACACACAGATGAAATATCTCATAATTATATATATCATAAACATCATGATTGGTGGGATCATATTCTCACAATATATTTCTTGCTGAATTAACATAAGTCATTTCAAAGGAGAGCTTTCATCTTATTTGCTACATTAGTCAATCTAGTTGGTGTCTTAGGGTCAGCAATTGATTAAAGTAAAAGTTGTGCACATATACAAATTCTGTGTAACATATCTGTCAAATATAAGCTATAACTTAGTGTTTCTCTCTAAAACCTTGGTTTGATTTTAAATAACATGACATAAGGCTATATTTATGATATTTTCTTGAAAAGGTTATTGAAAAACAACTTGTATGCTTCTATATTTAACTATGACTGTTTACTGCCTCTGCTTGTATTTGTTTTCTTCTCTCAAATTCTCCGTAAATGGCAATTGAAATAGATCAAATTATATTCCATGCTTGTATGATGATGTCAAAATGAAAAACAATATTATACATAACTAAAATGCACTAATAAATAAAAAAGGGTTTGATGCATTTTTATATAGTAAGGGGTAAATATAATTTATTTGAATTATAAAAAGGAGTGGGGTATTAACTGATGAGGTAATAATTTCTCAGTTATATGAGGACATAAAATAACAAACCATTTATCGAGACTTACTGAGAATTTACAATAATCAAGCAGATGACTAGTAAAATAGAAATAATAGAAAATTAGAAGCAGTCCCACACTTATAATCTTATATTTAAATTTGTCTAACTAATGTTTCAAATAACTACAAATAGTAAATAATTCTGAGACAATTGGTAAATCATTTAAAAAATTATGGTTTCTTAGTTTGAAATACATGCAACAAGTTGGAACTTGTTTTGTTTTTCAAAGTATAGGAAAAATATTAAATGAATACTAAATGTGTAGAAAAACACTGAATAATAGTTTAAATTAGGGAAGGGAAGAGATTTTTAAGGCACAAAAAGAACAAGCCACCAAGAAAAAAATAGAAATTTTGAATAAATTAGCATTAAATGTCTGAATAGTAAAATGTATATGAACAAAGCAAAATAAGATACTGTATACAGACAAATGCAATTAAATAATATTCAGAAACACCAAAAGAAATTAATGCTATTATCCAATCTTTTGGATCATAAAGAAATCCAATGCTAACCCAATCTTTTGCTATATCTGAATTTCACAGGATGGGTAATTTATAAAGAATACATACAACATTTTTTTTTTTATCCATTCATCCACTGATCTATACACAATAGCAAAATTATGATATCAATCAAGATTCCCTTCAGTGGATTTATGGATAAAGAAAACATGGTATATTATGCAGCCATAAAAAATATTGATGATTTTTAAAGGGAATTTTAAAAGTTTATTGAATATAATGTATTATGTATTCTCTATATAATCTTTGAGTGGATAGATATATAGGTAAACATGACAATGATTGATACAATATAAACTAACAATCATTAAATCTGTGTTTTCAGTATCTTGACATAGAATTTAAAATATTTTGGCAAATTGTTGTGAGCCAGGTTTTATGGGCAGTGACTAAACAGACTCCATTTTACACTGAGACTCCATATCATGTAAGAAATGCTTCTCCCATGGGAACATTCTGCCTCTGTACTCATCAAGAGTTACGTAGCATATCATGTTTGGCAACACAAAATGGCAATTCTTATACAATGAAAAATTGTTCTATTTTTTAGTTCCCATTTTTCTTGAACAGTATACCTTGTTAGAGATTAACTATCTAGACATTAGTAACCACACTTTAACTTGTACTCAGGTAGGGTTGTTTTGACCCACTTCCTCTGCTGTTTATGATTTTACATCTCATGACATTTGTTTATGGTTTTGAATGATAGCAACAGCCACTTATGATTAATATGGTTTTGGACTACTCAAATCCCAGGAGGGGCTCAAAGGGTCTACACCTGCTCCTTGGCCCAGCAGTTGGTGGATCCAGACCACCAGCTGGTGAATAAAATTTCCGTCTCCTGATCAACTCAGTAATATATTGCAATCTCACCATAACAAAATACTAAATCAATTTTTAGCTTTTGCTAAAAAAATTTTGTTAAATATATTTTATATTGTAGCCATGCTAAGTATTTGATGGTTGAATTTGGTATACTTTTATATGTACAAATATTTTATGAAAAAATCATGCTTGAAATATTTAGTGAAAATAGGTTTTAAGTATATATCCTATACACTGACATCAAATTAAAATGAAATTCTATTTATAATAGTCTGTAAAAAAATTGCCCCCTGTGATGATACAGCAGACTGAATCATAGAAAATATGGAAGCATAGGAAAAAATGTGGTAATTATGGACATCCTTGTTAGAGTAGAAAACAATAGTCAGAAAAGTTTTAAACTAAATTTCTTTCTGTGTTTTATGATCTATAGAAAAATCTGTAATGAAAATAATTGAAAACATTTAAGTCCATTTCATTGAATAATTAAAATTACCATTTGGTCATCAATCGCTTCTCAACATACCTTAATAAAACAAAAATGAAATTTTTTCTCAGATATCATGGTAGCCTGTATTTAGTTTCCATAATAACAATGAAATAGAGGCTATTTTTGTTAAAATATCAGAGGGACATTATATCTGTATTTATGATGTATGGGGAAAGAGCCCAAGTAATGAAGTAAGAAGATCTGTGATTTTTTTAGTATAACCTAACTTAGCCTGTATTAATATTTTTTTGTGGAAGTAATTTTGACATAAAGTTAAAAACAAAAATCAATTTTTACTATATATGCATTCTATAGTTATTATTTTTAAGATATTTTACTACCATAAAGTCATATACCTTGGTGAACATGCAAGAAAGTACATAATAATGATGAATTTTAAAATATTAAATGTGAAAATGAAAAAAAAAAAAAACCACAAAATTATCCTGCTGATTTGCTCTGCTGTGTCTTTATTATAATAAATACATTACTTAAATTATTCCATGTGTTACATTCCAAAAATAGCTATTATTTACATCTATACTAATGTGCATTTATTTTTACCTATGAAAAAATGATTAATAGTAGGTACTAAAATTGTACATAAAATATAATGTAGATTTCTTCTATAGTTTCTCCACATAGAAAATAATGAAGGAACTTACTACTAGTTTTAAATATTAACCATTCTACCAACAAAATATTTGATTTTGCAAACTATACAATAATTATATCTTTTAATTTTTTCTCTAAATTATAAATTTTTTTACCCTTGAATCTTTTCTTCTTAGCCACTTTTCACCCCTGGTCGATGTGATCCACATATATTCTGTAAATCTACACTATAGAAAACATGATATTACTTGAAAGTGGAGAAAAGAAATAATTGTTAATATACACATATCTATTCTTAATAGCTGTGTTTATTAATTAAATGTATAAAAACTACTTCAAAACATTGACTTTATGCAACCATGATTTATTTTTTCTTCAGTGTTGTGGGTTGTATGCAGATTCATGAGAGCATATTGTCCAACATGGCTGTAAGCACAGATCTTTGACTTTAGCTGGGGTGAATGGAGAGTGAGAAAACTACGTTTCTCACTCCATGTAGTTATTCATGCTCTCTATCCAAATTATCTCTTATCAGCATTTTAAATCATGTTCCAAGCATCTCCCTGAGCAAAGAATGTTTTATGACCAACTACAGGTTTGAGAATCAGAGACTTCCTCTTGATTGAAGTAGTGGTAAAATCACATTTCAAACAAAAAGATACACAAATATAGAAAACAATTTGACATGTTTTCTGTTTACCAAAGAATGTTACCTGGCATTAAATTAGTCACATTTGTTATTCTGGTTGCTGCTGTTGTCTGTTCTCTATATTCTCCTGTAAAAAGAAAAATAATATTTCCCCTACCTGCAAGAGAATTTTCTTTAAAAAGCTCAAAGTTTGACCTAGTTTTGGGAAGTGTCCTTATATCTTGGGAATTCCTTCCTCTAATATATCTGCTCTCTTCTGGTGAAGGCAACAATTATCTGGTGATACTGGGTATTAAGTCTTGGCCTCTTTGTAATATTCTGTCTCAACTTTGAAGGTCCATGTTTGTTCCAGTACTGTCTGTTAATATGAAGGATTTGTTGTGACTTCATTAGAGTTCAGATTCTTCCTCTGTTGAAGGAGGCTTTCATCAATCCCTTGATGGTTAGTTTCTGAAAATGTTCTTCAATAAACAGCATGCAAAACATTTATTTTAATAATTTATTTTATTAGGATCACCAGGCTCAGTACTCAGAGGCTGAGTAAGGAGGATTGTGATTTCAAAGCCAGCCTCAGCAACTTAAGAAGGCCCTAAGCAACTTGGCAAGACCCTGTCTCAAAATAAAATATTTTTAATAGTACTGGAGATGTGAATCATTGGTTAAATGCCCTGAGATTCAATCCCTGGTACCAAAAGAATTTATAATAATAATAATAATAATAATAATAATAATAATAATAATAATAATAATAATAATATCTTTTATAAGGGAATTATAAATAATGCAGGGGTTAATTTATATAATAATATACTCATAGAGTACAAATTGATTCGTTTCAATTTATATTCAATTCCAAATTTTTCCCTCCCTCTTGCTGTTCATTCCTACTACATGTCTCCCCACTATTTATTCTTTATTTTTTATTTTTTTGCAATTGGTGTTTAAAGATATACATAAAGCTGTAATTCACTATGGCATATTCATATCTGTACTTAGCATAATTTGGTCAACTTAATTCTACTGACTTTTCCTGTCACTTCTTCTTCCCCTCAATCCCTTCCTCTACTCTACTGAAATCCCTTCTACTTTCTGGAGTTCCTCTTTTTTTTTTTTTTTTCCCTTGCTTTGTTCTAGTTTCTTCATGAGGGAGATATTCAACTCTTGTCCTCCTGAGTCTGACTTATTTTACTTAGCATGAGTGTTCTGCAGTTCCATCCACTCACGAGCAAACATGATAATTTCATTCTTCTTTATGGCTGAGTAAAACGCCATTGTGTATATATACCACGTTTTATGTACCCATTCATCCTTCCATAGGCACTTGCACTGGTTCCATGACTGGGATATTGTGAATCATGCTCCTACAATCATCAATGTGGCTGTATCACTCTAGTGTGCTGATTTTATTTAGTTTTTCTTTTTCTTTTTTTTTTTTTTTAATATGGGGGTTGCATTTATTTGTTATAAAAGGAATGAAGATGAGAAAATTTAAAAAAAAATGTTTACTAATTCATTCATAATATCAACAAACACATTATATCTTAACATAAAATCTATCTTTTATGAAAAAACTGCATTTTCCAAACTAAAAAATATGAAGAAATAAAAAGTTTGGATTTACATTTTTAAAATCTTTCAGTAACCAGCTTGGTAAAACACTGAACTTTTATATGTTTTCTTCTGCATTCTATCTGCTGCATTTATCTTGTTTTTGTAGAAGTATATGAAGAAAATACATTGCAAAGAGAAATACAAGGAAAGGGATGTATATGTTAATGACCTTACTAGAGAATTGACATTCTTCCTTCTGATTTGCTACCTTACCAACATCCAACAAGTTGTAATTTCTTAAAGGTTAGTTGCAATATAGAATATGAAATAATAGCAATGAACTTTTCAGATTCTATTACATTAAAATCCATTGATTCATTTTGTAATTTGGCTGGGTCATCTACCCCTGTGTGATTTTATAATGTCAGGCTTTGGTCATTTGGAAAATACTGGTTCGCTGAATTATTCAAAATTCTCAATGAAAAAAGTCAAACTTCTTCATGTCAATATTTCATTACTGAGTCATCAGAAAATGTCTTCAAATTTTGAAAAGCTGTTATGTTCACAGTGACAGAGAACTTTTTTGGGGTTTTAATTTTAATTTGGAAGTTTGAATTTTATCATTGGCAAAAAGCACTATTATTGCCCTAGAAGTATCAGATTTATCTTGCTCATTTGGGGGGAAGAAGAAGAAGAAGAAGAAGAAGAAGAAGAAGAAGAAGGAGAAGGAGAAGGAGAAGGAGAAGGAGAAGGAGAAGGAGAAGGAGAAGGAGAAGGAGAAGGAGAAGGAGAAGGAGAAGGAGAAGGAGAAGGAGAAGAAGAAGAAGAAGAAGCCTTTCCAAATACCCATCTAAATAACCATGGTTTTGTCAGTTATTCTCCAGTAAAAAATTATGTTCCATGACAAAGGTGGCTAATTCAGCTTGCAATGGCAGCAGCCTTTTACATGATGTTCAACACTTCCAGGAATTAGAAAATGCAAATTATAACTACACTGAGATTCCATCTGACTCCAGTCAGAAAGACAATTATCAGGAACACAAGTAACAATAAATATTGTTGAGGATGTGGGGGAAAAGGTTCACTCATACATTTCTGGTGAAACTGCAAATTGGTGCAACCACACTGGAAAGCCATATGGAGATTCCTTAGAAAACTTGTTATGGCACCACCATTTGACCAAATTATCTCACTCCTCAGTTTATACCTGAAGGACAGCGGTAGTCCCACCAACAGTATATGAGTGTACCTTTTTCTGCACATCCTTGTCAATATTTAATATTATTTGTATTCTTGATGATTGCCATTCTGACTGAAGTGTGATGAAATGTTAATGTAGTTTTGATTTTTATTTTCCTTATTAGTAGGGATTTTGTACAGGTTTTCATATATTTGTTAGCCACTTGAATTTATTCTTTGAGAAATTTCTGTTTATCTTGTTTGCCCGTTTGTTGATTGAGTTGTTTCTTGTTGTTGGTGGTGTTGGTTTTGATGTTAAATTTTTTGAGTTATTTGTATATTAGTGGTATTAATCCCCTATTGAAGGAGCAACTGGCAAAGTTCTTTACCCATTCTGTAGGCTCTCTCTTCATGCTCTTAATTTTTCCCTCTGCTGTGCAGAAGATTTTAATTTGATGCCATCCCACTTATTGATTCTTTGTTTTATTTTTGAGCTTTAGAAGTTTTTTTAAGTATATTTCCAGGAACCCAATGTAAGTTACTCCCTGATTAAAATGCATTCACCCTGTTCTCAATAACATCAAAATTATTTTTTTCATTTCGGGCACTGGGCCGATAATTAATAATCTCATGTACTTTATTAGGTCCAGGAACAGATAAAGCTCATTACGTGTAAGATCACTATCTCTTGATTCAAGGCAGTGAAAGAAAAGTCATATTTATCCAACTTGCATATTTTCAACATGCAAAAGTAAGACAGAAAGTGAGACTGGAAGCAAATAATCACAATACACGTTTGAGTAAAACAATGGAGGAAAAAGAAGCAATTATGAAATCATTGGGATATGATCAGCTACCTTCTACATGATTCCTGGTTTATTGTCCTCTAACTTTTTACTTTAAATTCAAATAAAATCTTGAACTTGCCTACTGATTTGATGTTCCCTTTTTATAAGAATGTCCCAAGATCATAGTTGGTAATATTCCATCCAAATTAATTTCTGTAGATATTTGGGGCTCGGATTCACTTTTGTAACTTAAACAAATTAGTATTTTTTAATACAATTTGTCATTACATCCATTCATAGTAATCTCTTAACAACTATGAAGTATGTTTGAGTATATTCCCTATATCAAAAGTCACATTCACATATTTTAATGAAACAGAGTTTTTTTTAATTTATTTTTTACCTTGGATCACATGCCTAATTGCAATCAGATGATATTTTTTAGAGTCTTAAATCTTTTTTTTCCTCCAGCTAAATTTCTCGGCTTCACACCATGTTAAATCTTTTAAATGCCTCAAGCATGTTACAAGCTTATAATTTGTTGTATTATAAATTTGCTTTCCCTATTTGGAAATTGTGTTGAGTAGAAATAACAGAGATGAAAGAGCCTTTATAAACTCCTTAAAACTAAACAATTCTTTCTTTTTGCTTAGTTCCCTCTTGCAATAATGATCATATTTAGCTAGTAAAAGCCAAACAAAATTTTTAATAAGCAAATGGTCTTTTAGTATCTGCACTATTTTGCATGACACTGCAAGCAATATTTTGCCAGATATTTTACTACTACTTAACCTAGATGTTATTTTTTCAGACTTTTATTTCCATTTCCTCACTACCTTTTAGTTTTTGCTAACTTTTCCCTTGCCAGTATTCTATACTTTTAAATGTATTTGTCATCATTTCTCTAGTATGAGGCTGGTGCTTGGGACCCAAATCAATGACATACACTTGGGTTTTGTTAAGAGAGTATCTCACTTGTAGACCCCAATTTACATATTTGCTAGCAATTGCTGTGAAATAAGCAACCTCAACATACATCGTTTCAAAACAAAATATTTCACTATCTCTTAGGATACTTATGGTTATCTGAGTAGTTCTGCTCCAGGGGAGAGCTTGTTACAAGCTGACAATTGAGCATGGCTTCAAATAGGATATATGATGGCTAGAAATAATCTCCTGGCTCCTTCATACCATGTTTGAAGATTCCAAGCAGCCACAAATGACAAGTCATAGTGCAAAGCATGAGTCCAACCTACAGTTCTGTCATATATACCAATGGTGCACTGGTCTGCGCAAGCAAAATGGCAAGTTGCACTCTACCTATTCACGAAACAAGAAGAAAATCTGCTTAGTAAAATTACATGTGTGAAAGAATGAGGGGAACTTTCACAAGGTTTTTTTTACATCTGATAGTGTATCAAAAAAGGATTCCCCTATCATAAGATTAATTTTTATGTTGCTAACAATAATAAACCCATTCATCAATCAGCAGCTTGAGATATGAGAGAATGTTGTGCTTTCCATGAATTGTGCATTTTAGGAAGTCACATTCTGCATGAGCAGTATGAAATTAATATTTTCAATATCTTATTATCGAAACTATTATTCATTTTAATAGTTTTATAATATCTCTAGATCATAGTCTTGAAACCTTCATGTTTTCATTGCATACCTAATTTTAATAAAATTATTTAACTCCTAAATAATGTTGATGCTAGCATTATAATATTCCTTTTATTATCTTTTACTTTTCTTTCACCAACACAAATGCTATTTCTCTGGGCCTTATTATCTCAATACCAAAACTAAAAGCAGTTTAGATATTCTTTCTTATATTTATCCCTGGGAAAGTGGTGTTAAGTTTTTCAAGATAAAAATTCTTCTTATTATTATTAAAATGTGGAATGGAGGATATGAATTGTTGGACATATTAAAGACACAGTTAAAAACTAAGCACATTTTTCATAAATCAATCCTGACATTCAAGGTCACTAAATACCTGCACAGTTTTCCTCTTATTTTTCTTTTACATATTTTTGTTTTTCTGCCTTGGTCCATATAAAATTTATTTATATGCATCTAATTGTGATTTCCTGCTGCACTTCTCGTACACTTCCAACATATTCTCTTCTCATTTCTTCCACAGTACTCTTTATTGCAATTTGTTTTCCAAATATGAACATCCATTCCAATCACTAACAAATAAATCATAATTTCTGTAAGTTGACCTTTTTTTCAGATTTAATACATCTTATTATAAATCCTCTCACTATTAAAACCATTATTAGCAATAGATACAAATTATTTCTCATTGAGATCTTAAAGATCCATTTAGAACTTTTCATGCACTATCAAAACATTAATATTGAATTTTATCCACATTTCAGTCTTTTAGAATTTCTATTCTCAACTCCATTAATATATTTGTAAGTGACAATGACCTCTAAAATATTTATCCCATATTCTTCCACATAATGACTTATATGATAACTTTTCTAATTATGCAAATTTCTATTCAAAAACCTTCAAAACTTTATCAACCTCTAGCCAACTCAGTGGTGCAAACCTGTGATCTCTGTGTCTCAGGAGACTAAGGCAGGAGGAGGTCAAAGATAGTCTCAGCAATGGTAATGTTCTAAGCAACTGAGTGAGACCCTGTGTTTATATCAATTATAAAAAAAATAGGGCTGGGGATGTGACTCAGGGATTAAGTGCCCCTGAGATCAATCCCTGGTATCCACCACCCCCCCCCCAAAAAAAAAAAAAAAAATCAACTTTATCTCTCTCCAAGTAAGGCAAAATTTCTAAACATGGCATTTAACACAGGATTTGATCAATGCAACACTATTTTTTATTATGAAATAATCTGTTTTACATTCTTGATATACCAACCTAGGAAGCATAACATTTTCTTTGACTTATTTCTTCCATAGTATATTTCACAGAAGAGTACTGCTAAAGAGCTATATGTAGTTCATAATATCATTTTCAAACATGAATTTAGGAGGTTGATCGCTGTTTTATGACTATGATGTTGTTATAACTTATGCACATGATATCTGTGTCAGC
Source organism: Marmota flaviventris (assembly GCF_047511675.1). Lineage (NCBI taxonomy): Eukaryota > Metazoa > Chordata > Mammalia > Rodentia > Sciuridae > Marmota > Marmota flaviventris. The sequence goes on from NC_092519.1 coordinate 2,836,717, forward strand.
AGCATTATGATATTATTGGTTTAGACTGTGTTCAGGTTCTCATAGAGAACCAAATATTTCCTTGGATAATTTTGCAAATCCAAAGTTTGTGATTTCTCCTACTAAGAAACTTACATTTATATTTAATTCTCACTTTATTGATTCTAGACAATCATTGTTGTGCTTAAAATCCTTTTGAAAACTGTGTTATCTGCTACTTTCATTTTGTACTATCATTGAATTTGGGCACTGTAACTTTAATACATTTTCATAGGAATCTTTGATTAAAATGTGTATGGCAAAAATTAAAGAGGGCTCTTTGTCAGAGTTAAGAAATAAAAAAAAATGTATTCTGAATCATTAAATCAGTTGCATTCTTTGCCCAACATTTTTATAAACTGTTGGGTAACCTACCCCATCAAAGTCTTCAGACATTGTCAGTATATCTCTATTGAATTATTATTTCTGTTTCTATGTTGCACTGTTATTTTTCTGTGACTCTAAATATATACATATATAATCTGATGCTTATATGTCACATGTAATGTATGCTATTTTTCCTCTTCTGTATTATTCATACTTTTTTTTAAATTTCAATTTTAGCCTGGATATTTTTTTTTTTTTTTTTTTTTTTTTGCTTATCTGGCATCTGGTTCATGCTGTGGCCATTATTATGCTCAAATAATCTATTTTTAATTGCCATTACTCAGTTTTAATTCAAAAAATATATATATTTGATTCGTTGTTGTTTAGGAGTTAAATTTTCCATTCATTATTTACTTTTGGGACACAGAACTCCTAATAACTTTCATATCTACATTTGTTAATTGTGGTAGGTTGTTTATCTTGGATTATGGTTCCAGCATCTACTTATATTATTTTTTTCCATTCTGTCATCTTTTTTGTATGCCAAATCACTTTTGTTTTAATTGAGAGTATATTGTGTGAGTTAGTTGAGGCAGAAGGTGAATATTAAGAAACTAGTTCCTGCACCTGTTGATGCTCACAAACCTGAGTTCTGTAGAGTAGGTGTGCAAGCTGGAAAATCAGGCAAAAGCTGTTTTTTCCAGTCTCTTAATAAGATTTTCTTTTTCTCCAGGAAAACTTTGCTTTTCCTCTGAAGGTCTCAAAAATTAGATAAGTGATATGAAGTCCACTCACATCATTACAGATAATCTGCTCAATGTAAAGTTAACTGATTATCAGTATTAATCACATATAAAAAATAACTTCACAGCACCACATGGATTAGTGTTTGACCAAACAATCTGGTACCATAGTATATTCAAATTTACATAAAAATAACCATTAAAATTACATATAAAGACTTTCAGTTTTGTTTTTATCATACATAGAAGGATAATGCTATTCTCTGGAAGGAACCAAAACTGAAAGAATATTACATTAATACTGACCTAGGCCAAGGAAGTAATCTTTAAACTATTTTTTTAGTTCATTCTATTTTGATTCTGTTATGTTCAGTTTTATAATATTTAAGAATAATAAATATTAATATTGCTATATAATTGAATTTATTCTTCTTTGAAAGCATTAAATTCCAATTTCTGTTCCTTTTGAACTCTGAAGATAACACACACACACATTGAAAGAAAAAAAAAACAGAATTTCTTTATTGATACTTTCCCCTTGAATTTTAACACCCTGTTCTGCACAAAAATATTTATACATATTGCAAAATGGCTGGAAGACAGACAATCTGCTTTTCCTGCTCGTATCTTTGGCCTTCACGTTTTCTGGCACCTTTGCATGCTCAAATTTTGGTTAACCTGATAGTCATAAATACCAATATGGTCTCTTCCCTCGCCAGTGAAAGTCAATGAAATCTCTCTCTCTCTCTCTCTCTCTCTCTCTCTCTCTCTCTCTCTCTCTCTCTCTCTCTCTTCTCTTCATCTAGAAATTGCTGCTCATAATCTCACTCCATCTGAAGGATTATAAATTCTCTTCCTTGGTTTCCTTCTGTCTTGGATTGTGAATCATCAAACACTGATTGTCATAGGAGCTTTCTAATGGACTTATTATTCAATGTTCTTTTTCTTCATATTTTATTTGGCTCTGCATAGGAATATTGGACTTTCAGAATTTTACCTTAACACATTTTTTTTGGCTCCCAAATTAAACTCAGAGACTTTCAGGATGAAGTTAATGGTAATTAGTTCTATTATTGGAGATGGAATGTTAACAAAGTGGCTGGAAATTGTTTATGAAATAAAGTATGTTACAAGAAACAGATATGGAGAGAAGAGTGCTGTGGCTCAACAGCATTGAAAGGTGAGCTCTTGAATATCAAGCATTGACTGAAAGTTTATGGAATGTGTGATGCATTCTGTGACCCCATGAAAAAAGCACATTCAGAGACTAAAGGTGTCTATTGGGCATAAGTACAATAGAAGCTTCTTTGCTTTGCTCAGCTTCACTAGTTTCCCCCAGAACTTGATGAAAGATTTACACACACACACACACACACACACACACAATGATTATAATATTTATACGATTATAATATTTATTATAATGAATGTGGAAGAAAAAGTATTCTTAAACTAACAAATATTTAATGAATATCTACTGACTATAGTAACTGAAATGCATGCAATTTAATTTTGAGAAGGATAAATTATACAGATATTAGCATCAGTAAAAGAAATTTCATTGGCCACTTTCTTGATTCAAAATTCCCTAATAGCCAAGATCTTATTTAGTCTTCCACCCTGCTCCATATTTAGTCTTCTTTCTCAATTGCTTCTTCATAGACTAAAGATGAGTGGTGCTATTTTTTTCTACTTTCCAATCCCAGCAGCTTTTTTAACTACTGTGTAGTGTCCAGTAAGTATAGACTTAAAAGAAAAAAAAAACAGCTCCACTTTTTGCTGTGAAGCAATAAGATCAGATTTGTCTCTGGAATTTTCTTCTCTTCTAAAACAAAAAATGTGGGGGAGCACATTTCATATCACCACTAGGGTATTTGTTGATCTAAAGATACTACATTTATTTTGAAGATAAATTGGAATGTGTGAAATGAACATGATTAGCAGTTATATAAAAGGACGGTAAGAAGCATATTACTTGAGACTTTGTTCATAAAACATGAAAACTACCTGAAATTATAAAACATGAAATTCTAAAATATTTACATAAAGGTTAGAGACCATTGCTGTTTTCTGATTCAGAGTTTTGAAGTTCAGCAAAAGCTCTAGTTTATAAATCCCAGAGTGAATTCAAGCAATCTAACTTGTTTAGTGCATGGAACATATTTTACAGAGGCTGTTTTATCATTTTACCCAAGAAACCACTTGCATCCATCACATTACAACAAGACCTGCTTTTGTCTTTTTCTTCTTTTCTTTCTTTCTTTTTTTTTTTTTTCTTTAAATCACATTTAGCTTTCTTTACCCAGAAACCGTGTTATTCCTACCTCAGGGTTACATTGCTTAGATTCTATGAATGCTTCCCATAAATTTCCCTTACAATGGCAATATTGTCGAAATAACAACAAATGCCAAAAGCAGTTTGTAGCTCCTGTTCAGTGTTGTTTGGCTAGAATCCTCAGGCTGTTGATTCCACTCTGCTGTAATCTATTCAGCCAGAATGATCTTTTTGAATTACAAGTCATTGAGGGACATGAATCATTCTAAACCACAGCATATGCCATGTTTCTAAATGTGGTCTCCCTTGATCTTCTCAGGACTCTAAACCAGTCAGCAGTTGCCAGCTTGGCATTTTTGCCCATACCTTTCTCTCTAAAAATATTGTTTTTGTTGATTATCTGCCAAAACTTTTTCCCTGTCTTATTCATTATCTTCTGGGAATCTCCATCCCCATAGTATGAAGAAAGATGTCTTCAGTTTTAAAAATGGCACAGAGTTAAAAGGAAACAATAATGCAATTTTCTTAATCGGTGCCTATTCATTACCAATTCAACAGCTTTGGTGCCTACCATGACTTCAATATAGATACTGTTCACTAAGCATTTATAGAAAAAAAATGATTAGACAACCCATAACAAATTATGACAATGATGTATTTTTGCTATTGTTCATACCAAAATGCAAGAAGATTAATAAGATTTAATAATAAATTAATTTGATGGTGTAAATTATGAAGATAAAATTTTAAAACTAAAAGAAAAACTACAAACTATAACGAGCTTTTGTTATTGATATTTGCTTTGTGTTCCTGTGCATATAAGTTATATGCCATAATTTGGGCCACAAAGTGCTTTCATTTTGAGAAATTTATAAAATGAAACATGAATTCTTGTTTCTTACTTTATAGTCATTTTATCATTGGGTTTTGTATATGATTTATATTTGAGATGAAATTTATGCTTACGAAGACAATACTAGCAATGAATTAGCTTTGTTTCAAGTAAGCTGAAATTGGTTACCTACAAGCATTCAGGAAAAAAACCCACACACCCTAAATATGATTTCTATAAAACATTATTTTAAATTTATCTCTATACTAAAACACAATCCTCATGTCCTTTCTACACAAGTTCTTAAGGATAGTAGTAGTAAGAGGTCATTCACCTGATTATAGCTTTTAATTAATGTGAAAGAATAGTAAAGCCTCAAACACAATGTGTGATAGTTAATCTGAATTGTCAACTTAATTGGATTAAGAGACACAGAACATTAGGAGGCTTCTGGTTGTTTTGGTACGGGTACATCTAGAAACAATTGGCATGAGGGACAGCAGACACCCACCCTAAATGTAGGCAGAAGAGTTCAATAGGTTGGAGGCCTGGATGGAACAAAAAGAACAAGGAAGTAGCAGCAGACACAAGCTCAACTCTTCACCAATGGGTTCTCCATTGCTGCTGGGATCACCTGAGAATATCAGACTTCAGCTTCTTCACTCTTACAAAGCAAACTATACCCAGTGACTCTCTAGGAGTTTTCAGGCCTTCTGTTCTGGACTGAGGTGTCATCATTGATCCCTCTTGTTCTGAAGCTGCAGCTTCTTGGACTGAACAGCTACTGGTTCCTCCAGGTCTGCAGACTGAAGCCTATGGACAGCCATTGTGATACCACTAACCAGCTTCTTGTTGGGAGATATACCTGTTGGTTCTGTTCCTCTAGAAAAGGCTGAATAATACACAAGGTTAAAAAATATCCAAATAAATAATGAGAAAATGATCAGATGATTTGCCATATATGATCTGATATGATCTGAGAAGGAAAACTTTAGTTAATCATAACCTTTATTTTGTTTTATCTCCTTTTAATTCCCCTGGATTTGTCTTAGAAACTCCAGTGAAAATTAGAAATTTAGAAGAAATAAACTACAGTCAAGGTAACTGATGTTAAGTATTATCTAATGAGGCAGCATAAAAATGTAGCAATTCAGCAGGACTCAAATGTGCACAGGTTGAAAGATCATTAACTCTGAAATTGGATTCTTCTTTTCATTTGGCATGGATACTACTTCCACCTAACACTTTGGGGTAGGTTGTTCAATGAAGGGCACATTGTCCCTGGACTCTGGGTACTGTGCTCCTCATCCAGAAAGCACACTTCATTTCACTTATTGAATTGATGAAAAAAAAATGCAACTTTAGATTTCACATGACACTTGATGCCTAGATAAGAATATTTCATTTCTCCAAATTAATTTTGTGCTTTACTTATCCAAACAGTATTACTTCCATTGCTTCCATGAATTTATGTTTCTAAATATGTTGTCTGGACATTTAGTTTGCTTCTGATCCCTTGCATCACTAATAGCAGTATTTCTATGCCAATGGGACATTAAATTGCATTTGTTTTCCTTTCTGAATATAAAAAAGTACATTATTTTCTACTGTCTCATTCTTTATTGCTTTTTAATTCTTGCTCAAATATATACTAATATAATTAAATGTATTTTTCATACTCTTAGCTTTCTCCTCAAAGATAATATGAAACTACAAAGCACTTGAAATTTTTCAACGAGATGAATTAAAGGCCATAAAGATAATCAACTGATACAGTTTCAGAGAACAAATAATTTCAATTTCAAAATATTTTTGCTATCAAATTTGTTAATCAGTTTAAGTCTGATGCTTTGTATTGGATATTCTTTTGAGTGGCATTCATGAATAAATTGTAATTTATGTCACTTTCAAAAATAGAAGTGTATGCTCTCTCAAATTCTGTACTAATTTTTATATCTATCTGCAAAGCATAAGAATATTGTTTACTTGACATGCTTATCTATTATTGAATCTCCTCAAATTACTTTATATATGCCAATATGTAAATTATTATTATCATATAATGATTTGAATATATTAAATCATTAGGAATATTAACAATGTTTTTGAGCATTTGTCTTTATTTTCTGTCATTGTTCACATGCTTCTTTTATAATATTTTTCTCATTAATTTGTGGACAATTTCTGTTTTAGGAATGCAAACTTCTTATTATTAGAAACACTCCAGATATTTTTCTCTTAATCTTAGATTTTTATATACTTTATAGTGACTCCACTTAGATAAACACATACAAAGTCATATAGTAAAATCTATCAACTTTTTGCTTCACATTTGGATTTTTGCATTGACTAAAACTCCTTTCTAAAACAATTCACTGTAAATATGTTTAATATATGATTGACTTAATTTTGAAGTTTTTTTTTTTTCTCTTTCCATTTAAAAATCTTAGCTTTTAATCCATTTGAGATATATTTGTGATAGTTTGAAGTCAGGAAGAAACTCTATCTTTGATATGGAGACCCTAATTAAAAAAAAAAAAAAAAAACATTTAATTGCTTGAAATGATTTATTCTTCTTAATTATTTAGACATATAAACATATATTATTTCCACATTTTTATTTTTGATTTGTCATTATCTTTGTACTATATTGCTGTTCTAATCACTTGTTAGCATATATCAAAATCTGGAAGATAACTCCTCCATTATTTTTCTTTCTTTTTAAAGTTCCTGGGGAATTTCTTTATACCTTTTGATATACTTGTCAATATCCAAAAACATTTTGATAAATTTATTGAGTTATAGTTGGCATACAAACTGCATATAATCAATGCACATTGTATGGTGAGATTTAATATGTATATACACATTTATGTGTACACACAGATATGCAAGGGAGTGACACACACACACACAAATTTTGGTCACCATCATCATAATCCATGCAGTAGACATATTCATCCCTCAAAATGCTTGCCAATGTCCCTTTGGTATTACTTTATTTTGTTTGATGTATGTATTTGTGTGTTGGTGTATTAAGAAAACTTAAAATGAAATCTAAGTTCTTAAATTTTTAAGTGCCCAATACCTTATTGTTAACTAGTCTCTATGTTGATCAGTGTATCTCCAAATGTTGTTTTTTTTCTTCTGTGATCAAATTATTTCATTTAGGATTCTACCTTATAGGTCCATTTATATTGTCACAAATAGTAGGCTTACCTTCATTTATACGGCTGAATATCATTCCATTGTGTCTGTACAAAACATTTCTTTTTCCATTCATTTGTTGATCCACATTTGGGATATTTCCATACTTTGATATTAAGAATAATTCTTTAGTGAAAATGTGAGTATGGATACATTTTGAGATCCTGATTTAAATTATGTCTTCTATATATACAGAAATGAGATTTCCATATATTATGGTAGTTCTATTCCTAATTTTCTGACGAGTCTTCATACTGATTTGGGTAGTGGCTGTTCCATTTTATGTCCCCACCCACAGTGTGGAAGGGCTCAGATGTATGCATTTATTATTTTCATTTTTGGTAATAAATATCTTAACTGGAATGTTGTGATATCTCATTGTGGTCTTAATTTGCATTTTCCTGGTGATTAGTGATATTTGAATATTTTTATATGACTATTAACCATTTGTATGTCTTCTTTGCTGTGGTATATACACAATGGAATATTACTCAGCATTTAAAGAGAATAAAATTATGGCATTTGAAGGTAAATGGATGGAATTGGAGAATATCATGCTAAGTGAAGTAAGCCAAAATCAAAAAACTGAAGGCCAAATGTTCTCTCTGATAAGTAGATGCTGATCCATAATGGGGGGGGGGGGCATAGGGAGAATGGAGGAACTTTGATTGGGCAAAGTGAGGGAGGGGAGGGGACATGTGGGCAGGAAAGATGGTGAAATGAGATGAACATAGGTACATGTATAACTGCACATATGTTGTGACCCTACATCATGTACAACCAGAGAAATGAAAAGTTGTGCTCCATTTGTGTACAATGAACCGAAATGCATTCTGCTGTCATGTATAACTAATTAGAATATTTTTTAAAGAGAGAGATAGAGAAGAGAGAGAGATTTTTTAATATTTATTTTTCAGTTTTCGGTGGACACAACATCTTTATTTTATTTTTATGTGGTGTTGAGGATCGAACCCAGAGCCCCGTGCATGCCAGGTGAGCGTGTTACCACTTGAGCCACATCCCCAGCCCAGAATAAATTTTTAAGAATACAAAAAATGGGCTGAGGATGTTGCTCAGTGGTTAAATGTCCCTGGGTTCAATCCCCACTACCAAAAAACTCCCCAAAACAAAACAAAATTCTTATTCCTATGTAACTGTATCTTAATATCCATTATTCAACCTTTACCCATACCTCCTTCTCCCCTACTGTCCCCAGCCTCTGGTACCCACAGTTGTACTCTCAACTTCTATGATGTCAACATTTTAAGATTCCATATATGAGTGATATTGTATAGTATTTGTGTTTCTGTGCCTGGCTTATTTTGCATGACTTATGATCTCTGTTTTGATCCATGTTGCCATAAATGGCAGAATTTCATTCCTTTTATGGTCAAATAGCATTCTATTACATACATGTACCAGCTTTTCTTTAATCATTTTTTAATTGATAGGCACTTAGGTTGCTTCCATTTCCTGCCTGTTGTGAAAAGTGCTACAATGAACGTGGGGCATGGATGTTCAGCACATTGGTCTTATTTCCTTTGGATACCAAGAGTGGTATTGCTTAATCACAAGGTGGTTTTATTTTTAATTTTTGAGGAACCTGCATACTGTTCCAAAATGATAATAATAATTTACATGCCTACTAACAGATTGAATGGGTTTCCTTTTCTTTAAATCCATGCCAGCACTTATAATTCTTAGTCTTTTTTTAATATTTATATTTTAGTTATAAATGGACACAATATCTTCATTTTTATTTTTATGAGGTGCTGAGGATTAAACCCAATGCCTCATGTATGGTAGGCAAGTGCTCTACCTCTGAGCCACAACCCCAGCCCAATCCTTAGTCTTTTTATATTAACCATTCTTATTGGGGTGAGGCAATAATCTCATTATGGTTTTTATTTGTATTTCTCCAATGATTAGTGACATTCAACATTTTTATGTACTTATTGGCCATTTATATGTCTTGTTTTGAGAAATGTCTATTTAGGTCTATTACCCATTTTTAATTGAGCTATCTATTTTTTGGTATTAACGTTTTTGAATTCTGACATATTCTGGACATTAACTCCTAATCAGATATATAGTTTGCAAATTATTTTTCCTATTCCATAGATTATCTTTGAATTCTGTCCCTTGATTCCTTTGCTGTATAGAGCTTTTTTGTTTGATATAATCCCATTCATTTATTTTTTCCTTTTATTTCCTATAGTTTTGGAGTCTTATCCAAAAATTCTGAGCCTATTCCAATGTCCTCAAGTATTTCCCCTATGCTTTCTTTTAATAGTTTCAATATTTCACGTGTCAGATTTAAGTCTTTAATCCATTTGAGTAGATTTTTGGAAATGGTAAGGGAGAGGGATCTATTATCATTCTTTTGCATGTGCCTATCCAATTTTCACAGGACCATTTATTGAAAAGATTTTTCTTTTTTGCAATGCATTTTCTCAGTATCATTTTCAAAATTCAGTTGGCTGTAGATATGAGGATTTACTCCTAGGCTTAGATTTCTTTAATCTTTATATTAATACAATACCATTCAACTGCATTATAAACTTCTTCTCCCAATTGTCAGTTAATTTTTGACTTAGCTTTTGTTATCTATTATTTTACATAAGTTATTTGTAAAATTAAATAAAATGCTATAATTTTTCTGCTTTTTTTAGGGGGTAACAGTGATTGAACCCAGGTACACTTAACCACTGTGCTACATTCCCAGCACTTTTTAAAAATTTTATTTAGAGAGAGGATCTCACTAAGTTGCTTAGGGCCTCTCTAAATTGCTGAGGCTGGCTGTGAGTTCGAAATTCTCCTGTTTCAGCCTCCTAAACATCTGGGATTACAGGCGTGCACCTACCACTCCTGGCTAATGTATTTTTAGTTCTTTTTAAGTAGTGTTTCCCTATTATTCAGTCAGAAGATATTTTCCTATATTTTAGTTTTAAAATCCTCTTTATCTTTATATATTTGAACTGTCCTGTGATATATTTGTATAGAGTATTATGGAGGAATTCATTTAAATTACTTTTCCATCTGGGAAGCTACTTATCTCAACACTGATCTCTACTGGCAACTTTTTTCATATATGTAATGTCTATATATGCACTCAATCTGTTTCTGGACTCTTCATTGCACTCCATTGACCTTTTCATCTATAACTGACAATATACCATACTGAACTCCAAAATAGGTTCCTGCAAAAATCTGAATAATTGGCAGGGCAAGTCTGCCTGCCATCTTGTTTTTCTTTTTAAAGTGTTTGGGCTATCATTGTCTGTTGTTTTAATATTAGCTTACCACTTTTCACAAAAATGTCTACTGGCTATTTTAATGGGACTTTTATTAAATAGATGGCTTAATGGGGAGAAATTAAAATTTATTGATATATAGTATTTCTATTAAGAAGTCAGATATTTTTATCTGCTCACATCTTCTTTCCTATTTTAGGATAACATTTTATTACTTTTTAATTTTTTTAAAAATTGTTTTTTTATTTCAAAAAGGCAGATTCAGAATGTCAAAAGTTGAATGTTTTCTCTCATATGTGGAAGCTACAGAGAAAAAAGGAATTTAAAAAGAGGATATATTATGAAAATAGAAGTAAGATCAGTGGCGTAGAAGTGGGGGATCAATAGGGAAGGAGGATGGGAGGGAATGAACTAGATAATGATGTAGACAAAATTATGCTATGTGCATATAGAATATAGCATAATGCATTCTGATTTTATAAATAACTATAATGTACCAATTAAAAACAATAAATACAAGGAAAATCAATAAAGCAGAGTAAAGGAACTGGGGGTGGGAGGAGTGGAAGAAAAGAGGAATTACTTGGGATTGAAATGGAACAAATTATTTTCCATCCATGTACATTTATGTCATTATGTCAAAATGAACCCCATTATCAGGTCTAACTATAATACAATAATAAAAAAAGATACTTTATATGGTTTTGTTTACTGAAGAAAAAAATTTTCTACTTTACTTTTTAGTAGTTTTTGGTTGTTTTATTGAAGAAATGTTGCTTTTCCCATTATTTTTAACTAGCAGCTTTTCTAAATTACATTTCTAGTTTTATCTTTATATTCTCATGGTTTTACTGTGTGGAGAATCATACCATTTACAAATAATACGGCATGTATTTATTCTTGCATCTGCTATTTATTTTGTTGGCTTAATGCATCAGCTAGGATTTCTGTTACAATATGAAACAGAAGAAGAAATAATGAGTTTATCCTGTAACTTATATTTGTAGGATTGTTTTTAAGGTCTTGGCATCTTCTTTCCTTTTTGGATGACAATAATGTCTTTTAGTACACTCCACATACTTGTGATTCTTTTTTTTTTTTTTTTTTTTTTTAACACAAAGCTGCTTAACTTTTAAGCAGCCAATGGAAAGAAAACCCATATGATTTAATGAGGCAGTAGAATTTTGAAGAATGTAATCACTAAAATTTCCAAAATTTCCAACTTGCCCAGAAAACCATACTATCCTAAATATCTTTATGTAGAGCTTCATTATCCTCTTAATTTAGCCTGGTTTTGTCCTCATATAAAATCAAGTCTATTACTGATTTGTTGTTCATTTTCATTTGGGGGTAAAATTTCCAGAATTATAATCTTTTAAAAAATATTTTAGTTGTAGATGGACACGATACCTTTATTTTGTTTATTTAGTTTTTTATGTGGTGCTGAGGAGCAAACCCAGTGCCTCTTGCATGTTGGGCAAGCACTCTACCACTGAGCCACACCTCTAGCCCCAGAATTACAATCTTAAAAACAACTAAGATAAATACTTTGTTATGTATTTTAGTAAATAAATAGGTTAAATACATTTTCAAAGATAACTAACATATTTGTTGTATGAAGATTATTTCTATATGAAAATGGCCTGATTGGAAAACTTTCTTCAACCCTTTCTTATTAAAGATCTATGCAGACCACCTTTTAAAAATAGAGTTAAACATTTCCTCTTTGATGCCTCTGTAATACTGTGTTAACACCTGATTAGAATAGGATCTGCATCCATAATTCAGTAACTTTAATCTTTTTGGGGGGTGTACTGGGAATTGAATCCAGGTACACTTTAACACTGAGCTATATCCCCAGCCCCTTTAATTTTTTAATTTTTTATTTAGAGACAGTATCTCCCTAAGTTGCTTAGGGCCTTGCTGACATGCTGACACTGACTTGAACTCAGAATCCTCCTGCCTCAGCCTCCCAAGCCACTGAGATTACAGTTGTGTGCTACTGCACCTGACCCCATTATTTTAATCTTTAAAAAAAAAAAAATATTTAATTATTTATGTATCTTTAGTTTTTTTGGTGGTGCCATTAGTTTGTTTTTATGTGGTGCCAAGGATTGAACCCAGTGCCTCATGCATGTTAGGCAAGCACTCTATCACTGAGCCACCACCCCAGCCCCAGTTATTTTAATCTTAAGGAACAAAAACTAAATTCCCATTTCCTTATCTGTATATCCTGATACTTTTAAAATTTAGATAATTCCTTAAGGTTTCTTTGGACATAGTATTTAATTGGGTTTTAAACTAATTATTGGTCAAGGGGAGAATATATTTGAGTTACAAGTATGAATCATGATTGTTTACTTCTTCATCTACACATATATCCGTGATTTTTTTTATATTCATCTATCACTTAAGAGTACTGTTATTGCCATGAGTCACAAGCTCATATAATTGATTTTAACCTCATTCCCAAGTATTATATATCTCACATTTATCAAGGTTGTAAGTTCCATCTTCACTTCAAACAGCGTGTCAATTTTACAAGTATTAGTCCTTAGTTATTTTTCCAGTTTCACTATTTAGAGAATGTTTAAGGACAATAATATAATCACTTCATTTTACATAAAAAGAAACATCTCAGAGAAAATACAACTTGTTTAGGCTTGTACATCTAGTTTGTGTGGGAACCAGATAAGAATCAACTTCTGTTTTTTCCAATATATCATCCATCTCTCTATGGCATCTGTATTTATCTGTGATTTCTATTCTTCTCTATTTATCCTCATAGCTCTAACTGATTATAAAACTCTATTGATTACAAGGGCAGGAGATTTAGTTCAGTGATACAGCACTTGCCTAGAATGCATGAGGCCTTGGGTTCAATGCCCAGTACCAAAAATTACTGATGATGCATTGAATAATCTTGATTTATTGTTTTTTCACAATTATTACTATAACTCCAAATTAGGTTCCCTGTTACCTCACATCAGAAGAAATAAAATAATTTCTTAATTGATCAACTTGACAACATTTTATTATCTATTTTTGCCCTCCCCATCTAACAAACACAAAGATTTAAGAACTTTTCTGAAACAGTCTTCCTTGTTTCCCAGTTCTGCTTTGAGAAATCTTCATTAGATACAAGTAGAATTAAATATCCTCATCTCAACACATAAATTTGATCTACTGTGCTAAACTAGTTTTACCTGCCCCCCCACCCCAGTTTAGCTTCTGTTACTCTCCTTCCTATGCCCATTATTCTTAGAATCACCATCTGCTAATTTCCTAATGCCTGCCATATTTACTTTTGCTTTTGCCTGTTAGCACCTGTTGTCTGCTTAATTGGAGATATTCTCCACTTTTGCAATTTATCCTCTCAGTTTCCATACACTTACATGAAGTTTTATTTTTTCATTCCTTGTCAAGCTATACACTTTCTTTGAGTACTATTGATATTGCACTATATCAAAGTTAACATATATTTAAACACCATTCAATGTTTATCACTTTTCAGTTAGCCTATGTCAGTCTTACCTTCACTCAAAACAAATGTTTATACCTCATTTCTCTTCTATATCTGGAAAGTAACACCATGCCATAAGATATTAGTAAACGTTCAAGAAATACAGACTGCCTTCATCACATTTGTTTCTGTTGCACAAGCAGAATTAGTGATGTGGGCAGTGTGAAGATTTTCTCTCTAAAATAGAGTTTATACTTAGGAAAATATTTGGCAAGAAAATATTTTAGAAAATCAATAGAAATACAATGCAAACATGTACTCAATGAATATGTCCTTTATAAAAATATTTACTGACTTTTGTTCACATCTAGTTTTTCTAATCTTAGAGTAAAATATGAGTTTCAACTTTCCTTGCTGAGTTAATTTGAAAGTAAAAACTTCATAAGTGAAACAATACATTTCAATTACCAAAGGTTCTGGCACAGGGAAAGTACTTAATGAATGTAATTACTTTTCTGTCCTCATGTGAAATAAATAAAAAAAACAAATAAAGAACATTTACAAATTGTGATATATTTTTCCAAATCTGAATCCACTTGATATTAATTGGGCAGTGAATTTATTTCTTTTCTTTCTCTATTTAATCTGAATATTTTATAACAATTAACTCAATATTTTCAGATTTTTAACCTTTATGTGATTTTTTAAAAGTTTCCTTGGTTTGTATATTCAGTCTATTTTGAAAAATTTAGGTGGATGGTGCTGCATCTTTCAGGTAGCATTCTTTTTTATGACTTTCAAACTTTTCACTGTATCATCCTTTACTTGCACTAAAACTGTATTTATTATAACTTTTGGCATGGTGCAATGTGTTGGAGATAAAGGATGTCTTTTTATATTTCCACTGAGTCTTTCGGTAGACTTTTCTCATTTATGGTAATCCTTCTTTTATATTGCATAAAAAGGAATTACAGTGCATTGTTAGAAAAGAATAAATGTAAGAACCTTGTCCTTTGCAAGTCAACTTAATCCAACTGTAGCTGACATTTTGGGGAAATCTATAAATAGTCTGTTGTGAGACTCACACACACACACACACTTGTGTGTGTGTGTGTGTGTGTGTGTGTGTGTGTATATATATATATATATATATATATATATATATATATATATATATATATATATATTAGAGGTATAGTACTGGCCATGTATTATCTTTTGGAATCCCCCATCTCAGTTATCCTAAGTGTTTTATACAAAACAATCATAAAATACTTTCTGTATTTTGCATTAAATTATATCTCCTAAAACACTTTTCCTTCCACTTTTCTCACACATTCATTCAAGGAAATAAGTGTAATAGGTCAATGTGTAAAGTCATTTTCAAACTTCTTTTGCAAAATAACTTTATGGAACTCTGTACCTTGCAGATGATTATTTGAGGGCCTATTAAAAATGTGAAAATTTGATTTCCCCCAAAATACTGGTGCATCAAAATATAACAAAATCTTAAATGCATAAATTTGATTCAAGGTAATATTTATTGCCTACATTGATTTTACATGCACTGAAACACTGTAACCCAAAATAGACCATCAAAAGTGCTTCACTGACACTCTAAATTTGCCTCATTATACTCTTACTAAGAATTTGAGGCTGCACAAGAAAATGCTGACAAGTTTCCTTTGTTTTGGCTTTCTTCATTTCAAGTAAAATGTGCTAAAAAAAATCTCCCCAAACCAAGTGTTAGTTAAAAGATTTAAACGTGTGAGGAATCATTTTGAATTTAATAGAGAAAAATATATTGGATGCAGTCCTGCATCTAAATTGCACAGTGACATGAAAATTTTTGAAAATTTCAATTAATGTATTTATATTAATTCATATTTAATCAAGTTTAATTATAAAATATAGCAAAAATGGTTTCTATTCATATCTAGGTTTTCTTGATTTTTTTTTTCTTTCAATAAATATTTCCTTGAATGAAATTCTTATATTTAAGAAATATTTACATTTTGATGCACCAGTATTTGGGGATAAATTAAATTTTCACATCTTTAATAGTTCCTCAGTATTATTTCTGAACATTTTCAAACTCATGTCTCCAAACATAAAATATATAACTCATGTCTCCAAACAGGAAATATACAAAAACAAGAAAAACAGCAATCGTTTTTTTTGTTGTTGTTGTTGTTTTTTTTTTTTTTTTTTTTTTTTTTTTTGTACCAGGAATTAACCATTGAGCAACATCACGAGCCCTTTTTATTTTTATTTTGATACAAGGTCTCATTAAATTGCTGAGGCTGCCTTTGAATTTGCAATCCTCCTGCCTCAGAATCCCTTCCAGTTGCTGGGATTACAGATGTGTACAATGACAATCTTAAAAGACATTAAGTCTGTTTATATCCTTTAAATTGTTTTTTTTTTTTTAATATCTTTATTTTATTTTTATGTGGTGCTGAGGAGTGAACGAGGGCCTTGCATGAGCTAGGCGAGCATTCTACTGCTGAGCCACAACTCCAGCCCCTTAAATTGTTTTTAACATCAGTATTTTACATTTATTAACAATATTTTATGTTTTTAAATAATTTAGAAAATGTGTTATTATTGAGAAATCTTTAAAAATATTACTTAGATAAATATGGCCATATGTCACAATTTTATTCTATGTGAGGTAAATATAAGCCCCTTCTTCCCAGGATAAAGCTAGGGCACATGTCTGTAGGAACTTGGGAATCTCAATTGATAAGTACATATTTGACTTATTGATTGATCCTCAAAAAATAAAATAAAATACTTGGGAATCAACCTAACAAAAAGGGTGAAAGACCTATACAATGAAAACTACAGAACCCTAAAGAGAGAAATAGAAGAAGATCTTAGAAGATGGAAAAATATACCCTGTTCATGGATAGGCAGAACTAACATCATCAAAATGGCAATATTACCAAAAGTTCTGAATAGGTTTAATGCAATGCCAATCAAAATCCCAATGGCATTTCTTGTAGATATAGATAAAGCAATTATGAAATGCATATGGAAAAATAAAAGACCCAGAATAGCAAAAACAACTCTAAGCAGGAAGTGTGAATCAGGCGGTATAGTGATACCAGACTTCAAACTATACTACAGAGCAATAGTAACAAAAACAGCATGGTACTGGTACCAAAACAGGCGGGTGGACCAATGGTACAGAATAGAGGACACAGAAACCAATTCACAAAACTACAACTATCTTATATTTGATAAAGGGGCTAAAAGCATGAAATGGAGGAAGGATAGCATCTTCAACAAATGGTGCTGAGAAAACTGGAAATCCATATGCAAAAAAATGAAACTAAATCCCTTTCTCTCGCCATGCACAAAAGTTAACTCAAAATGGATCAAGGAGCTTGATATCAAATCAGAGACCTGGCATCTGATACAAGAAAAAGTTGGCTACAATCTACATACTGTGGGGTCGGGCTCCAAATTCCTCAATAGGACACCCATAGCACAAGAGTTAATAACTAGAATCAACAAATGGGACTTACTCAAACTAAAAAGTTTTTTTCTCAGCAACAGAAACAATAAGAGAGGTAAATAGGGAGCCTACATCCTGGGAACAAATCTTTACTCCTCACACTTCAGATAGAGCCCTAATATCCAGAGTATAGAAAGAAATCAAAAAATTAAACAATAAGAAAATGAATAACCCAATCAATAAATGGACCAAGGACCTGAACAGACACTTCTCAGAGGAGGACATACAATCAATCAACAAGTACATGAAAAAATTCTCACCATCTCTAGCAGTCAGAGAAATGCAAATCAAAACCACCCTAAGATACCATCTCACTCCAGTAAGATTGGCAGCCATTATGAAGTCAAACAACAAGTGCTGGCGAAGATGTGGGGAAAAGGGTACACTTGTACATTGCTGGTGGGCCTGCAAATTGGTGCAGCCAATTTGGAAAGCAGTATGGAGATTTCTTGGAAAGCTGGGAATGGAACCACCATTTGACCCAGCTATTCCCCTTCTCAGTCTATTCCCTAAAGACCTAAAAAGAGCATACTACAGGGATACTGCTACATCGATGTTCATAGCAGCACAATTCACAATAGCAAGACTGTGGAACCAACCTAGATGATTTTGACCATATTAACTGAATCAAGAACTTTGGCAGATAGTAAACAATAGAGTCCTAGGAACTACTTAAATTATATCTACATTAATTTTAATTTATTATGGTATAAGAAAGGAACAAAAAGGAAATTTTAGTAAACCAGGTTAATAAAACCCATTAAGTCCTGTTATGGTTTAGATGTCATGTGTCCTCCAAAACTGCTCTGTGAGACAATACAATAAAATTTAGAGGTAAAATGTTTGGTTTATAAGAGTTTTAACCTAATCAATGAATTAATCCCCTGATAGGGAGTAACTGTATAGGTAGGGTGTAGGTAGAAAAGGTGGATGATTGGGGAGGTATGCCCTTGGGGAGTATATTTTTTTTGTGATGAGAGCTATCTCTCTGCTTTCTGGTGCCATGTCCCCAACTTATTTCCTCTGCCATGATGTTCTGCCTTATCTCAGGCCCTGAGGAATGGAGTTGGCCAGCTATGCACTGAGACCTCTGAAACTATGAACCCCAAAATAAACATTTCCTCTTGTACTTGTTTTTGACAGGTCTTTTGGTCACAGTAGCAAAAAAGCTGACTAAACCAAGTCCTCTCTTTCTTTATCTTGCTCTCTCTCTCTCACACACAGAACACTTACACAGGAAGGCCCATAAATGCATATGTTATAGGGCATATTCATTTAATGAAGGTGCTCTCTGTAAACGTATTTTTGCTCTATTTAAGATTCTCTGTAAATACATATTGTTTGTTTTAAAACAGACCACATTCAAAAGAGTAATATGAGCAGTTCTCAGGAACAGACAGAGCTGTATAATCATTGAGGCATCCTAGAAAGTAAAGAGTTGATAAGCAATGATTTACAGGAACAAATACTGAAACATTAAGTGTTACCCCCCAAAAGGAACAATGCTACCATTGTAACAATGAGAGGAATCAAAATGAACTACAAAGTAAAAGTTTTTATAAAACCAATAAAGGAAATTTCAAAAACACCTAATAATCTAAAGTAAAAAAAAAAAAAAAAAAGATGTGTTCTTCCCAGGAGTACAAAGATACATGAATGCTATAATAATTAGTTTATTTGTAGATGGAAGAAGATTAAGTTTTTATATATTTTATAGGAAATGTGTGGACTTCATGAAAGTTTACAATATTTGAGATTCTAGTGCAGTCTTTACTAAAGACCTACATTAGCATATTTTCAAATGAGAAAAGAGACATGCCCTATATTTTACATATGTATCATTTACTTGAGTCTCTAATATTGGTATATAGAAGTCTGCCATTTAAACAAAATTTACCAGACCTGTGAACTATTAAAAAATGAGATAAAAGATAGAAAAAAATATTGCAAGTATTAGAAAAGAACTTTACGCAAAGAGCTGGGTAGAGTGATGCACACCTGTAATCCCAGCCACTAGGGAAGCTGAGACAGGAGGATCAGGATTTCAAAACCAACCTCAGCAATGGGGAGGTGCTAAGCCACTCAGTGAGACCCTGTCTCTAAATAAAATACAAAATAGGACTGGGGATGTGGCCGAGGGTCTCTGAGTTCAACCTCTGGTACCAAAAAAAAAAAAAAAAAAAAAAAAAAAAAAAAAAATTATATCAAATATGTTAAAGGATCTACTGGAAGAGGTGGAAAATTTTTTAAAAGGTCTTATCAAAACACTAGGCTTAGCAGAAGAAATAATCAGTGAAGTTGATGCAGGATTAACACAGAAAACACATTTGAGAAAATCCAACACCCATTGCAGATAGAAACAGCTCAGCTAGAAACATACTTCTCAAACCTGATAAAGATAAACTACAAAATATACATAATTTGAAAAGTTTGTCCACATTTACCTATTTACTCAACATTTTACTAGAAGTCCCATACACTATAATAATCCAAGAAAAATAATAAAAAGGAATCCAGTTTGGAAAGAAAAAATTTAAACTTCATGTTTTCATGATCCTCTATATAAAAAATTGAGGTAATCTTCCTCCCTTGCTGGGGCGGGAGGGAAAGGGAGGGAGAAGGGGAATAGCATGGATGGTGAAAGGAGGCCCTCATCACTATACAAAATACATGTATGAAGATGTGAATTTGGTGTCAACATACCTTATATACAATCATAGATATGATAAATTGTGGTATAAAGGTGTATTAAGAATTGTAATGCAAAAATAAATAAATGAATAAATTGAATGGAATATCAACAAAATGAATACAATTAATAGGAGAGGTTAGGACAGTTATACAACTCAAGATCAATATACAAAACAATCAATAATATTTCTACTTCTTTACATCACTCAAAAATTGGAAATAAAATATATGAAACACCCATAGATAAATCTAACAACAATATGCACAAAATGTATACAGATAACTACATAGTAATGCTGAGAGAAATCAAATACATGAATAAATGGGTAGTTATAACTGGACTGTAAAGCTCCTTAGTTTTATAATGAACCAAACAACTATGAAAATATTTGAAGGCTTAATACTATCTGATTTCATAATTTATATTAAAACTGTTGTGGCTGGGTGCAGTGGAGCACACCTGTAATCCCAGTGGCTTGCTCAGGAAGCTGAGGCAGGAGGATTGCAAGTTCAAAGCCAGCCTTAGCAACTTAGCAACGCCCCAAACAACACAGCAAGACCTGTTTCATAATAAAAAATGTAAAAAGGGCTGGGGATGTGGCTTAGTGTTAAGTGCTCCTGGGTTGAATCCTTGGTACCTAAGTAAATAAATATAAAAAAATAAAGCCAAGCACAGTGGCACACACCTATAATCCCAGCGGCTCAGGAAGTTGAGGCAGGAGGATCACAAGTTCAAAGCCAGCTTCAGCAGTGATGAGGCACTAAGCAACTCAGTGATACCCTGTTTGTGAATAAAATACAAAATAGGGCTGGGGATGTGGCTCAGTGGTCAAGTGCCCCTGAGTTCAATCCACAGTACCCCCCCCCCCAAATTTTAAAAATTAGAAATAAACTAATCAATAAAATGTGGCATTGGCACAAAGATGGACAAATAGAAGTATACAAAAGTACAAATAAACTAGAAATAGACATACACATGTATGGAAAACTGATTCTCAACAAATACAGTAAGGCAATTCAGTGGAGAAATAATTGTCTTTACAAAAAGAATTACACTGGAAAAATTGTATACCCTGATTGGGGTTGGAAACATCTATGCTCAATATCCTAAGCCATATACAAATTAATTTAAAATATATTATAGACATTCACATAAAGCTTAAAACTATAAAGATTCTAAAAGAAAAGAAGGAATAATCCTTTGTTATCTGTTGTGATAAATATTTTTATATATGAAACAAGAACATAATCTGCATTTTTTGAAATACTAAATTAAGCTGCATCAGTATTTAAAAGAAAACACTTGTTATTCAAAAGATATTATTGAGAAAATAAAATAACAAGACTCAAACCAGGAGAGAGTGTGTGTAAATCATATATCTGATTAAGTAATTATACCCAGTGTATATAAAAATAATTCTAGATATTAAATGACAAGAAGAAAAATCACCCAATTTTTTAAATGGGCAAATCATTTGAACAAATACTTTATCAATGAACCTATACAGATGGAAAATAAACACATGAAAAGATTTTTGACATCATTAATTAATAACAAATAACTGTTTTATGATGACTTTCCCAAAACCCAGTGAATTAAAAACAAGTTTATTATGTCACAGTTTCTATGGGTCTGCAATCTGGCATGGCTTCTTTGTATCCTGTGTTTCACAGTAGTTCAGAAGTCTGCACTTGAGCTGTGGTCAAGGTTCCGTAGTCTACTCTGAAGGATCAACTGGAAAAGTACTTGCATCCAGTTCACACATATGGTTGTTAACATAGTTGAATTCCTTGAGAAATATATTATGGCCTAAATATTATTAACTTTTGGCAGAAAGATCTTTCAATAGATTACCAGGTAGCCTGTTAAGAGTCCGTAAACAAGTCAGGATGGCACCTGGCAAATGTTAGAGTCTGTAAACAAGTCTGGATGGCGCCTGGCATTTTGCCAGAGGGAGTGGTTTGTGAAGTAACAGCAGTGAGCCATTAAGTGTGGAGATTCCTTATTGGTTGACTGCTGTATCTAGTTTATGTTAATTAAGATAAGCTGTGTGGAATGTATAAATACCTCTGTTGTCCTACAATAAAAGGCTCCTACTCCTGCTCCTACTCCTACTCTACACAAGTTTTCCTCACCCCCCTCCCACTGCCAGCTATTTTGCCCAGCCAGCCAGGCTGCAGTATAGCCAGGAAGTGGGGGGTGTCGAGCAACTTAATTAACATAAACTAGATACAGCAGTCAACCAATAAGGAATCTCCACACTTAATGGCTCACTGGCATTACTTCACAAACCACTCCCTCTGGCAAAATGCCAGGCGCCATCCAGACTTGTTTACAGACTCTAACATTTGCCAGGCGCCATCCTGACTTGTTTACAGACTCTAACAATAGCCCTTTCCATCAAAGCATTAGTGAAGACTCAAAGATTACATACCAACACAAGAGAAGTCACAATCATTATTTCACTCAGCTTTTTCACTGCTATGACTAAAAAACTGCACCAAAAAGTTTATTTGAGGGCTCACAGTTTCAGAGTTCTCAGTCTATAGACAGTAGGCTTCATTCCTCAGGGCTCAAGGTGAGGCAGGACATCATGGAGGAAGAGTGTGGCAGAGGGAAGATGCTCACATGATGATCAGAAAGGAGAGAGAGAGAGAGAGAGAGAGAGAGAGAGAGAGAGAGAGACTGAGACTCCACTCTCCAGATAATATATATATATATATATATATATATATATATATATATCCCAAAGCCATGCCCCCAATGAACCTCTTCCTCCAGCCACATCCCATCTGCCTCCAGCTGTCACTCAGTTAATCCCATCAGGTATTAATTCAATGGTTAGGTTAAGGCTCTCATGACCCAATCATTTCACCTCTAAACCTTCTTGCACTGTCTCACACATGAGTTTTTGGTAGACACCTCACATCCAAACCTTAACAACCATCTATCACAGAAGTCAACAAACACAAATATTAATTCTTTGATAAAGTAAGAAAATTGTTAAACCCCAACAATGCTGAACTTATACAAAGGATATAATAATTTTCAAATATCAGAAGTAAAAAGAAAAATTCACTGATGATTGTACCATTACTACAAAATAGTAAATTAGTATTATAATCAATTTCATGTCAACAATTTGAAAACTAATGTTAAGTGGGAAAAAAAATTAAACATATAAATAATCAAAAGAATACAAGAAATAGAAACTCAGAATACATATTTATTCATTTAAAAATTGCCTGATGTTGAATTATAGGAAATACTTAAAGATGAAATAGTACCAATCTTTCAGCTACTTGAGAGGGTGAGGTTAGAGGGACCCTGTTTTGAAATAAAGTTTAAAAAGGGATGGGGCTGAAGCTGAATAATGGAATGCTTGCATAGCAAGGATAGGTCTTGGATTCAATCTCCCATGCCAAACACACACCAATTAAAAAGGGGTGGGGGCTGGGGTTGTGGCTCAGTGGTAAAGCATTCCCCTCACATGTGTGAGGCCCTGAGTTCAATCCTCAGCACTACATAATAAATAAGATAGAGGGATTGTGTCCAACTACAATTAAAAATTAAATATTAAAAAAGAGGAAGATGAAAATGTAGAAGAGGAAGAATTATTTCCCTTCTCATTTTGTGAGACAAATATTACCCTAAAAATAAAAAAAATGAAGATGTCATAGGAAATATATAAGGTAATATTCTTAAATAATATAGAAAAAAAAAACATCATTAATCACGTCACACCAACTCTAATGTACTAAGTATAATTATATCACTAAGTGTGATTTATTCCAGGGAATATATATATGTTACTATAGGAAAATTGATCAATGTTGATTCATATAACATTTATTTAAATGAATAGATTCTTTTCATTTTTTTTTCTATTTGGTACCAGGGATTGACCCCAGGGACACTTAACCATTAAGCCACATCTCCAGCCCTTTTAATATTTTATTTAGAAAGAGGGTCTCACTGAGTTGCTTAGGGCCTTGATAAATTGCTGAAGCTGGATTTGAACTCGTGATCCTCCTGCCTGAGCCTCCCCAGACACTGGGATTACAGACTTGTACCACAGTCCCTGGCTAAATGACTAAATTCTTAATTTGGAATCAATGGTAGATAAATAGTATGAAGGATAATTACTGATTCTTTCTACATGTACATATAAAAATAATTTTTATAAAATTGTTATATATCATTTAAAACTCCCAAATTTCTCCTATGTCACTCATTTTTAATAGTTTATGCAATAATGAATGAATAGTATCTCTTTATAGAAGAGTATAAGTAACCCCATAGTTGTGAACTATTTTTTGAGGGGTGAGTACTGGGGATTGAACTCAGGGGCATGCAACCACTGAGCCACATCTCCAGCCCTATTTTATATTTTATTAGAGACAGGGTTTCACTGAATTGCTTTAGCACCTCACTGCTTCTGAGGCTGCTTTGAACTTGCAATCCTCCAACCTCAGCCTCCCTAGCTGCTGGGACTACAGGTGTGTGCTGCGGAACCCGATTTTTGAACTATTTTTGTCACCTCAAATTCATGTTAGTATAATACAATTTTGTGATGAACCTCCTATACCTATTTTCTAAAATCCACTTTGTATCCTGGATTTAAAATTAGAATTAGTTCTGAAGTGCAATAACATATATTGTGTCTTCCCATAAGTACTATAATAAAAATCTGGCCTAGATAATAGTATGGGTCCAAATGTGATATACTCCCATTGATCAAAATCTCTAAAAATTTGAAGAAAAATTTTAAAAAGGCACATTCATACTCTAAATACAAATTAAAATGTCTATAAATGGAAATCAAACATAAATACAAAGTAACAGATAGGCTGAGAGCTCTGTGAAATATGGGAAAGCACCTAGGTAAAGGCAGCCAAGTATATAAGCCCTGAAAGATAGCAGAGGTTAATAGTGAAGCGAACATGTGCTGCTACTAATGCTCTAAACAAAAATTATAGCTAGAATCAGCTACACATAAAAGGAAACCAAGAAAAATCTGTAAACTCATACTGTGGCTAGGATTTATATGGGGATCCTAGAATTAGAGAGCATAGCTTTGCAGCTAGGATCTTGGCCACTAGCTTAGAGACTAAATGTTTCTTAAGAAATTTATGTAAACCAGTGCTTTTCTTTTATGCTTCTGTTCTTAGGGATCAAGTGAAAGCAATATCAAATTCATTTATCTAGGAGATTTGAGCACATGAAAAGTAAAATATAAAAGAAAAAATTTTCTGCTCTAAATAAATTGGCAAACCAATTTGCAATCATATGGGAAAAATTAACATTAAAAACTTTAGCAATGTGAAAAAGTTAGCAGATACACTCACTTTCCTAGAAATGGAAATTACAAATAAATCAAATATTTTTAACTTAAATCTAACTAGAATGTTCAAGGAGATAAATGAAGGATTATAAAGAGTAAAAAGGTGACAGAGGAAAAAAAGAGGCACTAACTGAAAAAGGAAGAGTTGAATATGAAAAATTAGGTATTCTGGAAATTGAATATATGTTCATTCAATTATTTTAATTCAATATACTAATTATAGGTAAGACAGTAGAAAAGAGTACAAGTGAAAGTATAAAAGTTTTTCATAATACATGTTTTTAATTTTAGAACTGTTTTAGATTCACAGAAAATCACAATTATTATTAAGTTTTCTTACAGAGTACACAGTTCCCACATCTGGTTCCATGATTATTAACAGCTAACATTAATTCACTACATTTATTATTATTAATGAGCAATATCACTACACTGTTATTAACTAAAGGCCATTCCTCATTCAGGCATACTTAATTTTACAACTAACATTCTTTTGCTATTCCAGGATCTCACTCAGAGTTATATCATATTAAATCTAGTTCTCACATCTCTTTAGATCATCTTGGCTGTGAATGTTTGAGATTGCTTTTTTTTCAATATAGAAAAACAATTTTGAGAGGTACAGGTTAGATGTTTTGTAGAATTTCTTTCAATTGGTATTTGTCTGATAATTTTCATAGGTTTAGAATAGGATAATTGTTCTTTGGGGAAGATGACTGCGAACGCACTAGACGTTCACAATTGGCGCCCGAACAGGGACCCTGCTGGATTGACAGGAAGGGTAAGTTCTTTTTCTTTATATTACAGGGTGATGGGACAATCTTCATCTTCTCCTTTTTTAAATATTCTTAGGCATTCACTTGCTGTCTATGGTATTAATATTTCCCATTCTGATATAGAGATGTGTCTTAAGGTGGTCAGGGAATGGAATCCCTGGTTCCCAGAGGAAGGATCTATGGATGTGGATAATTGGAAACGGGTCCGTCACAATGTTGAAAAGGCCATGAGGCAAGGCGAAAAAATTCCGGTTCGGTTTTGGTCTATCTTGTCTATTGTATATACAATGTTTAAAGCTATGGAGGAAGAAAGGTTGATTGGCAATTTACAAAAGGAGCTAGCTCCCTCTATTCTAGATCTCCCTCTTGATATTAGTGAAAAAGAAGAGGTAGTAAAAGATACGCAACAATTGACTCATAATTCTTCACAAAATTCTGCTGATTTAACTGGTAATGATATGGAAAAGAAAACGAAAGTAAAAACGACGATTGATGATCGCTCCGTTTCGGAGCAATTCAAACTTGTTATGGAGGAAGTTCTGGGACGTCTTAATAAATTAGAAGCTAAAATGGACCCTAGGCCTTTATCGGGAACCAGGCCTTTATCGGGAACTAGGCCCTCTGCCCCTCCGGCCACCAACCCTTTTTTGGCAGCTTCTTTAAAGGCTGTCCAGGAAATGGACTCAGAACCTTCTGACGATGAGGACAAAACTCCCTTCTTTGCTTTTCCTATAATCAGGCCTGATCCAGCTAATGGAATGGCACAGCCACCTCGGTATGAGGGGATTGATATTGATCATATTGGCAGATTAAAAAAGGCAGTGACAATGTACAGACCTCAATCCCATTATGTAAAAGAATTGCTTAATGCTTTTGCTACTCATTACAATAATTTTGCTCCTGAGGATTGGAAGATTGTGGGCCGTGCTCTTCTACAGGAACCTGAATATCTTCAATGGCACATGTGGTTTTTAGAAGGATGTGCCACTAAGGCTAGAGAAAATGTTAACAGTCAAAACCCTGTTATTCGTGCCATAGGATACCCTATGTTATCTGGCACTGGTATGCATGATGACATTCAACATCAAATTAATATTCCTCCTGAGATTCATGAGCAATTGAAGTAAATAGCTTTAGAAGCTTGGGACAAAATTAGACCTACTGGAGAACATTATGGCTCATGGACAAAAGTTTCACAAAAACCCAATGAACCTTATGTAGAATTTTTGTCTAGATTAAAATTGACAATTGAATGAACCGTGGTAGGAGAGGCTGCCAGGCAACAATTACTATGTTTGCTGGCTTATGAAAATGCTAATGAAGATTGTAAACAAGCCATTTTACCGATTAAAGATACAGGAGATGTTCATACATACTTAAAGGTGTGCAAAGATATAACATCAGAATCGAGAAAGATGCAATTATTTGCTGAAACCATGGCCTCTACATGGCATGCTTTGCAGAATACTAATCGAAATTTGGCTAACATGAAGTGTTTTGGGTGCTGCCAGACTGGACATCTGAGGAAAAATTGTAAGCAAAAGAATGAAAAGGAAACTAGGGGACCCGGAATATGTCCTAAATGCAAAAAAGGTAAACATTGGGCTCGAGAATGTAGAACGAAAAATGCAGCCACTCTTGCAGTTCAGGGAAACGGTCCATCCAGCCAGACCCCAGGCCCTAGACAAATAAAGGGGGCAACACACAATCTTTTCCCTACAACCCGCAACCCAACATAGTGCCGCCATGGACATCCCAGCCTTAAGTGATTTTGATCTCCAGGGTGGTGCTATGCCTAAAAGAATACCTACAGGAATATTTGGGCCACTACCTCCAGGGATTTTCGCTTTGCTCACAGGACGCTCCAGCCTTAATGCTAAAGGTATTACTGTCCATTTAGGCATTATCTATGCAGACTATGAAGGAGAAATTCAGATTTTAATGTCTTCTCTTGCAAAATGTCAGGCCTGAGGGAGCTAAACTCTGCACACTCAAACCCCAACAGATGACCATAGAGGTAAAGTGCATATATGTACAAGAATACATACTATTTACATGATTCTTCAAAGTTGATATTAACTTTAATCTACTGTTTTTAATTTTTTTCAACTATAAAGTTATGCTTCTTTGTTTTTCCTTCCTTCAATTCTGTACTCTTTTGAAAGAGGTCATTATATGCAGCTCAAACTTAAGGAGTTGGCATGTTTTACCAAATTGATAGGTGTGTATGTATATAAATTACTTGGGGATTCTTCTATAGGAGGATTTGCCCCTTTATTTACTTCTTCAATAACAGGATGGATGCATGGATATTTAGCCTATACTTTGGGTTTTACTCCAATGGTACTTTATTTTTCAAACTGTTCCACATCTGACCATTAGGAGCTCTTTCAATTGACACTTATATCCTTCTGGCATACCCCTGTCAATATAAAGAAATTTTTGTTGTTGTTGTGTTTTGGATTTTGCTTTTGTTTGCATCCTGGTATTATAAGATAGTCATCTATTATATTGTATATTCTTGGTCCATTCCTAGAGTCATTCATTTTTCCAAGGAACTCTAATGCCTTTTGTTAAAGACTAGTATTAGAAATCAAGATATGGGCAGGGTAGGTTTATTCTTCAGTAAAGGAATGCCATTTATTCTACATGCTCTTAGCTAATATAAAAAGGAAATATATGCACATATATACATATATTTGTCTATATACAACCATCTGTTTATATAATAAGCAAAATATGCATTCACACTGATGTCACCCACTCTAATCCTATAGGGACCATTCTAGTCTTCACTTTTGCCTATCTGAAAATACTCATTGTATCACTGAGAAATGTAGCTCCTTCCATCCTTTATGCATTTATTTAAATGGTCTGTTCCAACATGTGTTTCAGAATTGTTAGCCTTTCCTCTCATGGGAAACAGATTTTTTTCTTGATATTTTTCATATTTTTTATATTGTGGTCTATAATCTCTTTTGAACTATGTTAAAATTTTAAATTCTGAGACTAGATTCATTTCTGTTCATGTAAATGCCCAATCGTTCTAGCACAATTTGTTGAAAAGACTCTCCTTTCTCCATTAAAATCCCTTTGCTCCCTTGTCAAAGGTCTGTTGACTTATTTATGTGGTTCTGGAAATCTCAATTATGTTGCATTGGCCTATGAATCTGCATTTTCACTAATACCACACTCTGGTGATTATGGTGACCTTTACAATAAGTTTTGAAATCTACTAGTGTGAGTCCTCCAAACTTATTCTTTTTAAATTTCTCTTAAGTCTTCATTTTTTGCTTCTTGGTATAAATTTTAGAATCAATGGACAATATCTTCATCTGTTTTTAGCAATAAAGTAATCCTGGCCTCATACAATAAGTTAGGAAGTATTATCTCTGGTGCTCTTTTCTGGAAGAGATGGTAGTATTTCTTCCTTATATGTTTGGTAGAATTTTTCTTTGAAAAGATATTGGACTGGTGCTTTCATTCTTAGAACTTGTTAACTATTGAGTTGATGTCTTAATAAATGTAAGCCTATTCAAATTATTTATTTCTGCTTAGGTACACTTTGGTAGCTTGTATCTTTCAAACATTTCACCTATGCTATCAAGTTTGTGAGCGTAAAGTCATTTTAGTGTTGATATAACACACTTTTAATGACGAAGGAATCAGTAGTGATAACACAAAACTAATTCTAATCTTGGTAATTGTTTCTTTTCTCTTTTTAACTTGATGAAGTTGGCTTGAATTTTATCCACTTTTCAAAGAAACTGCTTTTGTGTTCTTTGATATTTTCTATTGTTTTATTGTTTCTAGTTTCAATGATCCCTGTTATAATTTCCATTAATTGTATTCTTCAACTTGCTTCAAGCCTAAATTGTTCTTATTTTTGTAATTTCCTTATGTGGAATTTTAGAGTATTCATTTCAGATCTTTCATGCATTTAACACACACATTTAATGCTTCCAGTTTCCCTCAAATCACTGCTTTCAGTGCATCCCACACGGTTAGAGAAATTGTATTTTCCTTTCTATTTATTTTAAAATAGTTTAAAAATTTCCTTAAGATTATTATTTGTTTTATGTGTTATTTATAATTGTGTTCTTTAATTTTCAAATATATGGAGAATTTCTAGTTTAATTCCAATGTAATTTGAGAACATTTTGAATAATTTATATTTTTAAATGTGTTTTGTGGAAAAAATGTAGTCTTTCTCTGTGAGTGTTTCATGTGTACTCTGCTGTTTTGAGACACATTAGTCTGTAAATGTCAATTAGATCAGTTTGATTAATGATAATTTTCAGATTCCTATATACTTCCTCATTTCCCTCTTAACTGTTTTCTCAATTACTGGGAAAGGTATGGACACCTACAACTATAATTTTGAATGTGTCTTTTTTTCCTTTCAGTCA
This sequence comes from Marmota flaviventris, assembly GCF_047511675.1. Taxonomy (NCBI): domain Eukaryota; kingdom Metazoa; phylum Chordata; class Mammalia; order Rodentia; family Sciuridae; genus Marmota; species Marmota flaviventris. The sequence continues at coordinate 2,867,580 of NC_092519.1, forward strand.
TATCAATTATCCTGAGATTCTGTTTACACATTGAGGATTATTGTGTGTTCCTGCGGAAGAGACCCCTGTTTATGCCTGCTAATTTTTCTTATTCTGAAGTATGTGTATTAATTTTATAGTACTTATGTAAGAAAATACCATAGACTTTGACTTAAATAATTAATTTTCTGACAATTCTAGAGGTTAGAAATTCAAGCTCAAACTGTCAGCAGGGTTGATTTTTTTCAAGGCCTCGGTCTTTGTCTTATAGATGCCCATTTTCTCTCTGTGTCATTTCTTCAAATATAGTCAACCTGTCCTTGTATGTTATCTGTTCCATCTGTTAGTACCTTTAACAGAGTAATCACAGTGATTTTCAATTCCTTATATGATCATGAAAAAATAAAGTTAGAAGTATGATTGATATGCAAAATGAAGATTTAAAGTGGGTCTATAAAATGTTCAAATTAAAACCAGAGAGAGTAGAAAAAGAGTGAAGGATAAACAAAAATCCTGTGGATAGTAGTAATTGCCAACAAGGTAGATATCAGTACAAATAATTACTAAATGTGTTTGGCCTAAATATACCAATTAAAAAGATGTGGTTTTTTTCATATGGATACAAAAGCAACAGCCAATTTTATGTTGTCTAAAACAAATAAACAAAGAACCTTCAAAGACATAAATTAAAAGTCAAGAGATGAAGAAAGATATACATGCTAACATGAATCAAAGAAATTTGGAGAAGATATTTGATTTTTTTTAAAAAAGTATACTTTAAAATACTGAATTATGCCCCCATTCATTTATTGAAGCTTTTAAAAAATATTTTTAGTTGTAGATGGACAAATACCTGTATTTTATTTATTTATTTTTATGTGGTGCTAAGGATCCAACCCAGTGCCTCATGTGCAAGGTAAGAGCTCTACCACTGAACCACAACTCCAGCCCATCATTTATTGAAGTCTTAACCTCCAGTATCTCAGAATGCAGGGGTATTTAGATATAGGGACTTCAAAAAAGTAATTAGGATGAAGCTACTAAGGTGAGTCCTAATCCAACATGACTACTGCTCTTAGAAGAGGAAATTTGAATACAGACACATTATTGGAGATGGTAAAGAGTTCAGTTATCAGGAGTTCAGAGAGAACAGAAGAGGATTGAATAGGTGATGCAAATAGTATATTTGAAACCATTCTCTATGATAGTATAATAGCAAATATTTGACACTAAGCATTTTCCCAAATCCATCGAACTACATATCACAAAGAATGAACCTTATTATATGTGCATTAAAATTATTTGAGGGGATAAGGAGATCCTGGGATAATACCAATTATGATAAGAGAAACTCCAGATAGATCTCTTGCCCCTTCACTACTTGAGGACACAGTGAAAAGATAACAAAGAAGTGAGCCCTCACCAGACACTGAATTTTCTGACACCATGATCTTGGACTTTCCTACCTCCAGAATTGAGATAAATAAGTGAATGTTGTTCATAAACTACCTAGTAAAGGTATTATGTCCTTATAGCAGCCAAACAGACCATGAATCAGAGACTCCAAATTTTTAGTCCCTCTCTTAACTTTGGAATTCTCTATGTATTCCTCCATAGGAAAGAGTCTGAGTCTTGTAGTCCTATCAGCTACAATACACTGTTATAATACTGAGACTTTTGGTGTGATACTATGATATTTATGCAGGGAAAAACATTCTATAATCTTAGTCTTTTAATCTCCTTGTATCTCTCTGCTTCTAAATTGTTTTTTCCTTGGTACAACAGTTTACCTTTTTCTTTTCTTTTCTTTTCTTTTTTTTGTGGTGCTGGGGATCGAACCCAGGCCCTTGTGTATGTGAGGTAAGCACTCTACCAACTGAGATATATCCCCAGCTCACCTACTTTTAAAAAATATATATATTTTAGTTGTTGATGGACCTTTATTTTTATTTATTTTTTATTTTTTATATGTGGTGCTAAAAATTAAACTCAGTGCCTCACACATGCTAAGCAAGTGCTCTACCACTGAGCTACAAACCCAACCTAGATTTTAACTTCTTATGTGATATAAGAAGGCTATGAGGGACTGAAGTGGGAGCAATGTTCTTCCCAAGGTATATTAAGAATCATTCATTTTTTCCCTGAAAGTTAAATAGAGAAATTTCCTGGCATATGTCACATGATTATTCTTCCTCTCCGCCAGTCAAGGCCATGAGGCAATCTTTTTAAAAATCTTCTCCATAGGAAACTAATATAGTAATTGCAGGTAAATCTCATGAAAATTTAAAGGATTTCCTGGAACTGTAGTTCATAGAAGTGGAATGAGTGAATTTGTCTGACAGAATAGTCACTCCCAAGTGGAATGAGTGAATTTGTCTGACAGCATAGTCATTCCCAGTTTCTATGTGCAAAGAGTAGGTTGTGCCCTGCCATGAGTTAATTCATGTTGTATAGAACAACAGCTTTCAGTCTGTGCCTGCCCTGAGTTACTCTATTTTATAAAAACAGAAGGTTGCCATGAATTACTGTTCTGAGTACAAGTGCTAAGGTAGAGTGACTTGGTAACTTTTCTGGACAAAGAGATGATCACCAAATGTTGGACACATCTATCAAAATAACACCCTTCTGTTGCAAAGCACAATCATAAGGTACAAACTGATAACTACATTAATCATTCTAATAAAAAATACCAGCTGTCAACTTATTATATTAAATGAGAGACACACGAATGTGTGGCCATATCAAACTGGTATCAGGGAAACCAGGCCTGTGAGCTTATCAAACACAACCAAACCAATGGTTTGGTTGCAACCCCTACCTGAAACACATGAATGGAGAAACAACTATGATGATGGTAACATGGCGTACATCAACCCCTTAGACCACATGGTGAATGAGTCCTGAGACCAATAGTCCTCAAATTCCTGAATGTCCCCAGAAATTAAGCTCAGCTCATTATCCCTGCTTGATGTGGCCTACTTTGAAATTGCTTGCCCTCTGAACCCTCACCTTGGACAGCTCTGTGATTTGAACAAGTTCCTCACCTTGAATGAGTTGTGCAGGATAGGTAATAAATGTTATCTGACTACCTGCAGTGACTGTTTTGAATCTGTATCAGCTTTCTGCCTTTGCTTTCAATTCTGCCTCTTTAATCCCTGTGGCCACTGTTAGCCATTTCTTACCCATTTTGTATCTTAAATATCATTGTTTAAATTGTGATGTGTGACTTCAGTGTTAGAAATATTGGTAATTAAGATTGGGAAGGAGTAAAAGAACGTGTGATTGTCCAGCTCAGGGTTACCCAAGTGAACCATTATTACTTGGTGAATTAAAGCCAGTGAAATTGATGTGGTTTGTGAAATTATTGCCATTTAATACGTTCTTATATTTTGTAATATTCTGAAAAGACACAAAAGTGTCTGGTTTATGTTAGTGACATAGCTTACTCATATCTTTATGATTGTTCTTTGAATGTCATATGTGTGTGTGTGTGTATGTTTAATGATGCTTTACATTTCTCTGTTCATTTTCTTCAGATTGTATAATCTCTGTGATACTATTTTTAAGTTCACTGATTCTCTCTTTTGCTAGTTCAAGTTTACTGCTGAACTTCCCTATGGAATGTTTCTTATTGGTGATTGTATTTTTATTTCATAAATTTTATTCAGTACTTTTTATAATTCATATCTATAAGTATTTTCTACTTGATAAGACAGTTATCATACCCTCTTTAATTATTTCAACATACTTTCTCTTACTTCTTTGAACATGCTTATACAACTACTTTGAAATTTTATTTGCTAATCCAAACATTTGGAACTCTTCAAAGGCAGTTTCTATTGCCTGCATTTTTCCTGTGCACAGGTCACATCTGGTATCCAGGAATCTCCTTTATCTTTTTGTTAAAAAACAGATTATTTTACATAATATGTTGCATAAACTCTGGATACTCTCTACTCAGGAAGTGTTTTTTTGTGTTTGGTAATTTATTATTTCTTAAGTGACTTGGCCCAATTAATTCTGTGAAATGGATTTTCCTGACAGTTTGCTGTTTCCTCTCCATGTGCTTAGAGTTTCCTCCCTTGATTTTAATTTTAACCTGTTTTCCTAAAGGTTGCCCCTGGGTCAACACAAGTCACTTATAAGTCAAAATTTGTGTTAAGAACTCTCAGTCAGTTAGAATTTTATTCTCTACCTCACATACATGTTTGTCTTGGAGGCAATTATCACTGTCAGTGAGTTTGTTTTTACCTGCCATTAAACCATGGAATAGTATCTTGAATTTTCTTTCTCTGATCACTCCTAACAGAGCAAGCCTTGGGCATTCACACAGTCTTCCATACTACCAAGAATGTATGTGACTTTAATTTTAAGCCTGACTAGAAGAGTGTTTCTTAGTCTGTGCAGCTTTGATTGTATGAAATATCACCTTGTATTGTAAAATTTGCTGATAAGCTTTTGATGGCAGAGTTAAATCAGAATGAATTTAGCATCTGTTTATGCACTAATCTTCCTATAGTAAAAAGAGAGAAAGAGAGAGAAGAAAAAGAAAGTTCATAAATAACATAACTTAAAAGACCCCAGGCTTTTAAAAATATATATAAGTAAAATGTCACAGAACATTTGATTCAAATATTCCCTTTCTTACAAATTTCCATAGAAATAGTTGGCACAGCAGTAAGACAAATAGGGAATCCTTGAGAGGATAACAACACACATACTTTTGTTCCTGGCACCAACTCAGGGCCTTGTTTAATAACAGCCTTAGAAGAATACATTTGACAATATTTGACTTAGGTATCATTATTGAAGCAAACAGTCAGACTGAGACTTTCTGTGAAAACTCAGGAAAATGTATATATGCAAACTAGGTCCAGTTACATTTCCAGTGTATTGGAATAACTAAACTTTAAGTATTTTCCTTTAAGTGAAACAGTTGTTTCATGGGTTGAAGGTATAATAGATGTATTTTTTAACTTCTGTATTTGCATCTTGAGAATTAAAGAATGATAGGTTAGTGAAAGAAATAGTTTACTAAGAATAAAAAAGCTAAAATTCAGTGCCAGTTAAGCAAATAACAAGTTGCCTTTTCTTGAGATTGGAAACAATTCCATGAGTTATCTCAACTCTAACACCAAAAATAGCAAGAATTAACATTGATACTGCACTTACTATATACCTGGTACTAAGATAGAAAGCAATATATGTACCTTCTCTCTCAAAAAGGTACTAATATAGGAAGAGAAACTAACTTTTAAGAACATCATGAAAGAATTCACTAAGAAAATAACTTCAAGTACTTCCAGCCACAGGATAAAGGTACTTCAGCATATGTAAAGTCAACTATCCCTTTTCTATTTAATCTAAATAATTCTAGTCATCATTTTTTAATGAGCTTTATTATGGCTCAGACTTTATAAACACAATTAGGCATAGCAATACATTGTTGTTCTGTTTTTTTTTTTTTTTTTTTATAACTTTATTTATTTTTATGTGGTGCTGAGGACTGAACCCAGTACCTCACACGTGCGAGGCAAATGCTGTACCATTGAGCCACAACCCCAGCCCCTAATTCTAGGCATTTTAACTACTATAGTCTACCAAAACCTAGACATGGATTAGTCCTAGGAAATTTTCAAAAATGAAATCTAAACTAATATTGTAAAGGCTTGGTAATATTAATATTATACATAAGACTATGATAAATCCAGGAAGGAATTATGAAGAAAAAATTTTATGATATACTTGACTTCGGGCAGCATAATGGAAATAAAGGTAGAAGTTCCTATAGAGATACTTTTGAGCAACTGCATACGTTTAACATGTACATATTGCTATATTAATTGAAAATATATCATTCTATGTTCTCTATTAAAAATTAGAAACATCCCTATAATTTATCACTACATAATTATAATTTCTTTGAAATATTTCCTCTAGATATGATTTCATCTTCTCTTCCTTTTATACACATTTCCATATGCAGCTCACCCAGAGTAATAATTCAACTCCTGAAACTAAACTTGAACTACATAATCTATAACATAGTAGGTCTTCATTATGGTTTGGATCTCAAATGTCCCCCAACGGCTTATATGTTGAAGGCCTTGTCCCCAAGGCAGCAATATTCAGAGTTGGAGCTTTTAGAAGGTATTTGGATCCTGAGAGCTCTAATCTCTTCTACATACAATTGTATCTTCCTATCTAAGAATGTATTTCTATTACTCAAGATTTCCTCTTGCTTATTAAGAGATGCTGAAAATTAACATTATATAGATCCTACACATCACATGTATTCATAGGTGTTTTTTCCATGAGATTTTCCCATTTATCTTCTTTTTTTCAAAGCTGACTACCATATACAGAGTTATAGAACAGCAAATAAATAAAAGTCACATCCTCAAGAGACTTGTAAAATACATCAAAATGATTTTGCAAGGATATTCTTAACCTTTAGCACTACCATGGAAAAGATGTGCCAGTTAACATGGGTTAGAATTGAGTAAGCAAAGTTATTTATGTCTAAATGACCACTTCTAAAATGAAGCCAGCTTAATACAACCATCAAAAAATGCTAAATATTCTGGTGTTTTAATTCACTTTCTGGTCAGGTTGACTTGTTACTAGTCCCTGACAAAATTAATTGAATGAAAACCACTAATGACTGATTTCATCTTTTTCAATGTGATGATTCAGGGAAGTTCATTTGCTTTGTCCACATTGGTGAATTGGAATAAATGAAATCTAAAATGACCACATTTAAGGAAACAGTAATGCTTTAATCAATTTAAATTGTATATTCAAAAATATTTCTTGAAATATCTTAACTCTTTAGTTCTTTTAATTTTACATTTTGTGCATAAAGTAGTAGAAAGTTTACATTTAAATTTTCAGGGGCTGGGGTTGTGGCTCAGTGGTAGAGATCTTGCCTCACATGTGTGAGGCACTGGGTTCGATCCTCAGCACCACATAAAAATAAATAAATAAAATTTTCAGAAGACAACTGGGCTAACTGAAAAGAAAAATTGTAAAAGGAAAATAAATTAAGTGATGAGACTTAAGGCACATTTAGTTGTTAAAAGGAAAACTAAATAACTTAGTTATTTAGTTAGGCATAGTTTTTGGAATTAAAACAGACCTCAGGTTAAGACTTCTCTCTACCACATATTACCTTTGTAACTCTGGACAAGATACAATTGTGATTTCCTTTCTCTATGGTTGATCTTTAAAATGTATGGTAGTACCCAATTCATTGAGTGATTATAAATAATTGTAATTATATAATGTACCAAAATGTATTATTTAATCCAAATGAGTCATTATGGTTTAGATATTAGGTGTCCCCCAAAAGCTCAGGTGTGACACAATGCAAGAAAGTGTATAGGTGAAATGATTGAGATATCAGGGCCTTAAACCAATCAGTGAATTAAATCCACTGATAAGTGGGTGGTAACTATAGCCATGTAGTCCGTGGCTGGATGAAGTAGGTCACTGACGGTGTGCTTTCAGATTCATATTTTATGCCTGATATAGAAAACCTGCTTTGTTTCCTGCTACCATGTTCTGAGTTTCTTTCACCATGCCCTTTGGCCATGATGGTCTGCTTCACCTCCAGCCCAGAGATATAGAGTCTATGGACTGAGACTTCTGAAAATGAGTAAAAATAAACTTTTCCTCCTCTACATTGTTCTTTTAAGATCTTTTGGTCACCGTGACAAAAAACCTGACTAAAACATGTGTATGCAATAGCTCTTTGAGTTACTGTTATGAAATAGAGAAAACTAATCTTTAAGGTAATACCTTTAAGGCAAGTTTTGGTAGAACAAAGGAGTGAGGCTCATTATTGTATTCTACAATAAAATGTGATTTTATATGATACAGATACTACTAGAATCTAGAAGAAGAACCACCAAAGGTTCTTCTCCTATTAAACAAAAGTCAGTAAACAACTGCCAAAAGATGGCACTCAAGTCAAACTCTAGAAAGAAATCCTGTCTTAAAATCCCACATTAGTTTCCAAATGGGGTTCTGAGAAATGAATGGTCGACTTTAATGCCCTACTTTCTTATATATTATTTTTTAAGTTGTAAATGTTTATTTTGTTTATTTATTTTATGTGGTTCTGAGGATCGAATCCAATGCCTCACATGTGAAACGCAAGTTCTCTGCCACTGAGCCACAATCCCATCTCTAATAACCAACTTTTTAAAAAAATTCTAATTTGTTATATATGACAGCAGAATACATTACAATTTATAGTACACATATAGAGCACAATTTTTCATATCTCTGATTGTATATAAAGTATATTCACACCATTTTTTGTCTTCAAACATGTACTTAGCATAATGATGTCCATCTCATTCCACCATCTTTTTTACCCCCATGACCCTTCCCTTTCCCTCCCACCCCTTTGCCCCTATCTAGAGTTTGTCTATTCCTCCCATGCTTCCCCTCCCAAATCCACTATATTTATATCCACTTATATCACAGAAAACATTTGGCATTTGTTTTTTTGAGATTGGCTAACTTCACTTAGCATTATGTTCTTCAACTCCATCCATTTACCTACAAATGCCATGATTTTATTCTCTTTTAATCCTGAGTAATATTCCATTGTGAATATATACCACATTTTCTTTATCGATTCCTCCACTGAAGGACATCTAGGTTGGCTCCATAGTTTAGCTATTGTGAATTGTGCTGCTATAAACATTGATGTGGCTGTGTCCCTGTAGTATGCTATTTTTAAGTCCTTTGGGTATAGACTGAGGAGTAGGATAGTGGTCAAAATGTGGTTCCATTCCTAGTTTTCCAAGGAATCTCCATACTGATTTCCATATTGGCTTCACCAATTTGCAATCCCACCAACAGTGTATGAGTGTGCCTTTTTCCCCCACATCCTCACCAACACTTATTATTGTTTGACTTCATAATAGCTGCCATTCTGACTGGAGTGAGATGAATCTTAAAGTACTTTTGATTTGCATCTCTCTAATTGCTAGTGGTGATGAACATTTTTTTCATATATTGTTGATTGATTGTATATCATCTTCTGAGAGGTGTCTCTTCAATTCCTTGGCCCATCTGTTGATTGGGCTATGTGGTGTTTTTTGTTTGTTTGTTTGTTTTTGTGTGTGTGTGCTTAGCTTTTTGAGTTCTTTATATACTCTAAGATTAGTGCTCTATCTGATGTGTGAGGGGTAAAAATTTGCTCCCATGATGTGGGCTCTCTGTTCACCTCACAGATTATTTCTTTTGCTGAGAAGAAACTTTCTGGTTTGAATCCATCTCATTTATTGATTCTTTATTTTAATTCTTGTGCCAAAGGAGTCTTATTAAGGAAGTTGGGGCCTAATCCCACATGATGGAAATTAGGGCCCACTTTTTCCTTCTATTAAATGCAGGGTCTCTGGTTTTATTCCTGGGTCTTTGATCCACTTCTAGTTAAGTTCTGTGTATGGTGAGAGATAGGGGTTTGATTTCATTTTGTTGCATATGGATTTCCAATTTTCCCAGAACCATTTGTTGAAGATGCTATCTTTCCTCCATTGTGTGTTTTTAGTGCCTCTCTCTAATATAAGATAACTGTAATTATATGGGTTAGTTTCTGTGTCCTCTATTTTGTACCGTTGGTCTACCAGTCTATTTTGGTGCCAATTACCATGCTGTTTTTGTTACTATTGCTCTGTAATATAGTTAGATCTGGTATAGTGATACCACCTGCTTCACTCTTCCTGCTGAGGATTGCGTTAGCCATTCTGGGTCTCTTATTTTTCTAGATGAATTTCATCACTGCTTTTTCTATTTCTATAAGGGATGTCATTGAGATTTTGATTGGAATTGCATTAAATCTGTATAGTGCTTTTGGTAGTATGGTTATTTTGACAATATTAGTTCTCCCTATTTAAGAACAAGGTAGATCTTTTCATCTTCTAAGGTCTTCTTTAATTTCTTTCTTTAGCATTCTGTTGTTTTCATTGTAAAGGTTTTTCACCTCTTTCATTAGGTTGATTCACAAGTATTTTATTTTTTTGAGGCTATTGTAAATGGGGTAGTTTCCTCATTTCCCTTTCAGAGGATTTGTCACTGATATATAGAAACGCCTTTGATTTATGTGTGTTGATTTTGTATCCTGCTACTTTGCTGAATTAATTTATTAGTTCTAGAAATTTTCTGGTGGAATTTTTTGATTCTTCTAGGTATAGAATTATATCATTAGCAAATAGTGCTAATTTGAGTTTCTCTTTTCCTATCCGTATCCCTTTAATTTCTTTCGGCTGTTTAATTGGTCTGGCCAGTGTTTCAAGAACTATGTTAAATAGAAGTGGTGAAAGAGGGCATCCCTATCTTGTTCCAGTATTAGAGGGAATGTTTCAATTTTTCTCCATTTAGAATGCTGTCCGCCTGGGGCTTAGCATAGATAGCTTTTATGATGTTGAGATATGTTCCTGTTATCCCCAGTCTTTCTAGTGTTTTGAACATGTATGGGTGCTATATTTTGTTGAATGTTTTTTTCTGCATTAATTGAGAATATCGTTATGATTCTTATCTTTAAGTCTATTGATGTGATGAAGTACATTTATTTATTTCCATATGATGAACCACACTTGATTGTGGTGCACTTTTTGATTTGTTTTTTGCATTCAATTTGCCAGAATTTTATTGAGAATTTTTGCATCTATGTTTATTAGCGATATTGGTCTGAAGTTTTCTTTCTTTGATGTGTTTTTGCCTGGTTTTTGCCACAGTCTCGCTGGGCACAATTCAGGAGCCACTTGTCAAAAGAAACGAATATTTTTAGAACACATACACCGCACCACACAGCTCTTCAGGAAAACCCTCAGAGCCCAACTGCCACCAGCGGCTTCCCACAAGCCTCTCCACCTCCCCCACTCCTCCTGCTCTTGAGGCCAATTGGTTGGGTCGCATGGGCAGAGCCAAAAAAAGTCCCCCAATGAGCAGCTCCGTGGTCTAAAAGGGCGGGGAAACAGCCCAATGAGCATCACCGCAGAGGAGCCAATCAGTTGGCAGCTAGAAGTTTGCTGGGGCCGCTGTGAGCCAATCATCAGCTGGCAGCTGGAAGTTTGCTGGCAGCTGGAAGTTTGCTGGGGCCCCTTCTGCTGGGGCCACTGTGAGCCAATCATCAGCTGGCAGCTGGTGCTGGCAGCTGGAAGTTTGATGGGGCCCCTTCAGCTGTGGCTCTCAACATCAGTTTTGGAATCAGGATGATAGTCTGAAAGTGCTCTCTCTTTTTCTATTTCATGAAATAATTTGAAATATAGGTATTACTATTTCTTTATAGGTCTTGTAGAACTCAGCTGTGTATCCATCTGGTCCTGGGCTTTCTCCTGGTTGGTAGGCTTCTGATGGCATCTTCTATTTTCTTGCATGAAATTTATCTGTTTAAACTGTGTATATCATCCTTATTCAATCTGGGCAACTCATATGCCTCTAGAAATTTGTCGATGTCTTTGATATTCTATATTTCATTAAAGTACAAGTTTTCTTTTTAAAATAGTTTTTAGTTGTAGTTACACACAATATCTTTATTTTATTTATTTTTATGTGGTGCTGAGGATCAAACCTAGCATCTCACACATGCTAGGCAAGCACTCTACCGCTAAGCCACAACCCATCCCCTAGAGTACAAGTTTTCAAAATAATATTCTAATTATCTTCTGTATTTCTTTGTGTCTGTTGTGATATTTTCTTTTTCATCACATATGTTAATGATATGAGTTTTCTCTTGCCTTCTCTTTCTTAGCAGGGCTAAGGGTTTGTCAATTTTATTTATTTATATATTTATTTGTTTGAAGAACCAACTTTTTGTTCTGTCACGTTTTTCAATTGTTTCTTTTGTTTCAATTTTATTGATTTCAGCTCTGATTTTAATTATTTCCTTTCTTCTACTGCTTTTGGTATTGATTTGTTCTTCTTTTTCTAGGGCTTTGAGATGTAGCGTTTTTAAGAAATGAACTTCATGCAATGTACTTTCCTCTTAGTACTGCATTCATAGTGTCCCAGAGATTTCCATATTTTGTATCAGTGTTCTCATTTGATTCTAAGAATTTTTTGATCTCCTCCTTGATGTCTTTTACAACCCATTGTTCATTCAGTAGCATATTATTTAGTTTCCAGGTGTTGGAGTAGTTTTTATTTTTTATTTTTTATTTTATCATTGATTTCTAATTTCGTTCCATTTTGATCTGATAGAATACAGGGTCATATCTCTACTTTTCTGTATTTGCTAAGAGCTGCTTTGTGGCATAGTATATGGTATATTTTAGAGAAGGATCCATGTGCTGGTGAAAAGAATGTGTATTCGCTCATTGATGAATAATATACTCTATATATGTCAATTAAGTCTAAGTTATTGGTTGTATTATTGAGTTCTATTGTTTGTTCAGCTTTTGTTTGGAAGATCTATCCGGTGGTAAAAGAAGTGTGTTAATGTCACCCAAAATTATTGCATTGTGGTCAATTTTACTCTTGAACTTGAGTTTTTTTGATGAATATAGAAACTCCATTGTTTGGGGCATATATATTTATAATTGTTATGTCTTGTTAGTGTATGGTTCCCTTGAACAGTATGAAATGTCCTTATTTATCCTTTTTGATTAAGTTTGGCTAACCCTAACCCTAACCCTAACTTCATTGGATATGAGGATGGAGATGTCTGCTTGTTTCCACAGTCCATGTGAGTGGTATGATTTTTCCCAACCTTTCACCTTCAGTCTGTGTACATCTTTTCTTATGAGATAAGTCTCTTGAAAGCAGCATATTGTTGGATCTTTTTTTTTTATCCAATCTGCTAGCCTATGTCTTTTGATTGGTGAGTTTAGGCCATTAACATTCAGGGTTATTGAGACAGGATTTGTATTCCACCTATTTTTGTTTATTTTTGGTATTTAACTTGACTTGGTTTCTCCTTGGATTAGTTTTTCCTTTAATGTAATACCTCCCTTTTCTGATTTTTATTGTTGTTTTTCATATCCTCTTCACAGAATATTTTGCCAATGATGTTCTGTAGTGCAGTTTTTCTAGCTGTAAATTGTTTTAACTTTTGTTTATCATGGAATGTTTTTATTTTATCATCAAATCTAAAGCTTAATTTTGCTGGATACAAGATTCTTGGTTGACATATATTTTTTCTCAGAGCTTAATATAAGTTGTTCCAGGATCTTCTAGCTTTCAGGGTCTTCTGGGTTGAAAAATCTGCATATAACCTAATTGATTTCCCCCTATATATAATCTGATTCCTTTCTTTCATGGCTTTTAATATTCTCTCCTATTCTGTATGTTAGGCATTTCCATTATATTGCGCCTTGATGTGGATCTGTTGTAATTTTGTACTTTTGGTGTCATGTAAACCTCTTCAATTGGGTTTTTCAATTTGTTCTTCATGTTTTGAAAGTTTTCTGATATTATTTCATTGACTAGATTGCTCATTCCTTTGGTTTGGACCTCTATTTCTTCTTCTATCCCAATAACTCTTAAATTTGATCTTTTTATACTTTTATACTATTATAGTATAAAATGTTCTGCTCATGGTTTCTTACTATTTTCACTATGTGTTCAACATTCTTTTCAAGATTGTACATTTAGTCCTCATTGTCTGAGGTTCTATCTTCCAAGTGGTCTAATCTGTTGATGATGCTTTCAATTGAGCTTTTAATTTGGTTTATTGTTTCTTTCATTTCAAGGATTTCTGTTTGGTTTTACTTTAGAACCTCTATATCCCTATTTAAGTAACCTTTTGCTTCCTGTATTTATTTATGTAGCTCTTTGTCAAAATGATCTTTTGCTGCCTGTATTTGCCCTCTTATATCATCCTTTAATTCACAGAACATTTTAATTCATTTAGTTCATCCTGAACTCTGTCATTTCATCTGTTGTGCTGGCCATGGATTCTAATAATGTGGTATCTTGATTTGTTAGGAGCACTTTCTTCCCTTATCTTTTCATGTTGTTTTTGTGTCTTCCCTTCTATCTCTGTGGATTTGAGGAATTATCATTTTTACCCTATAGGCTTATAGTGTAGGGTTCCAATATCTCATCCTTGAGGTAAAGGACAATATTAACAGATCCCAATATAAACAAGATACAATCCAAAAACAAATAGTTGTTATTTACTAAATTTACTATTTGGTCACAATGTGCAGAAATGGTGTATTCAATATAATCAATCAATCTACAATAATCAGTGGGTTTATAAAAGGTTTTACAGTTTCTGATGGTAGACGAAGAACTAGGGGTGAGGTATAGGAAGATATCCTGAGGAGGTCAGAGGTGAGGATATAGAGTTATTGTATCTTAGGAAGTGTGAAAGAGAAATCTAAAGAAGAAGGTTAGTATTAAGAGAATAGAGAGGTAGTAATTTGGTCAGACAAGTAAGAGGGAAGACAATAGAGTACATAAAACAAACACACACATATATTAAGAAAAATAAAATATGTTAAAATAGTAAAAATTGGAGAGAGAAAAAAACAAAGAAGAAATAAAGAATATACAACACAGTTGTAATATACAGTTCAGTTGTCTCAATCCTCAAAATCCTAACTAATGCAAAGTACTTGGTTTCACATATGTTGGGGATGTGAGGGCGAGAATAAAGAAGGAGAAGAAAGAAAAAAACTCAGAGGAAGAAACAATGATAGTTTTGGCTAGAGATGAGTATCTTTCCTGCTTCCTTTCTTAACCAATAGTATTCTTAACCAATGTCTATTCTTAATATCTCCGCCCTCAGGATGGTGGGGATTATGAGGGTTTGAGGGTTGGTCTTGGGTGGAGGGTACCTTGAGGTGGGATATGACACCCACAGGTCCCAGTGGGCACCTCAAGGATATCCTTTGGGGTCTGCTCCTGTGATGTGGGCGCTGGGTCTTATCTCCTCATCTCGCCTGTAGTCCTCACAGTTTCTGCCCTCTAAATTAGTCTCTAATGTGTACCTCCCTCACACTCTCCCTTTCTGATTCCTAATTAGGAACCTTTCTTTTTTGCGGGGGAGGGGGGCTTGTGTTTTCCACTCTGTTGGCTGCACAACTGTCATGGAGGGCTGTTTTTGAATTGGGCAGTCACTCTGTGAGATAGCGTCTACTGGGGTTTGGGGGGAATTAGAAAACTATGGCTACCTGGTGTTCCAAACTGGTAGTTTCCTCTACTAAAGATAGTGATGGAGGTTACCCAAGATGAAGGCAACTGCTTTCAGTGATGGGGTGTCAGGTCCAGTTGGTAGAGCTGGGCAATGGCATTGAGTGGTGCATTCAGAGATGAGCTCTGTGGCGAGCAGTGTTGTACTTGATGGCTTTCTTCATAGCCTGTGATGTCCCCAGGTGCAGGCAGGCTACAGGAGTAGGGACTATGGCAGTAGCTGCTGAGTCCCAAGATGGAGGCAACCAGGGAAGACCCACATTGGTAGATGGTGGTCCACATTGGTAGATGGTGGTCCACATGGAAGTGGTGGCTGGAGTTCCTGCATGTGGGCAGCAGCTGAGTGTCTTGTGTGGGAGCAGGGTCTGGGAATTCTGGCTGGTGATGATGCCCGTGGTCCCAAAGAGGCACCCCCGAGACCTGCGTGGGCAAGTAGCAGGGAGTCAGGAATCCTTTACTAACTCTGAGGCTGGGGCTCATGCATCATGGTGGACATGATTTCTGTGTGGGATCAGCTGTGGAGGGGTCCTCTATCACTCTCAGCAAAGCAGTATTTCCACTAGATGAGACCCAGGTCACAAAGCGACACAGAATGCTGCCTTACTCTGGCCCACTATCTTGGATCCCCCACCAGTACCCAACTTTTAGTAGGAGAAAGAACATCTAGGCAGGAAGAAGATAAAGAAACAAATAACTTAATTTACAGTACAGAACAAATGAACCTTACAGACCTATACAGAACACTCCATCCAATAAAAGCAGAGTATACCTCTTCTCTAGTGCATACAGATCTTTCTCCAGGATAACACTAATTAGGTCACTAAATGAGTCATAACAAATTTAAGAGACCTGAAATAATACAGGGTATCTCTTCTGACCACAATACAATAAAATTAGTATTAATAGCAAAAGAAAAACTAGAAAATTGAGAAATAAGTAAAAATTAAATAACATTATCTTGAATGCTCTTGGATTCCCAATGAAGAAAATTATAAAATTCACAAGAAGAAAATTATAAAATATCTTAAAACAAGTAAATACAAAAACAAACATACTACAACTTATGAAATATAGCAAAAGCAATAGTAACAGTGGTGTTTATAGTAATGCCTACATTAAAAGAGAAGAAAGATCTAAAATAAACAATCTAATTTTATACCCAAGGAGCTATAAAAGAAATTGAAACTAAGCCCAAATTAGAAAAAGGAACAAAAGAACAATGATTAGGTCAGAAATAAACAAAATAGATAAAACATCAATGAAACTAAGAGTTGGCTTTTTAAAAATATAAACAAAATTGACAAACTTTTAGTGAAACTTAAGAATAAAAGGGGCAAAACTCAAATAAATAAAGAAAAGCCCAGAACCAGATGCCTTCACTGATTCTTTCTACCAAATATATAGGAATGAATTAAATTCAGGGGCCAATCCTTCTCCAATTATTTCAAAAATTTGAAGAGGGAGTACTTCCAAATTTATTTTATGAGGGAAGAATAATTATGATACCAAAGCCAGAAAAATAGATCACAAGAAATGAAAACTACAGGTCAGTATCTCGGATGAACATAAATGCAAAAATCCTCAAAAAAAAAAAAAAAAAAAAGAATTCTAAACTGAATTCAATCACATATTAAAAGAACCATACACAATGACAAAATTCGTTCATCCCTGGGATGTGATTAATGCAATACAGCACATTAACTAAATGAAGAGAAAAATCACGATCATCTTAAAAGGTGCATAAAAATCATTTATCTATATCATAATAAAATTTTTCAACAAACTAGAAATAGCAGGAAATTACCATAATATATTAAAGAGTATACATAATATGTACATAATTAACATCATGTTCAACAGTGAAAAATTGAAAGCTTTTTCTCTAAGCTTTGGAAAAAGCAAAAATTTGCATTTGCCACTTTATTAAACAAAGTGCAAGTCACAGCAATTAAGAAAGGAAAATGAATAAAAAGGCATCCAAATCAAAATGGAAGGAGTATATTGTCCCTGTTTGTAGATTATGTGCTTTTTGTTTTGTTTTGTTTTGTTTTGTTTTGTTTTGTTTTAACCAGGGATTGAACTCAGGGGCAATGAACCACTGAGCTACATCCCCAGCCCTGTTGCTGGCCGGTGGGCCTAGAGATGCAGGGCTGGGCTTCCAAGATTGTTTTTTTTTTTTTTTTTTTTTTTTTTAATATTTAATTTAAATAAATTTAATTTAATTTTTTTTTTATTTTTAAAATACATGATTTGGGGGCTGGGGTTGTGGCTCAGTGGTAGAGTGCTTGCCTAGCATGTGTGAGGCACTGGGTTCAATTCTCAGCACCACATAAAACATATACAAAAAACCCCATAGAATTTCTAAGAGTAAGTAGGGGAGATTCTTCATAATATTTATCCCAACATTTAATTCATGGGTATGATACCAAAAGTATAAGCAACAAAAACTAAATATAAACAGTATGACTACATTAAGTTAAAAAGCTCCTATACAGAAAAGGAAACAATCAACAGAGTAAAAAGGCAACCTAAAATTAAGAAAATCATTGTCATAAATCTGATAAATGGATAATATCCAAAATATTTAAGGAACTTCTAGAATTCAATAATAAAAAATAAATAGAATAGCTAGGCAGGAGGGCACAAACCTATAATCCTAGTGACTAGAGAAGTTCAGGCAGGATAACCACAAGTTCAAGGCCAAACTCAGCAAGTTAATAAGAACATGTCTCAAACTTAAAAATGAAATAAAATAAAAAGGGCTGAGGATGTAGCTCAGTGGTAAAGCAACTCTGGGCTAAATCCCCAGTACTACAAAACAAACAAAACCTCAGAACCTAGTACCCATATTAAAAATTGTCCAAATACTTGAAAAATATATTTCTTAAAGAAGATATATAAATGGCCAGCAGGTGTATTAAAAACTGTTCAGCATTACTAATCATCAGAAATCTAAAACAAAACCGCAATGAAAAACCATCTG
This sequence comes from Marmota flaviventris, assembly GCF_047511675.1. NCBI lineage: Eukaryota > Metazoa > Chordata > Mammalia > Rodentia > Sciuridae > Marmota > Marmota flaviventris. Next base: position 2,885,695 of record NC_092519.1, read on the forward strand.
ATACCTGTTTGGATCTCTATTATCAAAATGCAACAAAGCTAAAATATTGGTGTAAGTGTGGGGAAGTTGTAAATATTGTTCGATGTTAATGAGAATGTAAAATGGTGTAGTATTTACCCAAAATAGTATGGGAACTTCTCAAAACATAAAAAAATTAAACTACCATATGACTCAGAAATTCCACTTCTTGATATGTATCAAAATTCAACTTATGATCTCTAGCAATTAGGGAAATGCAAATAAAAACTACATTAACATTTCATCTCAATCCAGGCAGAATGGAAATTTTTAAGAATAGAAATAATATGGGCTGGGGATGTGGCTCAAGCAATAGCCTGCTCACCTGGCATGCGTGCGGCCCGGGTTCGATCCTCAGCACCACATACAAACAAAGATGTTGTGTCCACCAAAAACTGAAAAATAAATATTAAAAAAATTCTCTCTCTCCTCTCTCTCTCTCTCAAAAAAAAAAAAAAGAATAGAAATAATAATAAATGTGGGAAAGAATGTGGGGGAAAGACATACTCATATATTATTGGTGGGACTGCAAATTAGTGCAATCACTCTGGAAAGCAGGATAGAAATTCCTTTAAAAAATTACAAATAGAACTACCATATGACCCAGATGTCCCACTTCTCTGTATATATCCAAGGGATTTAAAATCAACATACTACAGTGACACAGCCACATAGCCGCACAATTCATAATAGCTAAGCTATGGAGCCAAGCTAGGTGCCCGTCAACAGATGAATGGATAAAGAAAATGTGATATATATATATATATATATATATATATATATATATATATATATATATATATATATATATATATATATATATATACAATGGAGTATTAGCCAGTCAGAGAAAGAAAAGAATAAAATTATGGCATTTGCCAATAAATGGATGGAACTGGAGACTATTATGCTAAGTGAAACAAACCAGTCCACAAAAGTCAAAGGTCGAATGTTTTATCTGATATGTTGAAGCTAATCCAAAATAAGGGCAGGGAGGGTATTGAGAGCCACAGCCAGACTGCGGCCCCAGCAAACTTCCAGCTGATTGGCTCACTGCGGCCCCAGCAACCAGCTGATTGGCTCCTCTGTGGTGATGCTCATTGGGCTGTTTCCCCGTCCTTTCAGAACATGGAGCTGCTCATTGAGGGGACTCTTTGGCTCCACCCACGTGACCCAGCCAATCGGCCTCAAGAGTGGGAAGAGATTGGGGGAGGTGCTCACAGGGAGTGCCTGAGGTGGCAGTTGGGCTCTGAGGGAATTCCTGAAGAGCTCGTGTGGTGCAGTGTGTGTGTTCTAAAAATAAAGTTCATTTCTGCTTGACAAATGGCTCGTGAATTGTGCCCAGCCAGACTGCAGCAGGAGGGTGAGAAAGAGAGGGAGAAAGGAAAAAAGAGATGAAAGATCAGACAATGAGGATTGACAAGAAGAAGGTTTTATGGGAAAAAGGAAGAATAGTGGAATGAATCTGACTGAACTTAGGTATGTGTATGCATGAACATAACACAGTGAAGCCCAACATCAAGTATATCCACAAGACGTTAATTTAAAGGGAAAGATACTACATATAGCTTGCAGAAATGTCAGTTGGGTAGAGGGAGGGGAGCAGGGGAAGAGAGGAGGACAGGAGTGAAGAAGTGTTAGGTACTAAATTAGAGTAAATTATATTCCATGCTTTTGTGATTATGTCAAAATATTCCTAAATCTTATATGTAACTAAAAAGAATCAATAAAAAAGACACTTTGACATGTACAAAAATCAGTATACATATGTATGTATCTATATATGCAACTGAAATCTGAATCTTCAAATGGTATTGGTACTCCTATGTTCATTAGTGCACTATTCACACTAGCCAATAAATGAAATTAACCTAAATGTCCTCCAGCAGATAAATGGTTAAATAAAATGTACTATAAAAACATAATGTAATAATATTAGACCTTAAAAAAGAAAATTCTGTAATATGTGAGAACATGAATGAAACTTGAAGACATTACACTCAGTAACATGCAGTCACAGGCAAATATTGCATAACTCCATGTATTTTAGATATCTAAAAATATCAAAGTCATATAATACGAGAATACAATGGTGGTTTCTAGGAGATATGGAAGGAAGAAAGGAGGAGTTACTAAGTCACTGACTGGAAATTTCAATCAAGCAAAATGTATTCATCTAGAAAGCTCTAGAGATGTATAGTACAAATTTGCACCTACTGTCAACAATAATACACTTAAAATTGAAAGAGTAGCTCTCAGGTATTGTTACCAAAACAAAAGAAGAAAAAAATTAAAAGAAAAAAGCATGGTCTCTTTAAAATACATGAGTCTTACAGAAATTTAATCTTATGTTTAACTTATGTATTTTTGTCGAGTTTTTTCTTTAAAAATATAATTTGTGTGCTAAAACTGGGTAGATTTTTTCTACCTTAACCTTTGTATATTAACATTTTTATAACTTTTAGCATTTTATACCTTCATAAGTTAGGTACTAACATTATTTTGTGTTGTGTTTATTCTCCAATTAGGTAACTATTAGAATTTGCAAAATAAAACTGTATGGGAAACTTTCTTAATTTTGCTTTTGTTTTCAAATTATGTACATATAATCTCAAAACCTACTAGAACAGGACTGGAAATTTTTTCTGTATAGAACCAGATGGGAAATAACCTAGGTTTCATGAACCACATATTACCCTTGTCACAAGTACCCGATTTCTCCATTTTAGCACAAAACAGTAATAGACATTATGGAACTGAATGGGTATTGTTGTGTTCCTATAAAACTTTATTTATGAAATTGAAATTTATGTTTCAAATAATTTTATATGCTAGAGAATATTGTTCTTTGGGTTTTTTATCCATTTACAATTTTAATAACAATTCTCAGTTTGAGGTCATACAAAAAAATGAAGCAAGCCAAATTTGACACTGGGGCAGTAATTTGTCCATTACTGCAGCACAATGTAAGATCATGAAAGCAGAGATTTCTTTTTTATTGTTCTATCCCCAGTGCATAGAGAAGTTGCTGGCATATAGTGTACATATGATAGCTGTTGAATGAGTTCCAGAACAAATATTTCTGCTCCTCTGTGTAATGTAGACAAACAACTTAACTGCAATGGACATTAAAAAAAATATATATATTTCCCTCCAAAGTCTGCATGAATTAGATAGATTTAATGAGAAGGTTTTCCATAAATTTATCTGATTTTTAATTTTAAAATAGTAGATTTCTGAGTAGCAGCTTTCAAGGTTCTTAGTATTTTCATGAGTTTCTTACTTGATATTTTCCATCTTCTTTCCACATGAAAATCCACCTCTATTAATGACCTCTCAGTTTTAGAAAGTTATTATATTAGGCTTATTTAGGGTATTTAAAATATTTGAACAGCAGAAGTAGAATAGCCTTCAGTTATATTATTTATAGATACTTATGAAGATAGGTAGATAGTGATATTATACATATCTATCAATGGCTTCTCTACCTACCCTCCCACAACATGCACAAAAAACCTTATGTTTAAGGTATATATATCAAGTGGCATATGCACACTTGAATCTACTTTATATTTTTAATGTATATCCTTATAATCTCTCCATAGTGTGTGTGTATATATATATATATATATATATATATATATATATATATATATATATATATATCTTTATTTATATTACATAGTCATTTAATGAAATAATATTTCAAGTATATTTGGGATATTTCTGACACATAAGAAAGTTTGAATTTTAATTTTAATGGTTAACTATATATTAATATCCTTTAATAACACTGTTGCTTTTTTGGCTCTTTTTAATTGGCTCTTTAATATGGGCAACACTCAAATTATCTAGTTATGTCTTATTTTTTTTCAATGCTTCCTCTCCATCAGCATTTATTGAAAACAATCCTTTTACCACTACAATTGAATCTCCTGCTTTTCACATCCTATTCACCCCAAATTTTAATGGCTTTTCAGTATAGACGTTGTCACATGCAGTAATCATTGTAAATCTTTTGCATCTTGGTTTATGGTTAAAATTTAATGATGACCAATAATCCATAGACTCACATTTATCTAATAATTTCTTCATTCTAAACTTCTATGGTTTATTCCTCAAGAAGGACTCCAAGAAAATTACCAAGATTACATTTGATCTCATTATACTTCAAAGCTAGGATATTATCAATGAATATTGGATTCTTTTTGAAAGGATTTATGAGCAAACTTGAGGATTTTTCCACTAATTAAATATGGTACAATTTAAACAGTAGTAAAATAATAACTATGATGTATAAAAATACATTTTAATGCTTAAATCTATTAGTTAAAAATTATACTCAGAAAAGATTGTCATTGGGAGATGGGTAGAGGAAGAGGAAGGACTGGGAACTAATATGGAGCAAATTATATTCCATGCATATATGATTATGGAAAAATGAACTCCAGTATTAGGTACAACTATAATGTACTAATAAAGCATTTAAAAAAACAAAAACAAAAACAAATCACTGGTTGCCTGTAGAAGATGTGAGGTGCCACAGTCCAGCTGCAGGAAAATAACCCGGGGCTGACAAGGAACTTGTATAGATTGATACAGCAGGAGTGGGAGCCGTTTATTGTAGGACCAGAGGGGTATATATACATTACACACAGCATATCTTAATTAACATAAACTAGATACAGCAGTCAACCAATAAGGAATCTCCACACTTAATGGCTCGCTGGCGTGACTTCACAAACCACTCCCTCTGCAAAATGCCAGGTGCCATCTTGACTTGTTTACAGACTCTAACAGTGGGGTATTTCAATTGGGTTGGTGTATTTTTTTTTTTTTTTTGTATTCCTGGAATACTTTTGTTTGTATCCTGCCCATTGTGGGTATGATGGTAGGATACTCTGTAACCTAGTTAAATATTCTATTTTAGCCAGTAGTCACCCACTTTATGTTTGGCATATGGGGCCTTGTCCTACTTTTGCAGGCTGTGGTGCAAATTACACTTTGTTTTCATAGTCCTTGCATTGCTATTCTGGTGTGCTCCTTTTATATGCTACATGGAAGCCACACTGAAAACTTGGGTGGTATTCTAAGCTTTAATTCAGTAATGAAAACTTTTGGCATATTTATTATAGTGAGGTTTATATGTGAATAGGTCAGTATTTCCCTTGCATTTTAAAGTATCCTTCTCCCAAGCTCTCTCCTGTCTGAGATCTTCTTCCACTTGTTGTTGGGCAGGTGACGGGTATTGCCTGCCACTGCCTCATTTTAGCATGGAAAGTGCAAAATCCCAACACCATGCTCAGTGCTCATTTTTTTTACTGTAATAACTGACAGTGGATAAAAGTTGGTTTGTTTTCTGGGTTTTTTTTTAGTTAACTTTTTGCACTGACTTTTCTAATTGGTCTCCACAGACCCCATGGACAGGAATGAATATCCCTCCAAGACCATTTGCTAATATTTGATCTCTGATTACATGGTGTGAATAAGATAGAAGTAAGCCACCAGAAGCTTCTGGATTGGGGCTGGAGATCATACACCCCATTAGGACTCCATTGATTATTGCAGTGGGGCAGGAAAGTATATCTCTGGATTACCTGATGCCACAAAATAGGGTTCATGGGTCAGGAGACCAGACTGTATCCATGATCAGTCTCCCATGGGCACTGTTGGGATGGAGTAGTCATCCATGTTGTCTGACTAAAAGTGTCAGGGACATTTTTAAATGTCCATCCTAATGATTTACCCCTCTCCCAGACCTGTGATTTTCATTACAACCTGTATTTGAATATATATCTCAGTCACAGAGTTTGTCTTCACATTTACTGGTGACAAGACTTGGATATGATCCAGATTTTAGACAAACAAAATTGTTTAATAAATGTGAACATTTTAGGGATCACAATTTTGTGACCCAAACTCCATTAAACTAGCTGTCAATTACAAAGTTTGGTTATTTATGCCATACTTCTGAGTCATTAAAATACTCTTTTTACATAGCCTGTGATGCCTACCTAGCATTATCACACTTGTAAACCAACGTACCAAGTATCATGCAGAAGGATGTTAATGGCAGGTATACATTGAACAAAGAGGCCATTAGCCTGAGACAGCTGTACATACAGAGAAAAATACAAGGTCAGGGTTTGACGTATACTAACTCTTCTTTGAAGAAAATTTTAGAAACCAAGTCTATGCTATCAGTGGTATGTCTTAATGGAGGCCTATGGCTCCTCATGAAGAATCTGGTGGAAGAAACAGGAAGAGCAGTTGGATAATGAGTGATATAGTTTTCAACAAATCCTGTGAGAGGACTCTCAGAGAAGCCTGTGATATTTCTGATGGATATGAAAGAAAAAAGTACTGAAGTCTGAGAGCAGGTAACAATAAAAAAGAACAAAGATTGGGCTGAGACAGTAGCTCAGTGGTAAAGTGCTTGACTTGCATGTTTAAGGCACTGGGTTCAATCCTCAGCACCACATAAAAATAAATATAGTGTGTGTTCATCTACAGCTAAATAAATATTTAAAAAAAATAAGGTCTAGAGGACAGGCACAAACACAAAGCTAAATTCTAACCCTGAGATGACTGGGATACATATTCAAGACTTCCATGCTCTACTGGGCAAGAACCTTAAGGAAAAAGGTCATATCTTCTCTGGTTATGTGTCACGTCAAGCCTCTAGCTCAGTTCTTTACTCAAAGCATATGCTTAATAAATTTTTTATGAACTAATGTACCATGTGATATAATAACCCTTAAATTTCATATGCCTCACCAAATGAAATACTCACTGAGATATTCTCTATTGCTGGTGTGAAGAGTTGGGGAGAAAGTAACAAGTGGACCCCAATAAATAAATACTTCCTAGAAAACCCTTAGAAGATCTGCTAAGTCAAAAGACTGTGGGCACTAGTGATGACCTCAGACTGCTTTAAGCCACTAGTTGATTGGTAACATGAAGCTTGTGGTGAACCTTGCTATCCCTTTTCTGAAGGACCAAAAACATCAATGAGAGACTCTCTACTTTGGAAGCAATATAAACAGGACCTGAATACAAAGCATCCTCCAAACAGAAAGCTTATTATAGCTATTCAGAGAAAGGAATTCCATCAATATCACTACAGTAAGGTAAATTCCAGAGGAAGTAGTATACTAACACTACCAGTACCAGAGGTAAAATAAAATGAAGAAAACACATCCTGGGGATGTGTTTAGATTTTAGTTCCTATCATCAATCCCATAGAAAATTTGCAACATGGGTATTTCTTCCTCATCTCCTCTACCCCGCTAAAACCCAAGCCTGGGCATTATACTTCCTATATTTATTTAATGTGACTTCTGTAATTGTCACAATCTTAGTGGATTAAAAAAATAGAAATATTCTATCACAATTATAGAAGCTAGAGGTCTGATTTCAAGGTATCATCACGGATGCCCTCCCACTCATATTTCTACAGGAAGGTGTCTGTTCCTTGCACCTCGTAGATTAATGCTGACTACTGCCTTTCCTTGACATTCCTTGTCCTATGACCATATCATTCTCTGCTCCATATTCATACAGCTTTCTCCTCTGTCAAAACTCCTTTCTCACTGTCTTATAAGTATACATGTTTGTATTTAGTTCTCACCCAGATAATCCGGAAGTTTTACCTCTCAAGATAATTCCACATATTAATATTTATGGTATATAAAATAATACTCATTTTTTCATATATAGTAATACAGGTTTTGGCAGAGCCTTCACCAAGTCAATTACACCTTCTAAGATAATTGCAACCTATCATTTATAAAACAAGACTAGGATACAAAGTGTCACTAGTTTTATTCACTGAAATTTTGACACATTGAAGGAAGCAATTGCCGACTCAAAAACATAAAACTGAAAAGATCTATGTGGTTATTAGGGAAAAGGTTGCTGATTGTAAACCTTTCTGATAATAGCCAAGAAGTGAATGGTCTTCAATATACCTAAGGAAATTTTGTACGAAGGAAGTGATATAATTCACACTTCCACTGAGATCTAAATAAGTCCACATTAGCTTATGGGAACTTTTAATTAGGGAACACAAAATAATAGGCAGTGTTAAAAAGTAAGTGACCATAGAATAAACCATGAGATCAAGTTGGCCATGAGAGTTGATTGGAGGAAACATCCCCTTGCAATGGGGAAAGCTCTTATAAGAGGAGATGAAGAAATGCCCTTTTCAACTAGAAGATTTGGCATTCCTAGAATCTTGCAAATACACATGCTTATGAAGGAGTCAGCATGGTACTTTGCAATAACTAAACTATCTTATGGTTCCCTCCAGCTAGGTTAGAGCCTTGATGACCAAAATAAACCTAGGATAAGGATCCTCATTGTCCACAAATGGAGTATATACATAGGGATATTGGGAGCCCTGGGGAAGACCAGTGAAGATTTTAGAAGGATATGTTGACCAGAAAACTATAAGTACCACAGATACAGAAGAAGTAACCCTAAACAGCAGAGATAGGAGGAAGTTAAAGAATCATAATAATACATGTCCAGAGATGAGCCTACCCTTGACTGTTACGTGAGGTGTTCCCCAACAGCTCATGTGTGAGACAGTGCAAAAAGGTTTAGAGGTGAAATGATTGGCTTATGAGAGCCTTAACCTAACCAGTGAATTAATCCCTGATGGGATTAACTGAGTGGGAAGTGGAGGCAGGTAGGGACTGACTAGAGGAAGTGGTTCACTGGGGGCATGGGTTTGGGGTATATATATTTGTATCTATGGAGTGGAGTCTCTCTCACTCTCTGCTTCCTGATCATCATGTGAGCAGCTTCTCTCTGCCACACTCTTACACCATGATGTTCTGCCTCACCTTGAGCCCTGAGGAATGGTGCCAGCTGTCTATAGACTGAGACCTCTGAAACTGTGAGCCCCCAAATAAACTTTTCCTTCTCTAAATTTGTTCAGGTCTTCTCGTCACAGCACCACCAAAGTTAACTAAAACAATGCTCCTCTTTTTCTTCCACAGTGCCTCCCCTCAAAGTTTCCTACTTTCTCTTGCCTGAGAGAAATGGCCTTCTCATCTCATATACTTTCTCATGGATCCCACTATTCCATTCAGATTCCCAGCCTCTCCCATTAAATAATTGCCATTTTAAATTAACCCTGTTGTCATTCCATTTGAAGTCAACATGAAGGTAAAGAAGATCTTCTTACACACTACCTCTGTATAAAAAATTAAATGAGCAAGAATGTAAGTACTATTTAGTCACTACCACAGGCTGAATAAGAAGCTGAATGAAAATAGTTCTACCAGGACAAATAACTCTGGAAAACTACAAACCCAGGTAATGAACTGTGTAGCCACTACCAAGGGTTGGTTCCAGATTTTGGTGATGATAGATAAATACAAGTCTTGTGTGGAAGGTGAAATTTGTGAGAAGTGATATTGTATATTTAGCCAAGAAGATTTCTAAGCAAAATGTTGAAGGAATAAATGTCTCCTTTTAAGTGTTTACAGATAAATGAATAAAAGATTGAGGAGTTGAAGAAATCACTAAGAAAACTATGAAATATTTTTACAATAAATATTATAAAACATAAGAAATTGGAGAGAACATAAAATTTGGAAATACATTTTGTGTTCATGAATTGGAGGAATCAATATCACAAAATGTCCATACTACTCAAATAAATCAACTTATTCAATTCAACTCATCTGAAAATACCAATGATATTCTACACAGAACTAGAAAAAATAGTCCTAAGATATATATATATATATATATATATATATATATATATATATATATATATCCCCAAAACAGCCTGAGTCACCAAATTTATCTTAAGCACACAGTACAAAGAAGGAGACAATATAATATGTGACTACCTGACTTCAAAACATATTACAAGGTTATAGTAATCAAAACAGTATGGTAGTAGCATAGATACAGACACACAGACCAATGGAAGAGAAATGAGACTCTAGAATTAAACCCACATATCCGTAATAAACTTTTTTACAATAGTACTTAATTAAGAACACACTCTGGAGAACTTTTTTAATAAATGGTACTAAATTTGTTTGGGGAAATTGGATATTCACATGAAGAATAAAACCAGACCCCTGTCTCCCATGAGTTGCATGGTGTCACATGCCTGTAATCCCAGTGGCATGCGAGGCTGAGACAGGAGGACCATGAGTTCAAAGCCAACAGTGAGGCACTAAGCAACTCAGGGGATGTGGCTCAGTGGTCAAGTGCCGCCGAGTTCAATCCCCCATACCCCCCTAAAAAATGAAATGAAGGATTAAATTTAAGACATGAAATTATAAAACTACTAGAATTAAACAGGAAGAATATTTTAACACATTGGAATAACCAGGATTATTTTTGGATAAAGCTCCAAATGTAGAGGAAACTAAGTAACAATAGACAAACAAAATTTTATCAAACTAAAAGCTTCTGCACAGCAAAGGAAACAATCATCAAAGTAAAGAGATAACCTACAGAATGGGAGAAAATACTTTCAAAAAATACATCTGATAAAGGGTTTAATATCCAGATTGTACAAGGAATTCCAAAGGCTCAGAAGCAACTAAAAAAGTGTATATATATATATATATATATATATATATATATATATATATATATATATATATATATATATATACATTTTTAAATGTGTGCAATAGACATTTCTCAAAAGAAGACATGCAAAGAGGGTACAAATAGATTAAAAATATTCAGCATCACTAATCACCAGGAAATGCACATCATAACAATGACATTCTGGTAAGAATGGGTTTTATAAAACAGAAAAAAAAATAGCAAGTGCTGGCAAGAATGCAGAAGAAAGGGAGCTCTTGCATATGTTGGTGGGAATGTAAATTAGTATACTTATTATGGAAAACACTACAGAGGTTCATCAAAAATTTAAAATAGAACTCTCAAATGATCCAACTTTCCCACTCCTAGCATTATATATTTAAAAAAATCAGTATTTCAAAGAGAAATGTGAATTACCATTTTCATGGCAGTTCTAACCACTATAGCCAAGAAAAAGAAATAACTGTCCATTGACTGATTAATAGACAAAAAATGTGGTGTATATACATATTGGGATAATAGTCACCCAATAAAATTAATGACATTTGCAATGACATGTACAGAACTGGATATAATTATGTTAGGTAAAATGAGCTAGACATAGAAATACATGCACGATATGATCTCATGCATGTGTGAAAAATAAAATAGCCATCTCAAAGAAATTAAAAATAGTACAGCCATTATAACAGGCTAGGGATAGGGTGAGATGAATAATGGGAGTATCATGGTCAATGGGTACTAAGTTACATTTATATATGAACAGAAAGTTCTGGTGTACCATTAACAGTAGCATGAGTACAGATAATGACAATGTGTTATTTTGAAAAGCTACAGGAAAGAATGGTGAATATTTTAGCATAACAAAATGATAAATGTTTGATTGGTTGATATATTTAACCTGATTTATACATTACACACTATATAATTGCATTGAAACAAAAATGGTATCCCATAAATATGTGCAATTGTTGTGTTTAAAAAAATAAATTTAAATTCAAATACCGTTTCAAAAATAAGGCAGAACTTGGTGAGCACAGTGGCACACCTATAATCCCAGTGATTCTGGAAGCTGATGCAGAAGGATCACGAGTTCAAAGCCAACCTCAGCAATGGTGAGGCACTAAGCAACTCAGTGAGACCTGTCTCTAAGTAAGATATAAAATAGGGCTGAGGAGGGGGCTCAGTGGTTTAGTGTCCCTGACTTCAATCCCCAGTACCAAAATATAAAAATAAATAAATAAATAAAAATAAGCCAGAACTTGAGATTTTGAAACATTTCCCCCTATACTTATACCAAAACGTAAGAAACTTTGTTCAGAAGAAAAGACTAAAGTTATAGCTAAATAAAACTTATATACAATTAGTATAAATATCAACCATGGAGCTAACCAGCTATTTTCAGCAGAATCTAAGGATATAGATGAGGTTCTTCCAATAGAAACACTGCCAGCTTGGAGTAAAGACAACAAATAAAAAACAATTTTGGATATGTCTCAAGGATAATCAGAATTGCCACTCCTACCACAGGTCTAAGAACCAAGATTACTCCTTCTTTTGGTTTTAAGAGTTCTGAAGACATGAATCTTGTACAGAACTATGTGGGATGGGTTCCTGAAAAGAGATATTTGAGTAGCACTTTGTTGAGCCAAGGGGTGGGGTTGTCTAATAAAACCATGAAATGATGTCTGCTCCCTAGTTGGCTTGTAAAGCATAGAATCAAACAAAAGAAACTTTTTTTTAGAAGTTGAATTTGAATGGAGTTTTTTTTTTCTTTAATATTTTTAGTTGCAGTTGTTCACAATACCTTTATTTTGTTTATTTTATTTTATTTTTTTTTATTGTGCTGGGGATCAAACCAGTGCATCACATATGCTAGGCAAGTGGTCTACCACTGAGGTGTACCCCAACCCCTTAAATTTTAATGGAATTTTATTTGGTATCTTTTAGAATTCTTTATGACATATCACCCCTTTCTTATTTCCGTTCTCCCATTTGGGAAAGGAATCTATGCCCTTGTCTCACCATTCCATTGTAGAAGACAAGACTTGTCTGGTTTCTCAGGTTCACAGCTAGGGAAGAGTGTGCCTCAAGATACACAGTACATAGGACTTTACCCATAGAGGATTTAGAAGGTATTTAGTTGAGACTTGTGCTGTCAAGATTGGAGTTCATCCTAAAATGTATTAAGATTTGGGGCGTGTTGGAATGGAATGCAGTATATTACCTGGTGGAACATGATGATGGGGATAGCAAAGAGGAAAATTCCATGGAGTGAACTGCGTACACCCAAAATTCATTAAGTTGAAGCCCAAACCACCAATGCTATATGGTTGAGAGATGAGTGTTTGAGAGATAATTAGGTATAGTTGTGGTCATGAAGATGGGACCCTCACCATGAGATTAGAGCCCTTATAAGTAAAGGAGGCAGAGAGCTAGCTCTCCCTCTCTCCAAGCTATGTGGGTTCATAGCAAGTGTTGCTAGGGGGCAAAATTGCAACGTGTGCAGTTGCCGAAGTCTGGCTAGGCACAAAATCATGAGCCACTCAAGCAGGAACAAACTTTATTTTTTGAAACTGCCGCCAATGTTCTGTAGGCCCCCGGGAAGATCGCAGATCCACCCACGTGGCATTCTCCCGGAACCCCCAGAGGAAGTTCCTCCCCCGGAACTCCCTCCTACTGTACTTCCCCAACCAATGGGAACTCTCCAGGAGTCCCTAGCAGGCCGAGGTGAATAGCAGGAGTCCAATATCCATATGAATGCAAATCTTAACATAATCATATCATCTCAATGGCTTGCTGGCATCACCTTTCAACCAAAAATGCCATGCATCATATACTTGGCTGACTCTTAGCATCTCCCCCCTTCTGTTTAATTAAGCAACAAGCAATGTGGCTAGGGACTGTGCCTGTTAGGTTTGTCCAATTCAACATATGTTTCTTACCCGTCATCGGAAAACTGACCTCTAGGTGCCAGCCTCCTGTCTTAGGTTGATACCACTGCAATTGGATCATACCCGTCACTGACTACCAGTCCAGCATATAGCCATACTTATGGATAGGCCTATGCACCAGTGGGGGGGGTGAGGTTCTTTGCCTCACCTCTGTTGGCCCCCAAATTTAGACCATCACTAGTAGAAGGGAGGAGGATACAGAAATGCCACGACACCAAGTCAATTGATGGCTCCTAGGAAAAATTGCATCACTGGTGACACATCAGCAAAGATACGCTAGCACTACCATAATTTGCTGCATCAACAGATAGATCACAATGCATACAAGTGATACATAGTCCAGGCAAGTTCTGTAAGCATTTCAAAGCAGACAAATCTATCAATATGTCCATATCCTCCCAAAATAAATCGACTCATTGATTGAGCATTACTTGTTGAGTTATTAATCATTGATGTATCAGTTTATACAGTTTGTTGTGATAACTCTCGAAGAAGTTGTAGTTTGGTTTCATCTTTGTCTTCACCGGCACTGGGATGAAAATAGGAATTCTGACAATGATGCTAAAAAAAAAAAAAAAATGTAACATTTCAACAGGTACTAAGAAAACAATTTTTAGAACAATTTACATTATCCTGAACAGAATTATTAAATATAATGAAAAGGAAAGGTGAAAGTAAACAAACAGATCTGTTAACCTCCAATTTGTTCATATATTAAAACAATCCTCAACAGCTGTTTACCCAAATTAAATTAAACTATTAAAATCACGTGAATAATAAAAAAAAATTCGGATCCATATTCATGAGCGCTCCTCATATATGATATATGGACATACGCACATACAGACATACAACACAAAACAGAAGTGTGCACACGTAACATACAACACATAAGACAATAGTAAAGGCCTTGTAGCTTTACCTAGGTGAAATCTCCATTGCAATGTTTAAAAACTCCACAGTCAAAAAATAAAACTGATCATAAAAACATTAACCTAGGTCTGTATGAGCTCAAAAATAAAATATAACTTTATGATGTGGGGAAAAGCAATAATAAAGTAGATATTGAAAATAGCATCCTGGTTAATCACTGTCACAGATGTAAGAAGAGCCAAGCTGGAGTTCTGGATATCAGCTGTTATGGATTTGAGTCAAATCATCTTCCTTTTGGTCTGTAGAAATTGTTTTGGTTAATCTCTCTGGAATCCAAATCGGCTGCTGTTCTCCCTGTGGAAAAACACAGAGCCCCGACTCCAGACAATCACTGGGTCAGGACCTTTCCATTGTCCTGTTAGAATATCCTTCCAAAGTACCTTAGGCTTATGTACATTTTTTGGATACAAATGTCTTGCCACAGCACTAAGTCCTGATGAATCCAAATTTAAAAAGTTTAGAGTAAAAAGGGTTATTTTAAGTTTATCTTTGGGGGATATATACCCCTTTCCAATTCCCTCCTTTTGTTTTAATAAGTACATTTTAATAGTTTGATGAGCTCTTTCAACTATGCCTTGTCCTTGTGGATTGTATGGAATTCCTATTATGTGAGTAATGCCAAATGATGAGCAAAATTGTTTAAAAGAGTTAGAAACATAACCAGGACCATTATCTGTTTTTAACTGTTTTGGAACGCCCACAGTGGCAACATTTTGTAAGCAATGAGCTATAAAATCTTTAGTTTTTTCTCCAGCATGAAGGGAGCCCATCAAAAATCCGGAAGAAGTATCAACTGTAATATGCAAATATTTTAATTTTCCAAATTCTGGCAAGTGTGTGACGTCCATCTGCCAAATATGGTTAGGTATCAGTCCTCTAGGATTGACTCCAAGATTAACTTGTGGTAAAAATGTCACACAATTTTGACATTGTTTTATTATATGTCAGGCTTGTTCTTTAGTTATTTTAAAACGCTTTTGTAAAGTATTAGCATTGACATGGAACCTTTTATAAAAAGTTATAGCTTCTTCTATTGTGGAGAAAATATGTATGTCATGTGTAGTTTATCTGCTAATTCATTGCCCAAACTAAGGGCTCCAGGCAATCCTGTATGTGCCCTGATATGTCCTATAAAAAATGGATCTTTTCTGTCCCAGATTAGACTTTGCATAGTGGAAAGCAAAGCAAAAACAGTAGAGAAAGGGGAAATCCTACAGCATCTTCAAGGGATACTATAGCATTAACTATATACTGACTATTGGAAAATAAATACAGAATCTTTAAACATCATAAAAGCTTGTAATACTGCATTAAGCTCTACCTTTTGAGCTGATTGTTTGGGTACTAAAAATGTAAAAGTTTGATCAGGGTTAACTACTGCTGCTGTACCATTATTTGACCCATCAGTGAATATATTTGGAGCATTCATGATAGGGGTTTTTCTTGTCATCTTTGGAAAAACTACAGGATGCTTAGACCAAAAGGACAACAAAGGATTAGATGGTAAGTGATTATCAAATGAAACATTAGATTTACACATGATTATTGCCCAAGTATTTAACTCATTAGCTAACTCATCAATTTGATCCATAGTATATGGAGTAATAATTTTATGGGGAGAAATCCCAAACACTCCCTTTGCTGCTTTTATTCCTTTGAGTATTAATTGTCCTACAGCCTCATTATATCTAGTAAGAATAGTGTTAGGAGAATAAGATAAATGTATCCACAATAATGGAACTTCTTGCCAAAATACTCCTGTAGGAATATTTTTTGTTGGCAGTACAATAAATAATAAAGGCAAACATATCAATTCTATCCAAATGCATATTTTTCATATATGTTTCAATGATTTTTAATGTCTTTCTTGCTTCAGGCGTTAACATTTGGGGTGAATTGGGATCTGATGGACCTTTTAGGACATCAAATAAAGGTCCCAACTCTCCTATTGGTATGCCTAGATAAGGCCTTATCCAATTTATGTCTCCCAATAACTTTTGAAAGTCGTTAAGTGATTGGAGTTGATCTACTCGTATTTGAATTTTTGGAGGACGGACCATGGTTGAGGATAATAGAACTCCTAAATAATTAATTGGAAGATTTAATTGTACTTTATCTGTTGCTATCTCTAGATTATAATTTTTTAATGAATTCATAAGTGTGGCATAACATTCTAGCAGTGTGTTTTTATCTTTATGTGCCAATAACATATCATCCATATAGTGAAATATTTGTAGTTCAGGATTTTGATTTCTAAGTGGCTGGATTGCTTTGTTAACATAAATTTGACACATAGTTGGACTATTAGCCATCCCTTGAGGGAGTACTTTCCATTCATATCTCTGATCAGGACCTTCATGATTTAGTGCAGGGATAGTAAATGCAAAATGTGGACTATCCTCGGCATGAATTGGAATTGAAAAAAAAAAAAAAAAAAACAATCTTTAATATCTATAGCTAAAACATACCAGGTTTTTGGTAAAGTAGACAATTGGGGAATCCCTGATTGAGCAGGTCCCATAATAACCATCTCATTATTAATGGCTCTTAAATCTTGCAATAATCTCCATTTACCAGATTTCTTTTTAATGACAAAAATGGGAGTATTATGGGGAGATACAGAAAGTTGTATATGTCCCTCCGCTAATTGTTGTTTGACCAGGTTATGGGCTACTTGTATCTTTTCTTTACTCAGGGGCTACTGAGGAACCCACACTGGTCTTTCTGATTTCCAAGTAATTTTGATTGTCTCAGTGGCCCTTTCTGAAAACCCAATCCATGTCTATTTATTTCTTGATCTATTTGAATTGGTGCTGTCATACCTTGTTCTAGTTCTCTTAATCTTTTTTCTTTCCTAAAGCCTTGTCTAGGCCTAGTAGTGGGCGCGTTAAGATTGATGTTATTTGTTAATGTCAAACCTAATTGATCTAGGACATCTCATCCCCATAAATTTATAGGAAGATGATCCAATACATAGGGCTGTATAGTTCCTTCACATCCTTCAGGATCCTTCCAATCTAATACCATTGCACTTCTATGGGGATTAGTTGCCACTCCTAGGCCTCGAAGCGTTGAGTGGCTTGTTGTAATGGCCAATGTTTTGGCCATTCTTGACAAGATATGATGCTAAGGTCAGCACCTGTGTCCAGTAGCCCATTAAAGTCATGACCTTGAATATTTAGTTTTAGCATGGGGCGAGAATCTAAATTTAAAGACAGCATAGCCCAATCTACACCTGTGGAGCCTAATGCCTTGGAACCTCTTTCTACAGTACAACTGGAAAATTTATCATGCAGGCTGGGTATTATTAATAACTGTGCTATGCTGTCTCCTGGTGAAATTACTGATATACCTCTTGGAAAACTAGCTATAATTCTTATTTCACCCTCATAATCAGGATCAATTACCCCAGGACTTATCATAAGTCCTTTTAGAGTAGAAGAACTGTGTCCCAATAATAAGCCTACTGTTCCTTGGGGAAGAGGTCCTTTTACTCCTGTGGGAATGATTTGAACTCCCATCTCTGGAGTTAGTACTGCTCTGGCAGAGGCGCAGATGTCCAACCCTGCACTCCCTCTTGTTTGTCTGATGAGGGATTTAATGGATAATGCATCCCGGGCACTACCTTGATGGTGCTGCTTGGTTCCTCCATTGCCCCGTATATTTGTGATTTTGGGCCCCGGAGCATTGGGTCCTCCAGTCCATTTTTTGGCAATGGACTCTGACGCCTTTCTCCATGATATCGTGGGTAAACACTTGGTCCTTTTCTGTTTTTTGATAATGGAATACCCTCTATGGTGGTTTGAGAACGGCATTCATTAGCCCAATGTTTCCCTCTATGGCATCGTGGGCAAATACCCGGTATTCTACTCCTTTGATACCTAGCTTTGTTAAACCCTCCTCCTATGGGGCAACTCCTTTTAAAATGTCCTGTTTGATCACAATTATAGCATGTTTTTGGCCTGGCATCTAAATCCTGTTGTACTGCTGCCAAGACTTGCCCTTGTTCATTAATGTCTCTACATAATTTAATATATGTGTTTAAATCTTCATGTCTCCATGGTCTAATGACCTCTCTGCAGGAACGATTTGCTTGGTCATAAGCCAGTTGTTTTATTAATGGCATTGCCTGTTCTGTATCTCCAAATATTTTAGAAGCTGTTTGAATAAGCCTATCTACAAATTCAGCGTAAGGTTCATTAGTTCCTTGTATTACCTTAGATAATTGTCCTTGTAAATCTCCATGCCCCTGTAAAGTTTTCCATGCCCTAACCGCATCTACAGCAATTTGTGCATATATGCCAGGATCATATTCAATTTGTTGCCATTGACCCTCATAAGGTCCTTTTCCTAATAACATATCTAGATTTCTTTGATGGTAACCAGCTGCTGCATTTCGCCTAGCTGTCTCCATGCAAAATTCCTCATTGGCAACCTTCCATAACAACTATTGTCCTCCATTTAGCACAGATCGACACGTTAGCCCAATCTGCTGGCATCATATCTAAGTTGGTGGATTCGACCATGCTCACAGTGAAGGGTGCTTGCAGCCCATAGGTTGTTACAGCCTCCTTTAATTGCTTTACTGTTTTGAAGTCTAAAGCATGGTGAATTTGTTGCCCTCCTGCCTGCTCAAGTACAGGACATGCTAATCTTTGGGGTCCTGCCTCAGGATTCCGTCCATCAACTACGGGATTTGAGGGCCACTCAACTGTAGATGGAGCTGTTGATTAGGGTTAACCAGAATCACACTGAATAGAAAACACTGAAATAATAGTAAAAGAAGAAAGAAGCCAGGCTTGGTAGTGCACATTCAAGAGTTTGAGGCAGAAGGATAGCAAGTTTGAGCTCCACCTGGGCAACTTAGTCTTGCAATGAAAAATACAATAAAAATAAATAGTTCTGGAGAT
The DNA here is from genome assembly GCF_047511675.1 of Marmota flaviventris. Taxonomy (NCBI): domain Eukaryota; kingdom Metazoa; phylum Chordata; class Mammalia; order Rodentia; family Sciuridae; genus Marmota; species Marmota flaviventris. Next base: position 2,905,097 of record NC_092519.1, read on the forward strand.
ATATAGCTCAGTGGTAGAATGTCCTCTGGTTCAACCCCAGTACCACAAAAACAAATAAATACACAAAGAAAAAAAGAAGAAAATGAAGGATGAGGAGGAGGAGGAGGAGAAGAAGAAGGACAAACAAACATACAACATGGAAAATATTATGAATACAATAAACTTATTCTAAAATGAATTGAAAAATAATTCAGGATAGGCAGAATTGTTCTGAAATGAATGAAAATAATGTGTGAAGATAAAATTTAGTAAATATTTAAATTTATTGCACAGTTCCAGCATTTTAAATACTGACACCAACAAGTTAATAAACTGTGTTAAAAAAATAAAAATATGAAGAAAAACTGGGAAAGACCAGAAAGCTAAAATTGGAATTTGTTGTTACATTTGAGCCTTACAAATCAATATGTGTATCAGAACCCAAGAATCACAAAATATTTGTCTCTCATTTTGTAAATAGGAAATTTATTCAAGTAACAGTTAATTAATAAATGAAACTTTTAAATTACATTATTTTATTTGGGTTAAAGTACCTTTTATAAGGATCTCCTACAAGTTAATTCCCAAATTCTACCAAAACTGACCCTAACATTAATGAACAATATATACAGGTAATTAACAGAATGGAAAATATAAAATATTAAAATTTGTTTAAATTTATTTAACATAAAGAACATGAAAATTAAGTCAAGTACCATATTTTATCAGTCACAATAGCAAAGATAAAAATCCTTGAAAATACATTATTATTGTTATGCTATTTAAGATATGAGGATACAGTCAATTTCACATGTGAGTTTAGAAATATGATAAATGTTGATGTCAACTTGCTAATGCCTATCAAAATTACAAACCTAAAAATTCTTATGGAGGTGAATTTTTTTATTGTGTGCAAGTATTTTGACATGTATACATATTAAATTTGTTGATGAATACAAGCATAGCTCACTTTATTTTGCTTTCTCTTTATTGGGCCTCACATATATTGAGATGCTTTATAGATTAAAGGTTTGTGATAACCTTGAGTCAAGCAAGTTTATCAGTACCATTATCCCTTAAGCTAAAACCTAATCCAGAGCAAGGATCTAATTCTTTTCAATTCTATGAGAGCTGATTTTGAGGAAGCTTCAGAAGAAAAGTTCGAGGCTAACACAGGTTGACTAATGAGAGTTAAGGAAAGAAGCCATTTCAAAGTCCAATGTGAAGCAGTGAGTGCTAATACGGATTTTGCAGCAAGTTGTCCAGAAGAACTAGCTAAGACAATTGATGAAGGTGGCTACAATAAACAACAGATTTTAAATGTAGACAAATCAACCTTGTATTGGAAGAAGATGCCATCTAGGGATTTCATAGCTAAAGAGAAGTTAATGCCTGACTTCGAACTTAAATCTTGTTAGGGGCTAACACATCTGGTGTCTTTAAGTTGAAGATAATATTGATTTATCAATCCAAAAATCCTAGGGCCTTTAAGAATTATATTAAATATTACTTGTTTAGCTTGTGTAAATGGAAAAACTTTGGATAACAACATGTTTGTTTATAATTCTTTAAAGACTGGTACCAAAACAGGCGGGTGGACCAATGGTACAGAATAGAGGACACAGAAACCAATCCACAAAACTACAACTATCTTATATTTGATAAAGGGGCTAAAGGCATGCAATGGAGGAAGGATAGCATCTTCAACAAATGGTGCTGGGAAAACTGGAAATCCATATGCAACAAAATGAAACTGAATCCCTTTCTCTCACCATGCACAAAAGTTAATACAAAATGGATCAAGGAGCTTGATATCAAATCAGAGACAAGCCATCTGATAGAAGAAAAAGTTGGCTACGATCTACATGCTGTGGGGTCGGGCTCCAAATTCCTCAATAGGACACCCATAGCACAAAAGTTAATAACTAGAGTCAACAAATGGGACTTACTCAAACTAAAAAGTTTTTTCACAGCAAAAGAAACAAGAAGAGATGTAAATAGGGAGCCTACATGCTGGGAACAAATCTTTACTCCTCACACTTCAGATAGAGCCCTAATATCCAGAGTATACAAAGAACTCAAAAAATTAGACAATAAGATAACAAACAACTCAATCAACAAATGGGCCAAGGACCTGAACAGACACTTCTCAGAAGGGGACATACAATCAATCAACAAGTACATGAAAAAATGCTCACCATCTCTAGCAGTCAGAGAAATGCAAATCAAAACCACCCTAAGATGCCATCTCACTCCAGTAAGATTGGCAGCCATTCTGAAGTCAAACAACAACAAGTGCTGGAGAGGATGTGGGGAAAAGGGTACACTTGTACATTGCTGGTTGGACTGCAAATTGGTGCAGCCAATTTGGAAAGCAGTATGGAGATTTCTTGGAAAGCTGGGAATGGAACCACCATTTGACCCAGCCATTCCCCTTCTCAGTCTATTCCCTAAAGACCTAAAAAGAGCATGCTACAGGGACACTGCTACATCGATGTTCATAGCAGCTCAATTCACAATAGCAAGACTGTGGAACCAACCTAGATGCCCTTCAATAGACGAATGGATAAAAAAAAAGAAATGTGACATTTGTACACAATGGAGTATTACTCTGCATTAAAAAATGACAAAATCATAGAATTTGCAGGGAAATGGATGGCATTAGAGCAGATTATGCTAATTGAAGCTAGCCAATCCCTAAAAAACAAATGCCAAATGTCTTCTTTGATATAAGAAGAGTAACCAAGAACAGAGTAGGGACGAAGAGCATGAGAAGAAGATTAACATTAAACAGGGATGAGAGGTGGGAGGGAAAGGGAGAGAGAAGGGAAATTGCATGGAAATGGAAGGAGACCCTCAGGGTTATACAAAAGTACATACAAGAGGAAGTGAGGGGAAAGGGAAAAATAATACAAGGGGGAGAAATGAATGACAGTAGAGGGGGCAGAGAGAGAAGAGGGGAGGGGAGGGGAGGGTGGATAGTAGAGGATAGGAAAGGCAGCAGAATACAACAGACACAAGTATGGCAATATGTAAATCAATGGATGTGTAACTGATGTGATTCTGCAATCTGTATATGGGGTAAAAATGGGAGTTCATAACCCACTTGAATCAAAGTGTGAAATATTATATAGCAAGAACTATGTAATGTTTTGAACAACCAACAATAAAAAAAAAAGATGCTAAGTTCACTGTTGGTACTTACTGTTCAAAAAGGAAAATTCCCAGGAGCTATGATAAAGTTGCACAATGAGAGTATTTATTTGCATATCTGCTATCAAGATATCCATTCTGCAATGCATGGATCAAGAAGCAATTTCAATCGCCAGGAACTGATGTTTAAGAAATATATTTTGTAATGCTGTAGCAGCCATAGTGACTTTTCTGATGGATCTGGGCCAAGTAAATTGAAAAGATTCTAGAAACAATTCACATTCTAGATGTTATTATTAGTGACTCATAGGATGAGGTAAAAATATCAACATTAACAGGACTTTGGAAGAAGATAATCATAACCCTTATGGACTTCACTGAAGTAAGGAATGTGGTATAAGTAGAAAGAGAAAAAGAATTAGAAATGGACCCTGAGAATGTGACTGAAGTACAGCAACTCATGATAGCCTGTCATCCAGTAGTGTCTTTAAGGACATCCAAGAATAAGTTCTCTTTGTGTTTATCAATGAAAAATATATAAAGGTTTATTCATAAGTAAATGACAGTCTGAGTAAAAAAAAAAAGTTAGTTTCCTCACAGGAAGTGAGTGTTTTTTGTTTTTTTTTTAGTTTTGTATACTTATGGGGAATTTTGAACTAATCTTCATTTTTTCTTGTTGATTGCTACATGTTTATGACTGTAAACTTTAAAGTTTGTGTATCTTGGAAGTTCATTTTTTATTATGAAGTAATTCAGAGTGACCCAAACCTTCTTCACTTTTTTGGCAATATATCCTGAAAACAGTATCCCTTTTTCCCTGTAGTTTCAGATTTCCTTTAGTTTTGATTTGTTGTTGTTGTTTTTCCTCTGTTCAATTTGCTATTTTGTCCTTTCCAGTAACTACATTATATATATATATATATATATATATATATATATATATATATATATATTCAAAGAACTATCAAGCTTTGTGCACATGTCTGTCTCTCTCTCTCTCTCTCTCTCTCTCTCTCTCTATATATATATATATATATATATATATATATATATATATATACATATATATATTTAATAATTTCTTAAAACTCATTTTACTTTGTGTTTGTTTTCATAGCACTCTGTAGCAGGTACTTTATGCTTTTACCGTTTTCAGTACTTCTGTTTTCATTGTTTACAATGTGATAACTTAATTTTCTCTTGCGGTTTCTTCTCGATATCTGCCTACCCACACCCCTCTCTTTCTGATGCTTAACAGCTCTACCTTGAGGTTTGCATATATCATCAAGCTCTCAGCAATCTTTTTTTTTTTTTTTGGCAAATTTCTTTATCCACTGTTTTTCACTTCAGTTTTTACTCTTATATTTTTATAATTTTAATGTATTTTGCATATTATGTTTAACTATCAAATCTCATTTAATGACATGAATTCGTTTTTTGGCTGGTGGTTTGCATAAAATATATTTTGATGTGTGGAAAAGGCAGTATTCATGGTCAGAAAAGTCTATGTGCAGAGTGATTTAATTTTACACTTTATTTTTTCCATTTGTAGAGATATTCCCAATTAATAGTGTTCCACAGGGGGAAAATATGTTTGGAGGGGCTGGGATTGTGGCTCTGTGTTGGAGCACTTGCATGCACCTCCTGTGGGGCACTGGGTTTGATCCTCAGTACCACATAAAGTAAATAATTAATTAAAAATAATTGTATTGTGTCCCTTTACAACTGAAAAAAAAAAAAAAAAAAAAAAAGATTTGGAAGGATTTCTTTATTTGGCCAAATGACCCCGACTTTCCTTTTGAGGCAACAGAAGTGATCCATGGAAGCTGTCTCTAATAGCCCTCACAAAGCCTTCCAAATCCTTCTTTAAGTATCTTATGGAAACCTCATTGAACACCAGTTACATTCTGTAATTCTTTCTTTTAGGTAGACTGTCAGTGATACAGAACCCTGTGCTTATGTTGAAGCCCAAGTATTCATTTCCTTTTACTCATGACCATTGCCTTATTTTCTTAATTTATAGGACACAAAGAGTCATCTTTTTTGTACCATTCATAACATAGAATATGTTTTAGTATTTATCACAGGGTTCATGCCTACAACGTAGAGCTCAACCCAATGCAGTGTGTGGCCTACAGTGCGTTATCAGCAGTACCATAGGTTTCAAAATAATTTTATATATTGCAATGATTTTTTCGGTTTATATTTTAGTTGTTGATGTACCTCTATTTTATTCATTTATTTATATGTGGTGCTGAGAATTAAACCCAGAGCCTTACACTTGCTAGGCAAGCACTCTACCACTGAGCCACAAGCCCCTTCATTCAAGTTTTATATTGCATTCAAGTCAATTTTGTATTGCTATAGAACACCATTTACTATTGTATGATCTTATAGCAGTTAATGGAAGGTCATATTATTTTAATTTTATTTACCCTGATGAATCATTCATAAATGTCAAATTTAGAGGCTACTATGTGTGTTCTATCTTAAATTTTATCCCAGTCTGATGGTTGTCCTATATACATACTTGGCTAACTATTAAATTCTTGGTAAGAAAAGCAACCCTAATTGCTTTATTCTTAACAGGTGATACAATCTATTTTAAAATTATACTCTTTTGAGAAGTACTCTGAGGAATTCATTATGCTAACAATACGAATTGACCATATAACACATATCTTCATCACATCCCATTTGAAATATAATCTAAGATATAGATATTCTACCCCCAGGCTTGATTAAATATATAAATCACATCTGCAGAAAAATATTTTAAGTCTGAATTTATAGGATTTGCAAATGTCTTATATACTAACCATGGGAACTTTTATATCTCAGATTGTGTGTTAGAGGAAAAAACATCCTTCTTAATGACCTAGACTCTTAACAATTGACATAATTTAACTCTGGTTCTAAAGCTGAGGATAAGTGGGATCCACTTTGTATACTAATTACATGTATGGCTTTCAACTTCAAGATCAAATGCCTTTGCATCATTCTGAAAGAGGTAGAATAATTTTTAAGTGTCAAAAAATTGTCATTTTTGATAGTTACAACAAATGGAACAGTTGCCAAGTGATCTATATTTTTGGCAAACTGTGTTAAAGACATTTATAATATCATACATCAAACATTGTCTAGCAAAAGTAACTATTCTAAGAAATATACAAGTTTGGGGAAACAAAGATATTCAGGAATACAATTATGCTCAAGATTTTTAAATTAAAAGTAAAATAAATTTATTAAATTTTATTTCAATCTTTTATTTTATTTGCTTAATATTTGATCATATATGACTTTCATTTACGAAGTGTTATTTGTCTCATTATTATAACAGAACCTAGACCATTCTGTCTTAAATTTATATTTCTCATGAAGAAGAAAAAATATTACCTCTTAACACATTATGCAGAATTTGAAATTAAGAACTATTAAGAAATTTATCTATGGTAGCTCTAAGATAAGCATTAAAATTTTGTTAGGTTGCACACCCCTGTAAGCCCAATGGCTTGAGATGCTGAAGCATGCGGATGGTGAGTTCAAAGCCAGCCTCAGCAATGGTGAGGCATTGAGCAACCCAGTAAGAGCCTATCTCTAACTAAAATACAAAATAGGGCTGGGGATGTGGTTCAGTGGTTGAGTATCCCCGAGTTCAATCCTCAGTATCAAAAACAAAACAAAACAATTTTTACTATTCAGTTTTGGTTTTTCCTAAGCAGAAATAGAGTTTATATTTTATCTTATTTTTATTTCTCAAAACCTTGTATATAACAAAACTAGTAAGTAAATAATAAGCCAAGTCAGTAAATAAATAAACACTAAAACAAAATTTCTTGTGTATCAAGGTGGTTGTGCTCTACAGTTATAATCTAGCCCAGAACCAATCACTTTGAAAGTTGTGCATGTTCCTGTTCTGAGGGACCATATTTGCCTATGGAGGTACATATCCATGTGTATCTCTGGCTTTCAACCAGACCCGGTACCTCAGAACTTATGTTTTGTTATAATTATTGTTGTTGTAATTATTGTTGTTGCTGTTGTTATATAAATTCACATTTATATAAAAGCTTAAAAAAATAGTACATAGTATGTCCATATCTTCTTTATGGTCACTAAATGTTGAGTCACAGGTAGGCTGTCTCATTACAATTAGTATACTAGTATCTGTATGTTGTGAACCAGGACATGCCCTTATATAAGTACAGTATGATTGAAAACACAAGTACATTAATATTAATAAAATTCTACAATTATTAACATTTTGTTAAATATTTAAAATTCATCCCTTAGCAAAAAAAAAAAAAAAAAAAATCACAAATCTTGATTAAGATTCAACCTATGTATGTATATTACATTCAATTTTTCTTTGTTCTTAATTTAAGTTGGAAAGGCCCTTCATACATTCATTTTATCCATGTTCTTGATATTTTCTAAAAGTTCTTGCCAATATGGAAATGATCAAAGAAGGGTAAGTTATGTGAGATGAAAAAAGTACTGATAACTAAAGTACTCCCTACAGCCAAGCTGGTGGTACTATATGAACATCAAGCAAATAGTAACAATAACGAGTTATAACCAATATATAAGAATCTATGAGTCCGTTTGCTTATTTATTAATATCAATATTCATATTGAATAAGTAAGCAAATAAATAAATGTCATTGATGGGAAAGCTGCTTATTATATTATACTTATAACCTAAAAATGAAGAAGCAGTGAGAAAAATAGGAAAAATATTTTGTAAAACAAAATATCAATACAAGTTAAAATCTATGCTGTCAAAAATCATCAATGGATGCTCTGTCAAAAATGCAACTAAAATTGAAGTATTAACATAGTCTGATATTACTTCCTTTGGACCTTTATTGGTGAAAAAAATCAAAACAGTATCTTTATAATGGAAAACTTCAATAAACTCCATCTTACTCAGGTGATAAAAGTTAAAATCACCAATTATGAGATGTCAAATATACCAATATAATGTACTGAGCATTGAAGAACAGTACTTCAATGACATTCTGGTCAGAATGGATAACAAGAATCTAATGATGTAAAAATATGAGCTGCAGCCCAATAAAGGAACATTCTGCAACCTAGCTAACTTATATAACTACCGACATTCTGTGGGTTGTTGTCCTTTGATTTTTGTTTGTTTGGTTTAGCCATTCTCTCTTATGAAGTTTATTTTTACAGGTTTTTCTTGGATTCTCTCTCTCTCTCTCTCCCTCTCCCTTCCCCTTCCCTTCCCCTCTCTCACAGCCCCTGCCCCTCCCCCTCTCTTCCCACTTTCCTCCCTCCATCCCTCAAAAAAACATATATGTAGGTAAGTTCTATGCATATATCTGAGATCTTCTGCACATAGCACAGTAATGCTGTCTCAGTGTTACTGTATAAAACTGCATAATGGACACCGATCTCAGCTTAGCTGACAAAGTACTCATTTTGTAAGCACTCAGATAACATAGTTCATCTTTTGTCTATCCACTCAAGAACCATTTTCTTTTTGACTTATTCATCATGTTCTGCTGCATTGTTCTATGTTAACAATGATCGATCTCAACTTTTGGATTATTTAAGGGCATCATCTATGACTTATCCCCAGCAGAGTACTTAGTTGGTAAATAAATCCAGTTTCAAGTGTGTGTCATATTTGCAGTTCTTAACAGTTTCCTTTTTGTTGTACACTGAAACAGTCCTGGTAAATGAACTTTAGCTTGGATTGTTTCCCTATGTCCCTAACTGCATTCAAACAAATTTACCCGCACAGTTCACAATTTCATCCTCACAGTTGCAATCTCAAGTGTTCTGGAGGGAAATTTTTTTTTCCTTTGTTTTCCCATTGTTTATAGAGCCATATATGAAAACGCAGGATGAAGAAGAATTCAAAATAACTCCTAAAATAAACTGTTACATATAATATTTTAAATTTGCAAGAAAAATCAAACAGTTTTTGAAATGATACAGAGCTTTCCATTTTATGATGTTATGAGAATGCCCTCAAGTCTGAGAGACATTGCTGGCTATGACAAGTTGCAATCTCTTTAATCTTTGTTATCATAAAGTATGTGAAACATTTTTTTACTATATGATTTTTTTTTTATTCTACTAACCAGTGATAAGACCAATTATGTAGCTAATTTTATATTTTTGTGTTTGAAATAAGCAGAAATTGATTCACTATTCTGTATGGTGCAAACAAAAAATCTAATAGAGATTCAGATTCAAGAGTTTTGTTTATTGGAACTTTCCAATAAGAGTGTGCATAATTAGGAGGAAAAATGCTAATAAAGTTTCTCAAGTAATTATGTATATGAGAGGCTGGTAATTAAGCCCAATATTCGTTATGGCTCACCTTTTCTATACTAAGTCCAAACTAAACTAAGGGACAATTTCTAAAGTACTGGCTTTAAACTTGAAGATAATAAACTTAGGTTCTAATTACTTTAGGGCCATTGAGTGTGCATACCTAGTTTTAAAACTCATTATCAGCATTCACTTGGTAGAAATTGTCTTTCCTCATTCTTCCTACAGGTTTAAATAATAAAGTAAAATGTGCAAATTTTGAAAGCATTCTATTTTTCATTGTACTTACATAATTAGAATAAAATGAGTAGCATTTCAGAAAAGTCATTAAAGATACGGTTACACAAAAGTTGTATAAAATTAGGAAAATACTAAATTGATGATTATCAATGTTAGAAATAGGTTTGTGCAAGAAATAGCCAATAAAATATCTATAGAGATACTTTTTATTGTTATTTGTTTATTGCATTAAAATGAGCCAGCACCTTACAAACTGAGGGCCAAATATAGCCAATAGTCCAAATCCAGCCAAAAGGGTTCATTTGAATATTTGAGGCTGTTGTCATGAAGTTTTATTGCAAAACAACACATCTATTATTTTTTAATGTTTTCATTAGTCATTAGGGTCATACATAATATTAGGGTTCATTTTGTCATACTCATGAAAACATGAAATATAAATTGCTCAATTTCAGTCACCAATACTTGTTTTTTTTTTCCTGCCCTTTCTCCCTTCCCCTGTTCCTCTTCTTCTACTCTACTGGTTTTCCTTCTATTTTTTCTATTTATTTATAGTTATTTATAATTATTCTTAATTGGGCTTTATAGACATGCATAAAAGTGAAGTTTGTTGTGGTATATTCATGTACATATAGAGCATAAGTTTTTAAAATTTATTTTAATTGGGTATATATGACAACAGAATGCATTTTTTATTCATTGTACACAATTGCAGCACAACTTTACATTTCTATGGTTGTACACCATGTAGTGTCACACCATATGTGCAGTCATACATGTAGCTAGGGTAATGATGTCCATCTCATTCCACCATCTTTCCTACTCCAAGCCCTGGCACCTTTGCCTCCCCTTTGTCCCATCAAAGTTCCTTCATTTATACCATGTCCCCCGCCCCCACAATTATGATCAGCATTCACTTATGAGAACATTTGGCCTTTGGTTTGGGGGGATTGGCTTACTTAACTTAGCATGATAGTCTCCAACTCCATCCTTTTACCTGGCCATCTATTCTTTATGTGATGTTTATGACTTTTTTTTTTTTTTTTTTTTGCTACAATAATACTATGGAGGAATTGTCATATGGAACATATGGTCCACAAAATGTAAAATATTTACTATCTGACATTTAACAAAAAGTGCTTGATGACATCTGTATTCAAAGGAAATGTTTTGAGCAAATTAGTTTCTGAAACTTGTGATTTGAATGTGTGTATTTATTGATGGTAGGAAACACCTGATATAGATGTACACTTAATTTATATTTTAATCTAATAGTGAAGAAAAAATTGTATATTAAATGAAGTTTAAAAATAGATATTAAAAAATTCTCCATTTGAAAATGTAATTCATTTCTAAATTGACTTCAGAAGATGAAATACAGCTAGACATGACTGTATATTATATATTTTACAGAGTTTTGACCTTTTCAAGCACACTATTTACCTTATTTTACCATTTGAGACAACATGATTGTTTAAATTGCTACAAAATTTCCAGTGCATTTCTATTTCTTTGTGTGCTTTTCTTATAGATTTGACTATGTAATGTTTTAGTCTCTGATTGGTGCATTTATTTATTAAGATCAATTTCCCTTTCTTTTAGAAACAAAGAGTGATGTTCCATTTAGGATATTGCAAAGTAGTGTTCCTTAAGAAATGTTATAAATGTAAGGTCACTACTGAGATGATTTCTTGGTCATTTGAGCTGTACCTAGACCAATATCTTTTACTTATTCATGATCATTGATTTTTATACAAAGGATTAGTTAAACCTACATTTGTTCCTGATGTCTGTAACGAAGCATCTACAAGTAAAAGTAAGAATTTAGCCTTCATTCCAACAATTAAATATTTTACACTCATTGATTTTATGCTCAACAGTTGTTCTAATGTTGAGAATTTGCTTGAATTTTGAAATAGGAGTTCATTTTAAAATAGGAATGTGACATTTTAAAATTTTCATCCATGTGCTTTTTAACGTAATTTTAATGCCTCTGTAGAATAATATTTTAAGTATAGTTAATTGAACCCAAAAGTTTCTCTATCCATTAGAGATACTGACGCTGGAGTTCTAAGTGAGCTGCTCAATGATGCATACTTTCTCATTGAAAAGTTCTTTATTATATCTTGATCTGCTTTACTATGATCACAATATTTGTAGAAAGATACTTGAAAGAGGAATTGCATTTTACTGTAAATATTTTGGAGAGTTTCCAAAGTAATTGAACTTGCATTCATTAGAATGTGGTAAGATAATTAACAGAAGAACATTTATGAGAGTCCTTTATAAAAGGTTTACAAGTCAAGAGGACACATACAAATTCACTAACCTCTCAGAGTCCAGGCCACTTCACTACCTTGTCATATTTAAACATAATCAAAAAGACTGCCCAAGTAATTGAGTGAAAGTAGTTCTCTGTGGGTGACCTACAAACTTGTTCAACCAATCCAGATAAATGGACAAAAAATAAATAACCATTTGACTTTCATGACCGTGAAAGTCATGAAAGTCAAATGGTTATTTTCTAATCAAATAACATATTTCCTGTTGTTACTCAAACTAAGTTACAAAACTTATGTTGAGTATTTATTTTGTGTATTATTGGTCTAATATGTAGGAATGGCCACATCATCTGCCAATTTGCCCTTAATTTGTACCCATTCATAATGAAGTCATGTAGGATTTTATCTAGGCTTTCTTGGGTACTAATAAACAACCTTGAATGTATATATGTAAATCTAGATTTTAAATAACACATTTAAAACTTATAATTTATTTTAGCTTAAATTATTGCCTGTTTTAGCCCTGGGATTTTTCTTCCTTAGAGGCATAATTATCTAATGAAAAATGGTTATTTCTCTGAAAGTAAAAAAAAAAAAATGTACATATAATATTTGCATACAAAGTAGAAAATATAAAGTCAATATATTTAACGGAAACAATTGTTTTAAATTACTTATATGTAGGACAACATTATATATAGAACTTTCTATAGAAGAGGCAAGAATGTATCACTGCTGAAAGGTTTGTAAGAATATTCAAATATAAAAAGTAGAAAGTAGCTTTTATTATAATTGTCATTATTTTTTTAAATACTTTTATTTTATTTGATTATTTATTTATTTTATGTGGTGACCAGGAATCAAACCCAGCGCCTTGTGCATGCTAGGCAAGCGCTGTACCACTGAGCCACAACCCTGGCCCCAATTGTCATTATTTTTGTTATGACTCAAAAACATTGCTGATATTTTTTTTAGGATCATGTAAGTATATTTTTTGTCACCTGTTTTTTTTTTCCCTATTTCAATAATGTGAGCCACTCTAGGCTTTCTTCCATCCATCTCTTTTCCTTTATTTCAATGAACACTGCTTTTTACAAACTATTTTTTAAATAAAGGTAATTAAATTTGATGCAAATTAATCCTTTTGATCTTTTCTTATTTCTCAAGCATGTCTCCTTTTCTAGGCTGTAAAACTGGAATATACTAGTCACATTTGAAAACTGGAAAATGGCCAAAGGTAAAGAATGAGAAGTAGGGAAAAGAAAATAACTTTGTGCTAATGCAAAAATATAATAAATATTAAACATTTTCTCATGGATGCATCAACTTAATAAACACATTTTAATATGATACAGTGGGTGAAACTTCATATGTTAGCTCAGCTAGGCTGTGGGGCCCAGTTGTTTGGTCAAATGCTAATCCCATTGTTGCAGGAAACATATTCTATAGATGTGATTGATATTTACAACAAGTTGATCATAAACAAAAGTGATTGCACTCTAAAATGCAGCTGGGCCTCCTCCATTCACCTGAAATTCTTGGGAAAGAGGTTTCCCATGGAACAAGGAATTCTGCCTCGGGAAGATGACAATGAAACCTACCTGTCCTTCCAGCATACCATCATGCCTTATGGATTTATACACATACCTGCAGCTTCACCTCTTGATTGTTTCCAGCTGGCTGGCTTGTTGGACTTGCCAGAACCAAAATTACCAAAGCCAATTCCTCAAAGTCAACTTTTTTCTCTAACTTTTACACAATTTCTCAACAGCTCTTTCCAATGTTTTGTTGTCTTCTTAATTTCTAATGAAAAAAAGGCAACATGCAGTATCATTAAGCATAATAAAACAAAGTTTTTTGGTATAATTTTCACAAGTGAAAGTGATAAAAATTATAGATAAATGATGGAAATTGGTTCATGCTCATGTATAATTTATTAGGAAATGAGAGAGAGGATGCAAAGTAAAAAAAAAAAAGGCCATTATTAAATGAAATACTTCAAAAACAAGGTCTCAAATGAATAATAACAATAGTGTGGTGCAGTATTCTAAAATTCACATTCAGGGACAGGGAAATGAAGATTTCTAGAATCTACCTTATATTTGATACTGAAATAGGTTGGGAAAAATAGGACAGAAGTAAATATTAGGACACTATACAACTCAGTTTTGTCAGATATTAAAGACATTAGTGAAAATATAAATAGTACTTTTACTATTAGCATTTTTCATTTGAAAAATTCATTTTTAAGAAAATAATTTGTTAATAAGTTTAGTACAGTTAATTTAAAGTGTATTAAAAACATTTTTTTTAAAAATATCTGAGCTTTAATTTCTATTATGGTACATATCTATAGATATGATACACTATTTTAGTCTTTTTAGGCAGCTTCAATAAAATACCATAATTGGATGGCTTATAAATACCAGGAACTCATTTCCAAAGTTCTGGAGAATGACAAATTTAAGATCAAGTTTTTGGTAGGTTTGGGGTCACATTTAGCTATCTTGTGGTGTTCTCACATCCTCACATGGCACAAGAGATAAGGGAGGTCTCTAGGCCTCTTCATAAAGACTAGAGATTATCCTTACTACACCCACCAAAAAAAAAAATGTCCTTAAATAGTACTGAAGCTTTTTGAATCTCTATTTATTTTGGAGATTGGTTTGCTGTTTTCTTACTTGTAAAGGCTTTTATTTTAGGTAACATGATGATGCTGGCCTCATATGATAAGTTGGAAGTGATGACTCCTTCCATTTTGGGGACAACTTTGTGAAATGTGAATGCTAATTCTCCTTTAAATGCTTGATAGAATTCCCCAGCTAGCCATCTGGTTCTGAGTTTTTCTGTGTTGAGAGGTTTTTAATTAGTGATTCAATGTCCTCACTTGATAAAAATGTGTTCACATTGTTATGGATTTTGAGTCAGTTTTTATCCTTTCTGTGTTTCTAGGAATTTTGCAATTTTATCTGGTTTTCTAATTTATTGGTGGTCCTTTTAAATATATATATATATATATATATATATATATATATATATATATATATATATATATATATGTTTAAATAAAATATATTATATATACATATTTTCTGAATTGTATTATACTGGCTCAACTTTTAATTCTTTAGAAATTTCAATATTTGTTTTTTTCTCTTAATCAAATTAGCCAAACTTTTTTTTTCAATTTTATTCATCTTAGAGAAAAATACATAACACTGTTTTTCAGTATTGTTTTTCTATTCTCCATTTGATATATTTCTGAGGTATTTTTGGACTTTTTTTTCCCTATTTGCTTTAGGTTTAGTTTGCTCCTCTTTTTCTTTCCCTGCATCTTTGCCATCTTTTTTTTTTTTTTTTTTTTTTTTTTTTTTTAGTTATTTGGTTAGGCATAAAGATTTCCTCATTCTGTTTCACAGGCATGTTTAGTTTTATGTTCCCTTAGCTATACATCCCCCAATGTTTTTCTTTGATTTTTCTCTTGTAAAATTTATAGTTCTATATGAAAGTCCTTTTTGCATGCATTTTGAATGAGCTTTATGTAAGCCATGTGAGGTTTATGTTGAGGTTTCTGGGAGTTTTTTTGTTTGTTTGTTTTGTTTTAGGCATGTGGATTGATCCAAATGATAGGGAAAGATAATCTTCCTGAAATGAAATGATTTCCTCCCTCTGTCAAAACATAGTTGGACATATTTGTTAGCAGCTATTTCTTTATCTTATTTTGTTCTTCTGGTCTGTGTTCTGTCTTTTGCCAGTACTCCATTCTCCTATTAATTGCAGCAAAGTAGCTGTCTTTAACATCAGGCACAATGATGCTTCCTGCTTTATTCTTTTCAATGTTGTTACAATTATTCCAAGGTTTTTGTCCTTCCATATGAAGGTTGTATAAAAAACTTGGACATTGACTTTTTACCTCTAAACTTGCTGAACTTATCAGTCCCAAAAGATTTTGTTGCTGTTTTATTCAAACATACAAAACCTATGTTAAATTTATCTTCAAATGGTAAACATTTTATTTCCTTCCTTCAAATTATTAATTCATTCTTTCTTCCTTCCTTTCTTCTTTTCTTCCCCCCTCCCTCCCTCCTTGCCTGTGATAGTTTGAATTTCTGTCTTGGATAAAAATACATAATCTTTGTAATGTTCACAGTCTTGTTTTAAAAATGAGACTGGTTGAAAAATTTTTTTAAGAATTTTCTATTAAGTAGAGAAAGTACACATCTATTCTTAATTGCTGGGAGGATTTTTTTTTCCTCTTGAATGGGTATTGATTTAAAAATATATATATTTGTTTCATTTATGTATTGGGGATTCAAACCAGGGACACTTTAACACTGAACTACATCCCACACCTTTTTATATTTTCCATTTTGAGACAGTCACTTTAAGTTGCTAAGGAGGGTCTTAAACTTGAAATCCTCCTGCCTCATTCACCAAGTTAGCTTGGCTCACAGGCCTGTACTACCACATTTAGCATGAGTATTGATTTTTTTTTTTTGGGGGGGGATGTGTACTGGGGATTAATCTCAGGGGCACTAGACCCACTAGACCACTGAGCCACATCCCCAGACCTATTTTGCATTTTTTTTTAGAGACAAGGTCCCACTGAGTTGCTTAGCATCTTACTTTTGATAAGTCTGGCTTTGAACTTTTGATACTCCTGCCTCAGCCTCCTCAGCCACTGGGATTACAAGTGAGCTCCACTGACCCTGATGAGTATTGATTTTTAAGATTCCTTTTCTGAACCAGACACATTGGCACATGTCTGTTATCCTGATCATTCTGGAGGCTGAGGCAGGAGGATTTCTAATTTAAAGATAGTCAGGGCAACTTAGCAAGACCCTCTCTTAAGATAAGAGTTTAAAGAGGGCTAGGGAGTAGTTCAGTGATAGAGTTCTTGCCTAGCATGTATGAGGTCCTAGGTTCTATCCCCAGTTGCAAACTCACATGTATACACACACACACACACACACACACACACACACACACACACACACACACAAACACACACAAAGGTTTTTTTTCTGTATCCATTTCAATAATTACAACTTTTATTTTTAGGTCTATTGATATGATAGATTACATTGACTGGTTTTTAATTGAAGTACTGGTTTACCATACTGACAATAAATTCCAGTTGGAATTATGAATATAATTCTTTTAACTACTTCTGGATGTGATTTGCTAATTTTTCACTCAGAATACTAGCATAACCTTTTGAATTGGCTTACTTTAACTTAACCTAATGAATTCAGAGTTGTTGTTCTTATTAAATTTATTTTTTTAAAGAGAGGGAGAGAGAGTTTTTTAATATTTATTTTATAGTTTTCGATGGACACAACACCTTTATTTGTATGTGGAGCTGAGGATAGAACCCAGCACTGCACACATGCCAGGCGAGCATGCTACTGCTTGAGCCACATCCCCAGCCCATGTATTTATTTTTATTCCATCCCTTTTTGTTAGTTTTATTGTTAGTTTAATTTGTTTATTTCCTAGATGAGGGACATTTGAGTTTTTATACTGATGAACATTTGCTTAAAGACTTTGTGTAAACTCAAATTTATATTTCTGTGAGTAAATGTGGAATGGGATCTGCAGTTCATATGGAAAACACAAATTTAAGTTCAGCAAAAGTACCAGACTAATTTCCAGAGTTGATATACAGTTTCACATTCCTTTTGATGAAGTATACAATTTTCAAATACTTTCTCCTTGAAAATGCTAGATATTTTCAGTTTTATACATTCTTAAAGGTGTATAAAGTAGTATTGTATTTTCCTAATGTCTAATGATGTTTGAAAATTTTTTCAGATCTTGTATCTGAAATCTGAGAAAATTTCTATAATTTAGATACAATTAATATCCAATCAAATATTATATCAAATATGAGTCATTTTTCATTTTTAAAATATTGAGCAACACAAATTAATTTTATGATATTCAATTCATGTATTTCTTTCTTTCTTTTCTCTTTTTTTGGACCAGGGATTAAACTCAGGGGCACTCAACCACTGAGCCACATTCTCAGCCCTATTTTGCACATTTTTTTTTTTTTTTTTTTTTAGAGACAAGATCTCACTGAGTTTCTTAGGGCCTTGCCATTGCTGAGTCTGACTTTGAACTCTGGATCCTCCTGCCTCAGCCTCTTAAGCTGCTGGGCTTACAGGCATGCACCACCGGTATTTCTTTTTTTATAAATCAACTTTCTGTTAATCAAGAACTTTGCCTTAGTAATGGTTACAAAAATTTTCTGATATACTTTTAGAAGTTTTATAATTTCATTCAATATAATTCAGGCCATGATTCATTTTATGTTAATGTTTGTACATATCATGGAGAATAAACTAAGGTTAATTATGTGTGTGTGCAAAATTTGCCTTTAATTAGTTCCTAAATGCATCACATATAATATGTGCTAATTCCTAATGCAGTAAAAAAATCAAATTATTTATGATCTAATGTCTTCAAATTTAGACTCTCTTGATTGAACTACATTCTAAAAATACCTCTAATAGAACTTCTAATCCTTGTTTTCACTGGCTTTACGGTTCCAGGATGTCATCTGCTCCATATTTGACTACTCTGTTTATAGGGAGTCAAGATTCAGGTCCAAGGACTTCTTTTTTTTTTTTTTATAAAACATAATTTTTTAGGGGTTACTTAAAGTATAAATCATTGATTATAAACTGTTTGCATCTACATGGTTAGGTATTACATTACAAAAGTATTGAGCATTTAAGATAGTGTCTATTTTTATGGACCTAATATTTAAAATTTCAAATAATTAGCATGTTCAAGATGTCCAATCCAAAGGATACTCTCACAGTTAGGGTCTTATTTATATTTTCTAAAATTTAAAAATAATTTAGATAATTCAATAATTTATAATCTTAAAACATTTGAAATAAAATTAAGGCATGACAAGTGAAATTAAGGAAATAAGATCTTTTTCCCCTCTCATTTTACTGTTTAGAAATTTTACCTTAGTCTCTCCATTTATTTTTTTAAAAATTGATTTATAGTATAGATTTTCTTATTCCATAAGATTTGTTTATTTCTTATTATATTAGAGTTATTATACAATTGAGTGTCAATGTTAATTTTTTTTTTTCCTTCTGAGAAATCACTGCTAATATTAGTAAAATTTGAAATTCTGGACAGTACCACAAAATGACTGAGTATCCATACTCGGTTATTTATCTCTAATTGTTCTTAGTTTAAAAAAAATGATCACATTAGCAATTTAAAATTTTGATATTGTTTGTATTTTAATGGTTGAACTCTATCTCAAGCTCGATTTTATCCTCTGCATGTGGTTTTTCAGTGGGAATATTGCTATGCATAATTGTCCCATAGTTTCTAGTCACAATTTAAAAGTAGTAAACTACTGAACATCAAAGAATGTTAAAATGAAAACTGTATCATAACATGGTGCAAAGGGCCAGAAGAATGGATAAAAAATTGTAATAGAGAATGAATTAAAATAAATTAAACGTCACAAGGGTAACTTTATATTTTGTTTAATTTTAACAAAAATATGAAAATGTTATGGAAGGATTCTGCTAGGATGAGTACCACCTGGTCTTATTTTGCTATATAACAATTTGCATAAAATCTATTAAGTTTGCTGTATTGCATGCTTCAGGAATTTAATAACCCAGAATTATGGATGATATACAGTACTTGGCAACAAATGTTAATAAACAGAAATTGTACTTCCAGTTAGAAATTCATACAGAAACCAATATGAATTTTAAAGGAAATGAAGTCATTGAAAATTATTTTCTTAATCTTTTGTAATTAATCTGTTCTAATTAAGAAGGTGTGATTTGTATTTCTATGCTCCTACTTCTTTAGTATATTAAAGAAAATGAAGTTTCATCATTAACTTGGTAGAACTTAATGAGTATCATATAATTACTCTACTTAGTGTCTTTCTTTTTCTCTCACTGGCTTTCTATAAAATAATGAATCTAGATGAAATTCCCTATTAGATGTGAAAATAAAAGTTTTTTTTTTAACTGTTATCTATACAAAGATGATATATCTGCATGGCTTTTTAAATAGGTTCCACTCCCTTTTTCTTGTGTTAAACGGTTATTTTTCTCTCTCCTCCTGTCTACATTATTCTTAGGTTTGGCCTTCTTAGAGGTAAAGAATAATGACAATATTTTATATTAGAGTAAGTTTTTAGCCTAGTATCTATACTTCAGGTATATGTCTTCTATTTCTATACTCTAGTAAATGCAAGGTTATTGCAAAATTCAACTATATTGGCCTTTTCTTGATATTCTTTCTTTATAAATTATAAAGTTTCGAAGTCTATATGGTTCTTTTTGTATCATTGGGAGGATAATATCATATTTAAAACAATAGGATTTTACCTCAAGTCAGTTATTGAAGAATTTGAGAATCTGAGAGAAGTTATTCTCTGATCATAGGTTTTTTTAATTTATTTAAAGAAACAGGACAGGGGCTGGGGATGTTGCTCAAGCGGTAGCATGCTCGCCTGGCATGCCTGTGCCCGGGTTCGATCCTCAGCACCACATACAAACAAAGATGTTGTGTCCGCCAAGAACTAAAAATAAATATTACAAATTCTCTTTCTCTCTCTCTCTCTCTTAAAAAAAAAAAAAGAAAAAAAAGAAACAGGACAACACAATAGTAATTACTAAACTGGATTAATGTGCAGATTAAATGGAATGGAAAATATGCAGCCAGTTTCTTGGCACAGAGAAATAATATAATAAATGCTGGCATTTTTTAAGCTCTTCATTTGGGGTCTGTTTAAAACCAAGAGGCAATCTATTTTGTGAACTATAATTTGTGGAGCCAAGCATATAGAAATCTCCATAACATTCCTGAAATATTTTACAACTACATAACACTTTAGGCATTTATTTTGTCAAACAATGGTACAGTAAGAGGGTATGATTTTTCTGTATGTTTATGTGCCTATTCTGTGTCTGTCAAATCCAATAGAGATAAAGATAAGTTAGAGTGACAATAGTTTTTGATATATTCTTGTGATTTCAAATCAAGCTAAACCCATTATTTAAACTCATTTATTTTTGTTAAAATTTTTACTTTTGGAGGGGGCTAAAAAAATACTTTGCTTTTCCTTTTAATTTTTTTTTCCTTTAATTCCCCATGTTTTATTCAGTTTAGAACAAAAATTGAGAAAAAATGACCTGTGCTACTAGCCAACCAGCCAGGGAATGATTCTATGTGGAGTGTTGGTTACCTGTTAGACACAAAATGACAGGTATTAAAGAAGCAATGGTGAAATGAGCAATCATAGTAGCTATTTTCAGGAATATCCCAGTTTAGTCAAATTGGAAAGACAAATAAATAAAACCATGTTATACCAGTTGAAATGGGTTTCAAATAAGAAGTATACAAGTGACACTGGAGAATACAGAGTAATTGAGTTTAATTATTTACTTAGCAGAGAAGTGATAGCCAATTAAATCTTCAAAATATGAATAGATATACACATGGTAGGGGAAATATGCTGTGTTCTGAATAACAACACAGGATGACGGCTGGGGTTCTGGCTCAGTGGTAGAGTGCTTGCCTAGCATATGTGAGGCCCTGAGTTTGATCTCCAGCACCACATAAAAATAAATAAACAAAATAAAGGTATTGTGTCCATCTACAACTAAAAATATATTTTAAAAAAACCCAAAACACCAGTTGATTTTCAAATGCTGATTAGCCTTAATACCTATACTCAATAAATTTTTTAAAATAGTACCTGTTTGCAATATACTATGGCATATTTTAAAATGATTATTTTTAGGGGAATATTTTGAGACTATGAAATAAGTACTATTTTATAGTGTTATCAAAGCTAGTAAATACTTGATTACCATGTTGGTACTACTACCTACATTGCACATGAATGTACAGTAGAATAAAAGGATAAGTGTTCTTATCTTACCTTAGATAATTGTCCCTGTAAATCTCCATGCCCCTGTAAAGTTTTCCATGCCCTAACCGCATCTACAGCAATTTGTGCGTATACGCCAGGATCATATTCAATTTGTTGCCATTGACCCTCATAAGGACCTTTTCCTAATAACATATCTAGATTTCTTTGAGGGTAACCAGCTGCTGCATTTCGCCTAGCTGTCTCCATGCAAAATTCCTCATTGGCAACCTTCCATAACAACTATTGTCCTCCATTTAGCACAGATCCACACGTTAGCCCAATCTGCTGGCGTCATGTCTAAGTTGGTGGATTCGACCATGCTCACAGTGAAGGGTGCTTGCAGCCCATAGGTTGTTACAGCCTCCTTTAATTGCTTTACTGTTTTGAAATCTAAAGCATGGTGAATTTGTTGCCCTCCTGCCTTCTCAAGTACAGGACATGCTAATCTTTGGGGTCCTGCCTCAGGATTCCGTCCATCAACTACGGGATTTGAGGGCCACTCAGCTGTAGATGGAGCTGTTGGTTGAATTATGCCCTCTGGTGATAGAACGGAGTTAGTAGCAGCCTCCTGTTGTAATTCCCTGCCTGATGGTTGTTTTTCCTCTAAGCTTTCTTTCTTCAAATTTTCCTCTGTCTGACTAGCTCGAGAGACCTTCTCTTTTGCTTGACCTAACATGTTTTCTACCATAGTCTGGACCTCTAACAATTTACTTAACACTCTTTTGGTTTGTTTTTTACTAGTTTCTAACCTACTGTAAAGGTAACGCAACCCAATAAGATAGCATAAAACAAAACCGAAACAGAATGAAACAAAAACGGAACAAAGAATAGTTGTATCAATTTTCTCTTTCTCAGGGCCGAACAACTTCAAACCTTGAGCCAACCATTTTTCCCATTTTGCCTGAGAAAATTCTAGGGATAGGCAGCTTGAAACAAAAACAAAATAAATCAAAACAAGAACACATTGTTTTTTGAAATGGTTACCCATTTTGTCGCCTTCCCTCAGGGGCAAGCAATTTTACTCACCTCCAAGCTTCAGGCGTTCCCCGTACGGGCCACCAAATGCCGCAGTCTGGCTAGGCACAAAATCACGAGCCACTCAAGCAGAAACAAACTTTATTTTTTGAAACTGCCGCCAATGTTCTGTACGCCCCTGGGAAGATCGCAGGTCCACCCACGCAGCATTCTCCCGGAACCCCCAGAGAATGTTCCTCCCCCAGAACTCCCTCCTACTGTACTTCCCCAACCAATGGGAACCCTCCAGGAGTCCCGTAGCAGGTAGCAGGCAGAGGTGAATAGCAGGAGTCCAATATCCATATGAATGCAAATCTTAACATAATCATATCATCTCAATGGCTAGCTGGAGTCACCTTTCAACCAAAAATGCCATGCATCATATACTTGGCTGACTCTTAGCATGCAGTCAAGGGGAGAAATAAAGAAAGTCCACGTGCTTCTGCCCCTTTCAATGCTTTCTTCCCTCAAATTACTCAATATAATCTCACAATTATATTGACAAGAAAATGAAAATCCTTAATGCTAGGCACTCCAATAGACATAATCAATACACAGAAAGAATTCTAGATTAATTAATTCACAACAAACAATTCTAGATTAATTCTAAGCACTGCAAAACACACTTAATCATGACAGGTTAGTGACAGACATTCCCTCTTTGTGCTAAGTTCAAAGGTCTTAAGTCTTAGGCTTTGAGTGCAGCAGATACACACTCACTCAGACCATGGTGACCAGGTGATCAGGTCTGGAACCAAGGCAGGATTTTCCCGGCATGGAGTGGATGATCCCTTGAGTTGTAGGGAGAAGATTGGCCATAGGCAGAAATTTCCTCTCTCACCAAGGTCCAGAGGAGATGGCAGAGTTTGAGAGTGGTGAGGATCATGCAGAGGCTCAGGAAGGATGACATGTGATGGGATGTCAGGTCCTCACCAGGCTCTCCAGCTTGAGTGCTTCCTTGTTTTGGCTGGCTGAATCCCTGTTCATTTGCTCTATCATTTATACTAGATTTTGGGGGGTTTTGACCCCCCTTTGAATCCTAATCAGCTACCACCGGATTTCTCAGTGACATCATTTACCCTGGAGTCAGAAACAACTGGTCTGGTGGTCTCCACCCTGATCTTCTTCCTTTCCCCTCCTATCAGGTGTGGAGGCCATACTGGAGGGCTCTATGGGTGTGCCTGGTGAAACTGCAGGTTTCAAACTGGAGTTTTCTAAAATGGAGTTGCTTAGACTCAGGCCTAAGGCCTTCCTAACATAAAAAAAAAAGCCAACTATAGAGCTGGGATTGTAGCTCAGTGGTATAGTGCTTGCCTAGCCTGTGTGAGGCACTTAGTTTGATTCTCAGCACTGCACATAGATAAAAATCCATTGACAATTAAAATAATATTTTTAAAAGCTGTTTTCAAGCCAAGATAGGCTTTCAAGAAAAGCAGATCATATCAGCACCTTGATCTTGAACTTTTAGACTCCAAAACTGTCAAAAAATAAATGCATGTCATTTAAATAAGCCAGTCTATGGTATTTTGTTCAAGTAGCCTGAACTGACAAAGAAATAGTATAAACCAACAATTTCACTATGCTAACCAATTCCTGGTTATGCTACAAGAGAAATGAGTGCTTACGTTCAAAACAACAGCTGTAGCAGAAGATCCACTTCAAATTTATTTATAATACTTAACAACTAGAAAGGATGAAAAATATAAGAAAGTTAGAATGAGTGAACACTTTGTGCTGGATTCATGTGATAAAATACTACTGGCCAATGAACAAGAACAGAGTGCTGTGTCACATGAAAACACAGATGGATCTCCTGGACTGAGGATCTGTCCAGAGAAAGATCCAGACTCTGAAGACAACCTGGAATCTCCCCCCCCCCCCATTGATATGAAGGGGAAATCAAGCAAACTAGTGCATCATGACAGAGTTCAGAATTGTGGGTAATTTGGGAAGTGACTATTTAAAAAGGCACAAGGACCATTCCAAAGTTCTGGAAATATTCATACTTTCTAGCAGGCACATCACATATACACGCACAATTACATGTACGTTCATTCCTAAGGTGTGTGAAATCCAATGAAAAGAAAAATAACAGGAAGGAAGGACTCTATGCTCTATCATCCCCAAGCCAGTGACTCGATCCATATTAACAAGTACTATATTCCCACAATGACCCAAGGGAATGAGTTTGTGTATGCTGGGCACCCAGGAGAGCACTTATTCTAGAGAAAGGGGTCTCAATAGTTATTACATGCGCTCAGCATTCCAGCTTTGCCTCCTGAGCCTTGGTGCTTTCCATCCCCCACCCCCACCCCCACCGCCACAGTGCCCTGTGACTTCAGCTATTGTGATGCAAACACCAAGGGAGTGGGAAGCAGCCTGAGAGCCAAGGAGACAGCACCTAGGAGAGGTCACTCACTGGTCAGCAGGCCATCTCCACATTCAGGGGCAGGAGGGGGGACTTGGAGGAGGAGGCAGGGGAACCTGTCTTGGGTTGGTGTGGTGCTGGCAACAGCTGGCCCTCTTAGAAGAGCTCCCTCCATGGGGACATTGTAAGCTGCCCTCAAGAGGCTCCTAAGGCCAGCCTTCTTTGTCTCCACAGCCCCCCATGCCCTTCTCCTATATATTGTCTGGTTTTATTTTGTCTGTAGTAGAGAGAGGAGGCAGGGAGCCTGGAATGAAAAGACCTCTGAAGAATATCTAGTAAATCCGCATCAGGTAGGAAGGGGTCCCATTACTTCAAGACACCCTCAGGGGTAGCTGTGCTCCCTTGGGCAGCAGGCGTCAGTTTCTCCTGGGGGTTGAGGGTCTGGTGTGAATGCCCCCAAGAACACTGTCTTGAGTGGATCATCCCTCCCAAGACACTGACCGCCAGTTAGTTGGGCTGTTTGCTCTGGTGTCTGGGAGAGGATGGAGCACCCCCTGGATCCTCTCCTCTTCTGTGTCCAGGTTCCTGCAGAGAGTCACAGACTTCTTTCTGGGTCTGGAGCTGGAGCGGTGATGTCCAGGACAGAAGCTACAAGGTAAGGGGCACAGAAGCCTGTTGTCGGAGGGTCTGATGCTTTGTATTTTCCTCTTAGGGTCCAAGGCAATGTATCAGCCTACAGCAGGTAAAGGGGAGACCTGCTTATGGTCACACCCAGGTAGAGGGATGGAAGGTGTTTGGGGAGGGCTAGGCAGGGCTCTTGTCTCCAGAGGCTGAGTAGGAGGACCCTGGCCTCCTGACCTCTCTCCGCAGCAGGCTGAGTGCACTTCATCCCCTGCTTCCTGGTTCATTCTGTGGCTCAGAGGCCAGGTAAGTGGCTCTGGAAGAGGAAGTCCCAGGAGTGATAAGGAGGATGTTGCTTGGAGGTCTTTCTCTCCCAGAAGAATCACAACACAGGCTGCTTACAAGGAACTGGACATCTTACCCTCCCGGAAAACCAGGAGGTAAGGAGCTTAGTCCTGTCTTCCCAGATGTACTCAGGTCAGTTGAGGAGACACTCCCTCTGGGAGAAGAAGGAGGGCAGTGGTGTTGGTCTGTCCAGGTGTTTGGAGAAAGTGATGGCCACTCTCAGGCTGAAAGCACCTCCTCGCACACAGGTCTTAGATGTCAATATGTGAGCAAGTGAGAACACATGCCCAGGATGCACAGTTGGTAAGAAGTGACCACTATGGCCGTTGTGTTTGTTTATTTCCCTCTACCTGCTATGGGAAGGAATGTAGGGAGGTGAGGCCGCTCAGACCTGGAGGGCATGGTAAGGGCTATTTCAACTGTTAATTTTTCCATTGATTCTGTGTGTGATTCTTTGTGGGAGCTAGGAAGAGCCTGAGACAGAAGATGCAAGAGGGGAGGACCTTGGAGCATCTGGGGGATGGCAGGCCTTGCTCTCTTTGCCACAGGAAGTGCACCGTCCCTCCCTGGGTTTGGAATGGACAAGAGCCTGCTGTCCTCACCTGGAGGAGTCTTCCTACTGCATAGCAGGTTGGAGCTCTTTATGCATTTTTCCTGCAATTTCAGCAGCTCTCCACCTCTTCAACCCAGCCTCATGGAAATTTGGCTGTTACCTGCGGACAGGGGTTGGCTTTTCTCCATCTCTTCACACACCTAGTCATGCCCCACACGTGCTTACTGCCCATCCACCTGTGGCCAGATTTGGTGAGCTCCCTGCCTTCTCCAGGTTTAGCTGAACTGCTTGGGTTGTGCAGCTGCTATCTGGCAGCCCAGGGACTCTGACCAAGCCCCTGTCCCTAGGGTCTGCTTTCTCAGAAACAACTCTGCTTCCTCTCTGTAGGAGACTTGGCACAGGAGAGGGAGATGCAGAGGCTGGACCTATCAGGCCAGGGAGCTACCTTCTGGAGACTTCAATCAGAAGGGGTAGGGAGTTTTCAACTCTAGATTTCCAAAAGTGTTCTGCTTGGGTCCCTTTGGTGACCACAGGGACTTGAAAACCCTCATCAGTCCTGGGGGATGTTCTGGTTACTCCAAAGAACTGTGAAGGTCATTGGGTGCCACAAAATATTTGTCATCAGGACCAAAAGGCCTCAAAAGCTCAGTGTGACTGTTGTGTGTCCACCAGGTTCACTGGAAACATGGCTCCTCTCAGCCCCTTTGCTGATTCTGGGTTGAAGGTATTTAATTCCTCCCTGTCTCCAGGTACGGTTTACAAACAGGCATGGAGAACCCAGCAGCAAGAAGTTTTCCCTGATATTATTTTTGGGTGCAGGCACAGGACTGGGGATGGAACCCAGCGATGCTTTACCTCTGATCTACATTCCTCGTCCTTTTCACTTTTTATGGAGACAGGGTCTTGCTAAGTTGCTAAGGCTGGTCTGGAACTTGCAATCTGCCTTCTTCAGCCTCCTGAGAAGCTGAGATTACAGGCGTGTGTCACCAAGCCCATCGGGAAGTTGGCTCTGAAAGCCATAAAGGACTGTTGATCCTCAGGGAGTTGGGATGCAGGTGAGAGCATGAAAACTTGGATGAACAGCTTCCCTTTCTACAGACGCAGACGGTCAGTCTTCATAAAGTAATAAGAACACATGTCATTTTGTGCTACTAATAAATGCCTTATTTGTCCACCATGGCTAATATTTAGGAATTCTTATTACTTAGTCTGGGGACTACACTCTGGACATTTCTGGTGTCCTTCATTTTGTGCCTTCAGGAAGAGTTTCCCTCTGAGTTGATACTCTGACTACTACTGCTGCACACACACATACACACACACACACACACACACACACACACACACATATACACAGAGAGAGAGAGAGAGAGAGAGAGAGAGAGAGAGAGAGAGGGAGAGATTGATTTTTTTGTAGTTGTTGCTCTGTGGTGGGGGGATCAAACCCAGGGCCATGTAGGTGCCAGGCCTCACTCTGCCACAGCTACTCTGTGCTGGTGCACTTATTTTTAAAATTTCTAGGTCTTGATTATCCCCACAGGATTTACTTGCATGTTTGCTGTGACAACGGATGGTCCTACCAGCAGGAGGCAAGGAACACAGGTGAGTCTGTCTACAGGTTGCAGAAGGTCCATGTAAGATCTTTCATGTTTGTAAGGAACACTGAGAACGTGTGTCCACGTGCAGCTCTGAAAGGGATGGGGAACGTGTTGTGTTCCTTTTGGGTACCATGGATCACTCACAGGAATTTGATGCAGGCCTATATGTTGCAGGATTTGTCCCCATGACCCAGATGTAAATCTGATGAAAACAGATCTTCCCTCAAGTCACCTGGAGTCAGGTAGGGGAGAGAAAGGCTGGAATAAAGAGGTGAAATGAAAGGAGCAGGTGGCAGAGACAGAGGTAAGTGTCCCTCTCTTCCCACCCCCAAGGGTATGTGAGAACTTCTGACCTGGCTTCCTAACCAGTTATAGGGAGGCCATTACCTCCCTGACAGGTCACCCAGTTCCACTTGGGCAATGTAGGGAGGTCTTTCTGGTCTTCACACTGGCAGAACAGAGTAGAAATAGGGCTTATCTCATCAGTCTAATGTGGTAATTAGGGTGTTAGATCAGGATGTTTGCCATGAGAAATGGGTGTCCCTGTCAGCTCTGAGAGGGACCGTGGCCTTTCCTGCACCGACATGTGAAGTGCATCTCAGGAATAAACAAGGAAAGTCAGAGAGACCGATGGGAACAAGATGGTGGGACGTTTGGGGGAGACGACTTCTCTGGAGGAGAGGAGCTGGTGGGTGATGGTTCTGGCCACCCATTTTCCTGATGCTCACTTCTTCCCCTTCAGGTTCCTAGAGTTTCACTTCCCAACCCCCATGAAGAATCACAGGTATTCCCTGGTGGGGAAAGAGGTTCTGGATCCTCCACACATCCACTTGATTTTCTGAGGCACTTGGTGAGGGTGGGGCCAGGGAGTGGGAAGAGATGGAGGCACAGGCCACCCTCTGCCCCCTTGTGTCCCCATGAAGTGTCAGGCAAGCAGTGAGGGTGGCCATTGTGCGGGCTGGGGTGTGATGCCCCTAGGGTCCTGCAACCTCTGGGTTCCAATGACTGTAGTATGGCAACAGCTTGTGTGGATTCCTCCTTCTTCACTCCGTCTCTGCTCCCCAAAATCCCCTCTGATGCAGGGACAGGGAGAAGATGTGAGACCTGCCAGGTAGGTGCTGCAGGGCTCAAATCTGCCAGCTCACATTCCTGTCCTGCGACCTCCCGCCTGCCCATCTAGTCAGCAGATGGAAGCCTGCCATTTGTGAATTCTGTGAGACCTGGTTGTTTTTTTTCTTCTCTTTCCCAGTAAGGGTGGCTGAAGTTAGGGTGCTAGGACTAGATGATCTTTAGGACAAGTAGCCCTCTCCCTTGACCCACAGTGGCAACACATAGAGAAACATCAGTGTTTCAAGCAGTCAGCTGGAAAGCACACTGGGAACTTAGCAATATTTGGTCAGCCAACACCCAAGGCTCCTTTCAATCCTAAGAAGGTGAGTGGAAGTTTAGTCCAATCCCGAGCATTCAAATAAATGCAGAAAGAGCAACCTGTGGCTCACAGCTATAATTGTGAAGGTCATCTGTTCCTGGGTAAAAATGATTCTGAATTATCTTAGATCTTTGCTACACCTAGCCTTTCAGCACTGTGAACTGTGAGGCTTCCCTTTCAATGTCCTGAGAAGGGCATGGAAACTAAAGTCACAACACTGAAGGGCAGTTGGTGGGCTGCAGTAACTGTGGTTCCGACTGCACCTGTATACCTGTGAGCACACCTTTGGCAATGGGCCTTTTTCTCCTCCTCCAGTCAGGCCTGGAATTCATTTCCCCACGTACTGACCCTGAGTGGCTCTATGTGACTCCTTTTGGAATAGTGTGTTTGAGGCATGTCATTGGTCACCTTCCTAGGGCCTGCCAGGGAAGATGGCTTTTCTTAGTTTCTGCCCTTGTTCTGTCAGCACGTGGAGCTCTCTGTGCTATGAAGAATTCCAGAGTGAAAGTTCAAGTGCAGGGAGAGACCCGCCAGCCTGGCTCTTCCTGCCTTTCCTTCTGGGATCTGATATTCTAATGAGATGGGCTTCTGAGTCCAGCCCACGTTCCCTGACTGCAATGGCATGAGAGAGCTCAGGTTGGTCCAGCAGGGCTTTGTGTGATCCTCAGGTGAGTACAGGTAGCCCACTTGTGATCCTCAGGTGAGACTACTTGTTTTCTTCAATGTGCTCAATTACATTTCACTTCTCTCAGCTTTTGTTATTCATCTACAAATGTGATAAAGCAAAGATGACCCAAATAGACTACTTAAAATAGAGGAATAAGAGACTTTGCAGAAATTTGCATCAGCTCTAGGTTCATACCTGGTATATCATCAACTCTACTTCATTTATTTAGCTTAGGAAAGTTACATGGCCAAGGCCAGCATTAGAGAATGTAAAAGTGGTTCTGCTTAGAATGAAAGAACACTGTAAATTTCCATACAGTGCTGGGACTGGGGTTGTGGCTCAGTAGTAGAGAACATGCATAGCATTTTTGAGGCACTGGGTTCAGTCCTCAGCACCACATAAAAATAAATAAATAAAATAAAGATACTGTGTCCATCTACAACTAAAAGATTATTTTTAAAAAATTCCACAAACTGATAAGAAAATCGAGTGAGGAATGAAATATTGGTGACAGGAATATTATATGAGCATTGCCAGTACTTGTCTTATGAAAAATAGACAATTGTTTTAAATTATTAAAATTCATTTTAATACATACACCTTTTAGGTTAAAATACCATTATTAATATTGCATCTATGCTTTAAACATGTGCTGTATGTTAAACAATGCATTCATTACCTCAATTAACACAGTAACATTCTGCAGAAGGTTTTACTACTCTTATTTAAGAAAAAAATGAAAAGGATATATAATTAACAATTATGTTTTTAAAATTTTATTCTAAGCTATGTCTGGCTACATTCAAACCTGATGTTTTACAAAAAAGGATAAACTGGCTAGATGTGGTGGTGCATGTTTGCAATCCTAGCAGCTTGGGAGGCTGAGGCAGGAGGATGGCAAGTTCAAGGCCAGTCTCAGTAATGTAGTAAGGCCCCAAACAACTTAGCAAGACCTGTCTCAAGATAAAAAAAATTAAAAGGGCTGAGTATGTGGCTCATAACTCCTGGGCTCATTCCCCAGTATCTAAACAAGCAACCAACCAAAAAACAAAAGAATAAATGGTTTTTAAGCCAATTTTACTTAGTTTATTCTTTTTTGAAAATATGTTAGATTCTCTACATCATATTTTCTTTGATCCTATGGTAGTTCAAATATGCAAAATAATGACAGTCATCATTCAGATTCACATTCAAGTTTATTGATGACTTTCCATTCTCACTGCATATGTTGCAGGCGTTTTCATTCTGGGAATGACATTATTTGTAGAGGAAAGAATTACTAACAACTGCAAAGCTATTGAGTATTTCTCATGTGTCCCTCTGGTCTCATTCCTATTTAGATGTGTGTAGGGACTATAGAATCAGAGCTATCTCTACCCCCATTATTTCAGGTACGTGTGGGAAAATAATGGGCTTTGTGCATGTGAATCCCACATGCAATTTTGAAAAATTACTCCCTTGTTCATATTTCTGCAAGACTAAAATGAGATGCCCAAGGTACATGTTCACAGTGTTTAACATCTGGTCAGTTTCTTGTGCTGCCTCTTATTTCAATAAAATACTTGGAATCTTTCCAATTGCAGTCACATCAATTCCCAGAATCCTTGTAAAAGTTTACTTATAAGTGTAGGATTGAAAGATTAAAATGAAACGCAGTATGTAAGCAAAACATTATTACAGTGGTGGCTGATGGCAAGCATTTGTGGCAACTTAAACTAGTCTGCTGTTCTAATCACAGTGTAGCCATTTATTTAATTTCCCTTTTCCTGTGAGGAAATATACTCCAACCCACTTATTGATGCTTATGCCATGTTAGTCATTATGTTAGGCAATGGAAGAAAAGATGAATAAGAATTGATCCTTGCCCTTGAGGAACTCATAAACAGAGACAGCCACTGTGGAAGCTTTTACAAGGATAACTATGATCAGAGCTATAACAGAGATATAAAAATACTTCTATGAATACCTAAAGAAGCAAGACATGAAGAGATGTAATGAGTTAGGTTTTGAAGCCTGAATAGTATTTTTATATAATACAGAAAATGATCATTCATGAGCAGCAAATGAAATTATATTAGGCAAAAATGTTAAGGGGAAAAAATGTGTGGGCACAGGAGCATGGACCAATCCAAGGGACAAGGAGTACTTGCAGGGATGAAGTAGAGATTAATAAATAGGTTTGTAGTGGTTCAGTAGTGGGGGGATTAAGCACCTTATTAGTGAATGTGAACTCTTTTATTATATTAATTTTTTTTGATTTGTTCACATACACCTAACAGTTAAAATAATTGAACTATAATCCCAGTTCCAATATATGCATACATATTGATACACTACAGTTAGCCATCATTATTCATGGAGATTGGTTCCAGGATCCCTGTGTATGCCAAAACATGTGGATAATCAAGTCCTTTGTTTATAATGATACAGTACTTACATTGTCTTATTAAATATGTAGAGAAATGGACTGTGAACTGAAGAAATAATAAACCATTTGAAAGCTATTAATCTGTCAAAATATTTTTCTTGAAATTATTGAGAAACTATAATTAATAGACTTCATTGATATAACTTTTCTGAATCATTGTAGAATGATCTATAATACGGCAATTCAAAAGACTAGTAAAAGTTCATTTCTATATGTTTAAGTGCTGATACGCCTGAAGAAAGAATTCAGAGATATATGGAGCTCTATTAAAAAAAGCATGTCATGGAATACATTTTTTTATTACAAAATACCAGTTGTATAAATTGTGCAAATTGTTTTTGCTGACAATTACCAAATTGATGCTTGAAATACTATTGCTGAAAATAATATTAATTAGAAAAGCTACATTATTATATTTTAAGACTTTATTTGAAAATCATTGCAGCTATTTGCTTAGAATATACAACTATTTAATTTTTTAATGTATAGAGATAAGTTATATAAGCAGCATATTTATATTGTTTGGACAAAATGAAAGATAAATCACATGAATATTTCAAACATCCATTTTTGGAATGTTCTTTCAATAACATAAGTTTCCTTGAAAAGGACTTTATAATTTACTCATTAAAATGTTTACAAGTCACTATTTGGAAATTCAGATGGGTATAAGGTTCTCACAGGAAAGAATTATCAGTTTTGATATTTTGATGTTTTAAATTTGTGCTTCAATATCATTATTATCTATGATCTGTGGTCTATTTCCATTAATATCTTTATGTCCTTTTTCTACTTTGTGACATGTTAATTCTTATTAGATAAAATAATCTTAAAGTATAGTCAACAGAACATAAGTAAACACAATGGGTAGCATGTGATGACTGAGAATAAAGTTTATGGAACCACCCACTTTTCCCTTAGGTTATCTTGACATTCACAAACAGAAGGAAGTTATTTGTATGTCATTGTAGACTATTACCAATGAATGGATTAATTAAAAGCAACGCTTTTTGTAGTTTTCCTTAAATAAGATTTCTGGATAATATTCTAATATTTTGTTATAGACTACCTTTGTGCTGTATGAACAAGTGCTATTTGATCCACAAAGCTCAAGATCCCACAATTGAAAATGATTTATAAAGTAAGATCAAAAACATGTACACTGCAGGATTTACCAAAGCATTGGCATTGTCACTTTCTGAAGAAGCTGCCACTGTTTTGTCAGAAGAAAAAGGACAACTTGTTAATACCTATCTAAATCGTGAGTCCAGAGTTTCTTGCATCCATTATTAAGTGGGCCTAGTCTCTCTTGGATAAATTGGAAAATAATGGGTTATAGGAGAAAGAAAAAAGTACCTTAAGTCAGGGATCATTGATTACCTAGACGTCAGCAAAAGAGTTAATACAATGAAAGTAGGAGGAAGCACATTCTGTGAAGCTTGGTAACAATAACCATCAGTAATACTACAGAAAAGGAGTTTAGTACCATGAATGCCAGGACTCAATCATATTTTTAGATATATGTTTTTCAAAGAAAGGCAAAGTACCTGTGTTTGAGTGTGAATCAAAAAGTTAAAATTGTAACTAATTGTTGCAGGCCCAAATGGAAATAGCATAATTCCTAAACATGTCTTTGTGAAGTAAGGGGTCAATTATAGGTGTTGTTTGGCCAGGTAATCCAGAAATATTTGGAGTCTTCCAGTGGATTAAGAAACAAACAAACAAACAAGAAGAATATTTCTTCCTGTCCTTCAGGTGATTATTGTTTAATGGGGCTAAAACTTGCACACATTGTTACAAATATTGAATGTCTCACCTCTAACTGGTGGGAAAGTGATTTCAGATAAATCTTGAAAAACGAAGTGGTGTGGATCTTAAAAAACAAACAAACAAACAAACAAAGAAAAAAAAACTTACACAGTAGACATGAAGGGGGGGGGGAAGTATATGCTTGTTTCACCCATTTAAAAACACAGTGTGTTTAGAAAATGGTGAAATATGTTGTGTGGTTGAAATGTAAGCATGTTTTTATAAATAAGTATGGAAAGATGCTACTAAAATATGGTTTTGTAGGCTAGACTATGGATACCCTTGTATATTCAACTGACACTTAATTATCCTACCTTATTCTATAACCTTCTTCTAGGAAAAGACCCTGACTTATAACAGGTGATATATGTAATGTTCAACAATACTGCCAGGTGTGGAGGCAATGCCTATAATCCCAGTCTTTCATGAGGCTGAGGCAGGAGGATTGCAAGTTCCAGGTCAGCCTCAGCAATTTAGCAAGGCCCTAAGCAACTCTTTGACTCTAAATAAAAAAATAAAAAGGACTGGGGATGTGGCTCAGTTGTTAAGTATCCCTGGGTTCAATCCCAGGGAGGGGGGGGGGACAAAACAAAACAAACAAACAAAAATAGTGTTCATCAAATGGAAGGTACTGCCTTTAATTAGTATAATGATTTTGATTAACATTCTACTCAGTCATTTAATTGGATTCTATTTTATCTAGTCATGACTATTAGATAAATGGTCTATGAGAATATATAGATTTTGAAACAGCAAAAATTCAGTTATATTGGCTTCCTCAAGCATCACTCCTAGTCTTCTGCCTCTAGGACTTTCTAGGACATTGTATAGCAGCATATTATTGATTATCATCTGTCATTAACAACAGACATCAAAATCAGACAGATTTATTAACATTTTTTTTCCTTTTACTTACTACCAGCATTAAAGAACTTATTTTCTTATGCAATTAATCATAATACTGATATTATACTATAGCCTGCTTGGCTACTTCTTCTGTGATTGAAAAGTGATTTTATGACCTAACACACTACTCCACCTTTCTCAGTGGGCCAACTTTGTATAATAATTACATGTCATACTCAGCACCTATCATATTTTGTTATAACTATTAAAGAGTTTTCCCTTATATGAAGCCTTGTCATCTTTTCAAGGGTGAGTTAAAGGTAAATCCACCCAACATGAACCAGACCTCTGGCCATAAATGATTAGATCAAGTATAAGTAGCTAGCTAAATATATTCTTGTGAATTTGAAATATAGTGTAAAATTTAGTTTCTCTTGAGGAAGATGAAAAAATCACCTGATTACTTGTGAGTAGCTTATCACTATATTTTATGTCCAGTGTCTTTACTGTTTCAAAACAGAAATAACCTGCTTGCCACTAGAGTTTATATAACACACACACACACACACACACACACACACACACACACACAGATTGTACATAGAGATAAGACTAGAAAGGCAATTTTGAAAACCTAGAGGGCATTTCAATTTGTTTCCAGTCCTTGAAACTTAACTGTATTCAAGAACCTTGAGATCCACAAATTCATTCCATAGCCTTATATTTCATATCCCTATTTAGCTCAAATCAATGCAAAAAAGCTTCTGTTATTTACTACATAAATACTTGATAGTATCGATTTGTTTATACTTCTTATCAGGGACCTTAATTAAATGTCTACTTTTTCAATTTTAGTTTTAACTGATCCATAATAGCATAGAATTGTACATATTAATAGGGAAAACATATAATATTTGGTGATACATGTATACATTTGGTAATATTTAAGTCAGGTTAAACATATCTATCTCTTTAAACATTTATCACTTATTTTGAATGAAAATGTTCAAAGTCCCTTCTTCTATTGTTTTGAAATATATACTGCATTACTACTATACATAGTCACTCTACTGTGCCATAACACATGAGAACTTCTTGCTACCAATTCTAACTTCACAATCATTATAAGCTCTACTTTTTATACAGTCTTGTAATCTAGCTGCAGGATATCACTTAAACTAACACCAGTAACCATTTATAGAAGTAATATTTTTAGTATAGTGATCATGTTTCCCTGAATTATAAACATTATGTGTTTAATATATATCAATGTCAAATATTATGGTTTGAACATTCATAGGATATATTTTTAAACTAACCATGAAGTGAAATAATCCAGACTCATAAAGTCAAGCGTTGAATATTTTTTTCTCATATGTATATTCTAGACAGAGAAAAAGGGAAAAAAATAATTTCATGAAAATATAAAGATCAATAGAGTAGAGGAACGGGATCCACAGGGAAATAATAGAGGAGGGCATAGGGAAATACTGGGGGAATTATGCTTGTACATATATATAAAATTATAATTCACTAATTGAAATAATACTAAAAACAACAATAGTAGTATACATGAGATCAGTAGAGTAAAACAAGTGGATAGGGGAAGGATCAGGGGAGAGGAAGGGGTAGTACTGCGGAATGAGATTGATCATGTTATGTTATGTGGACTTTAAAATGTGGCACAACAAATTTTACTATTATGTATAATTATAATGCAATAATAAAATAACTAAAATATAATAAACTTTTTAGCCATGAGCACTTGAAATCTAATTTTTACACATTTCAATTAGTGAACTACTTTTCTTGACTGACATGGATAGTGTTGATTGTTTTACCAGGAATTCTAGTAAGAATATCCACATTTCTGAAACTCCATGTTCTGAATGCATTTTCTTTGCTTTCAATTCCAGTTATAATGGCATTATAGCAAGGCTAAAAAATAGTGCCATCCATGATTTCTTTGCTTACATAAATTATTAAGAAAGGTACTGGCAATATTTTATCTGAATACTTGGCTACATAACAGAAACATTTGGACTAAACTACAATGTTGAGCAAAGTTCACTCCCTCAACACCATTTCTCCTCCACATTCTTACACATAGAGTTAAAATAATGAAAAAGGAAAACAAAAACAATACTTTAAAGTACAGATTAAATGTCAAACTATGTATTCACTATGAAATTTTGAAAAGAAACAGATTATATTTCATAGCTATATTGTCTGAGACATCAGATTGCTGTTGTAGATCACACTTGATTTTTCTGGCTTTTGATCTTTTCCATCTACCAGCTGGACTCTAACAATTTTGTATCCTACTGTGTAGAATTCGATTGCCCACAGATCTATAAAATTGCAGTGTTATTAGGTAGCAAGCAAAACTATTTTCTTGTGATGACCAACAGAGGAAAAGTTAAAAAAACAACCTTTAGCTATGGCCTCTGCTGAAATGAATGGATTTTATATTGTACATATACAGGGAGACCCTTTATCAACCTTGATGAATTTGGATGGAGGATCACAAGCCTCCATCCTTTGTGTTATACCACTAAATATTTCCAACTGTATTATGGAACAAATTGCCCCCATAATATTTATCTCAACTTAAGTTCTCAAAGTAAAGTTTATTTTATTTTAATAAAATGTTAAAGCTATCTATTTATTTTACAGGAGTACAGGGGATTGAACCCAGAGGTACTTTACCACTGAGACACATCCCCAGCTTTTTTTTAAATTTGAAACAGAACCTTGCTAAGAATTGGTGAGGCTCGTCTGGAAAAAACTAAGGATTGATACACAAGTATTTGTGTTTTATTTCCTTGAGTAGTTGACATTTAAATAGAGATGAAGGGGAAGAGTAGGGGGAAAGGGTAAGCCAAAGTAAATAAGTATTATATAAGGATGTATATTATTAGGAATTAAAGAAGATGATGACAAAGCAAAGAAAGTCATGAAAAGGAAGGTGGTATGAAGGACATTCTAGATGGAAAAGTGTGAGTGAAACCAGGGAATCTGAATATCATAGTGTATATTGCACAACAGAAAGTAAGTTGATCTAGTTTGTGCTTCAGGCATAAGAGGAATCAGGGCTGGTCTAAAGAACTTACCCATTAGTACATGAGAATGAATTAGAAGGAATACTAATTACATATGATGTGTCTAACACACTGCATATGAGGCCCAAAGTCACAGACATTTTTGTGTGTACACACACACACACACACACACACACACACAGTAGCTTATGGATGTTCCTGGAATATTATTGTAGACAATACAAACTGCCCCCATTGCAGTTTTTCATTCAGACAAGTTCCTAGGGACATGAATTATTCTAGGGAGTCAGTCTCCTGTTTTAGCATGTAAAACAACAGTTGTGTTCCCAAAATGCAGCAACATTTCAAACAAGTGTCTTTTAATTATATGGAAGAGGGGGCCTAGCTTGATCAGCATTCCGTTCTCCCTAGGATTCAAATATGCTTAGGCACATCTGGAGGACAGGTGAGGCAAGCCCACAGGGTCTATATGTAGGATAGACGGAATCACTTTTTGGAAAAGAAAGTTTGTTTTGAATGAAGAGGATGTCAAATCTACATGGTTTTAGTACCTTTTTCTTTAGTCATCCAACAGAGGATACTTCTGAGTATAGTTTAGTCTCTATTTTTCATTCTCAGGACTCAGCTTCACATGTTTTCTTATGATCTACTTCCTAGTGAGGCAGGCGGTCTGCAATTAAAACAGAAAATCTGTCTAATTTAACCCTCTATAATGTTACAGTGCAAGGCTGAACTACTATGGGATATTATGACTCAAAATAATAAGAAAAAGGGCCTTATCTATGGATATTCCTTATGATATTAAAATGATACAAATCATAAAGTCATGAGATGTCAAACAATGCTCTAATGTTTTGAAGGGACTTCAGAAATATGCAACCTGTGTTTCTCAAATTTACACAATTATAGTATTACTATATGTCAAGATTTTGCAAATTGGGGTCTATGGAATCCTGGAAATCCACAGATATATTCTTAATGGGCTACCAGTTTTCTACAATAAGTTTTTATTTGTTGTCTTTCCATTTTATTTATAAACTGTAAAAATAATGTCATCATATTCCAGACCACCTGGATAAAATGAACTAAGCATTGTCATATAATTTTATTAACTACATGATGTTTTAATTGTAGGCTAATGAAAATGTGAGATAGATTAAATATGCAAACAATGTATTTGAAACTGATGAGAGCAATACTATTATATCACACAGTCCACATGAAAATTTCACACTAATTTAAATGGAGAAAACTTGTAAAAATTGAGTTGCCCCAAGACACAAGGTGAGATAGCCATGTTGAATACTCATGAAGAAATTGTAGTGTAGCAGGAGTCATTACTATGTTCAATTGGTAAGGACTAATGTATTTATTAGGATGTATAACCTTTTACATAAATTTAATATTATAAATTTGCATTTTGGTGCATGAATGTTTTTATTTACTTGGTAAATATGTTCAAATTGTATAGGTATATAAGACCTATGAGGATGTGTTTATTAGATTTCCGATAGTGCACATTTAACTAGTCATTACAAAAATTTTAAGAGTCAACACCTGAAATGTTTTTCACTCATTTAT
This sequence comes from Marmota flaviventris, assembly GCF_047511675.1. Lineage (NCBI taxonomy): Eukaryota > Metazoa > Chordata > Mammalia > Rodentia > Sciuridae > Marmota > Marmota flaviventris. The sequence goes on from NC_092519.1 coordinate 2,945,315, forward strand.
ATCCAAATATTTTTCAGTTTTGGGAAAAACCAAAACAAAAGTGTTTTGTACTCTTCTGAGAGATATATTAAGTATTTCAGAACCATCTAAGGCATGGCCAATGTCTTGGCACCACTAACTCCAGAGTAAGACTAGACAAACTTTATGTTCTCTAATTATGCCACTGTAATTAAAAAAAAAAGAAAAGAAAAAAGAAAATTAAGAGACATGAGTGAATAATGCCAACTAATTTAAAATTGAGATTGAACTGAGGAATTTTCATAAGAACAACTTTTAATGTTGTTTTAATTTCTTTTTGGATCATATTCAGATATAACACATATCTATAAATAAGGCCTTGTGCTATATGCTGTCAAACCTAAGAGAAAGATGTATTCTTGCTTTGTATATGACTAAAAGAAGGATCAGAGGAATTAAGTCATCCAAGGGTCATAGAATAAGGGGTATGATTGACACTTATTTACAAGTCTTCTGACCCCCAAGTCCCTTGATCTTTCCACTTATCATACCAGATCCTTCTGAATTTACTTCTTTGTTCTATCTAAAATTCACTTTTTTATAAACAAGTGAACTTTGCCCATATTCTTAGTAAAGAATATGATCTTTAATTAGATGTCAGTGACTTCCTGCATGACTTGAGCTTTGAGATATTCTAGTTTCTCAATAAGTTCACATTTATCTTGACTTTTTAAACTTTTATTATTAAATGTACATAGTTCAAATACTATAAGATAGTTAAAATATGAACCTTCCAAGTTTAAGTACAGAAATATTTTAGTCAGCTTTTATGAATTTTACATGCTTTTTTTTGTACTGGCTAATTGAACCCACGGGTGCTTAAACAGTGAGCAACACCCTCAGCCCTTTTTATTTTTTATTTGGAGACAGGATCTCACTAAGTTGCTTACGGCTTCACTATATTGCTGAGGCTGGTTTTGAACTTGTGATCCTCCTGCCTCAGCCTACAGAGCCACTGGTATTTTAGGCAAGCACCACTGTGTCAAGCTCTCCAATTCTCTGGGGTCTTTTAAAAGGATGGCTTACTTGAGTTGCAAATTACCAGACTTTTTCAAGATGGTAACAGGGTTTATATTTTTTTCCTTATTTTGTCATTGATTGAAATAATTTATGTAACAATGTCAACAGATCTGACAACTTTAACTGGAAATTGCAATCAAAATCGTGCCAAAAATATTAAAATTGTCAACTTTTATACAATAAACTGTCACAATTCAGTAAGATTTAAGGAAAGGCAAATACTTTCTTGGGGAGAAAATCAAGGCTAAAAAGATTAAAGAATAAGAAATTACTCTGAATTTTCAAACATTTATAGAAGTAACTTCTTATCAAGGCCCCCATCCCTCCTATGTAATTTTAATTGAAACCCTTCATCTTAGACCTATTTTAGCCCAGTATTTGAAATTCTAAAGTGAAAGATCCTAAACTTTTTATTTCCATCAAAGATATCTCATGGAGGGTATGGGCAATTGAACTAAGAGGTGCTTGACCACTGAGCCACATCCCCAGCCTTATTTTGTATTTTACTTTGAGAGACAGACAGGGTCTCACTGAGTTGCTTAGTGCCTCACTAAATTGCTGAGGCTGGCTTTGAACTTGTGATCCTCCTGCCTCAGCCTTCCAAGCCCCTGGGAAGCAAAGACTTTTTAAAAAATGTCATTTGTTTCTATTACTTGAATTTTAGGGATGTGAATATCTTATAAAATTAATGTTGAGTTGTCATCCTTCATAATATAAAATATATGCAGCATGTTATAGAAATATTTCTGAGGAAAATAATATGGAGATGAATAGAAACTTTTAATTCATAATCCTACATTTAAAGAGAAAATATATTAAACATATTGAGTGAATTTTTAATAGGCACACTTCTTTTGAGTGAGTGTGAGACAATATGATTAATTAGAATACTTTAATACAGAGAGCAACAAAGACACAGGTATCCTTTTTTTAAAGCAAAGTTAAACATTTTCAAAATATCTCTGATATCATTTGCTAAAGCTATATATCATGTGAGGGAAGAAACAGATTGTGATGAATTTCAAACATTTTAGTGAACTTGTACATTTTTAAGTGGGCCATGAACTTGAAATACATCACTTTTAAAAAATCACTTTGTGGGACCACTCTGAAAAAGTAGAATAAAACCACTCCATGTATAAGATAATAAACTGCATTTTTCTCTTTTTATATGTGTTGAGGAGTTAACAGCCTCCAGCTCCTGCCACATATTCATGCCCTGCTGCATATGAATGGGGAAATAAGCACTCCCACAGATACTTACAGGAATGTAAATTGACACAACATTTTGGATAGTAATATGGAATACCTCTTACATGTGGCAAAAATTTACACATGGCCACTCATCTGTGAAACTTACTCTAAACTATAGGAACAATGGATAGAAAAAAAATGGCAAGGGGGCATTTGTTAAATATGCATACTCAAAGAAACCAAATATTGCCCAAGGCTTAAAAAACTATTTCAGGTAAGCTAAGATTGTTTATGGCTAAATGGTAAAACTTTCTATGTTTATTATACTTCCACTTCTCCTTTCCATGGATGAAATTTTTTTTAATATCTTTTATTTTTATTTTTACGTGGTGCTGAGGATCGATCCCAGTGCCTCATGCATGGTAGGCAAGTGCTCTACATCTGAGCCACAACCCCAGCCTCATGGATAAAATCTTAACATAAAAAAATTATGTAGCATTATGGATGCAGAGGAAGGGAATCTGGATCAAAAGTTATCTTGTTCTATGGGCACCTACCAGCCCCTTTATAAGATATAGCTCACTTCTGGTTTGGGGGCATGACACTCTGTTAGCAGCTGTTGAAATGCCTATAGTTAATATATAACCTACAGTGTTTTCTCTTGGTAGAGTAATGTGCAGGGGTTTCTAGAAGAATATCTAGCCAATTATTTTGCTGACGAGGCTTCTCTTCATGATTCGTTGGTGTTGCTTATACTGTGAATTATTCCATATATTTCATCTACTCTTTAGCTTTGGGATATTAATCTTGAAGTCTTTGCAATTTTGATCCCAAGGAACAATGCTAACTTAATTCTAATATGCTGCCAGGGCATGATAGTGCATGCCTTCAATCCCAGCCACTCAGGAGGATGAGGCAGGAGGATCACAATTTCAAAGCCAGCCTCAGCAATATAGCAAGACTCTGTCTCAAAAGGGAAAAAAAAGACTGGATTGTAGCTCAATGGTAAAGCATCATTGAGTCCAATCCCCAATAACAATAAACAAACAAACAATCCTTATTATACTATTTTCTTTCCCCAGTTCCTGATGGGAGCTTCTAGACCCATTTCATATCTGATGAAAATTGTGACAAACCCTCTCCATTATCAAATATATAATATCACCATTCCTACTCTACTACAACCACTCCAAGTTTGTTTGGGGAGCTACTTTTTTCAGATTGCTATAGGGGAAAGTATATATATATATATATTTAAAAAGCCCTATGCTTTAAGCTTCTCTTTCTTTTAGAAACTTATCAGTAATGCTGTTTTGTCTCCCTCTTTTCATCCCACCCCCTCTGCTTAATCCCAGGACAAGGATTTCTGGGATGGGAACACTGATCATTATTTAGATGATGTAGGCACTGTTTTTATCCTCTTTGGCTCCTGTCATATTTCTCCCAGCATGGAGAAGTTTTATTCCCATTTCTCTATAACAGGAACTTTCCTTAAGTCACAATCACTGTCCTCTCTACATTGCAGATTATGGTAAATATCTGTGCTCAAATGGAAGATGTGTTCTTCATATGTACAGGAAAGTTTTCAATTTTACAAAGCCTTTTTCTTCTCAAAAAAAAAATCATGGTAAGAGCTGGGGCTGTAATTCAGTGGTTGAACACTCACCTAGTACATGTGAGGCACGGGCTTTGATCATTAGTCATTAGAAATATTTAATTATATATCTAGTCACAGATAAAAATGTCCAAAATAGTGTTAATACAAAAAGCAGTTTCAGGAACTGGAGCTGTGGGTCAGTGTTAGCAATGTGTGAGGCACTGGATTCGATCCTCAGCACCACATAAACAAAGTAAAAATTCATTGGCAACTAAAACATATTTTTTAAAAAGCAGTTTTCATACAATGTATATAATATTCATTAGACTACATATCTTTTTGGATACTATTATCGGGGATTTTCAGTTTTCCTATCATATTTCTTATAATCATTGCATTTTTAATAAAGAAAAAATATAGATACAAAGATGTAACTAAATATATCTTAAACCAACAAGCAGTGTCTCACCAGTAAAATACTAGTGACATTCTTATTAAAAAAGAAAAAGAATGAAAAATTGTAAGGCTCATATTTACTTTAATATCATTCAGAATGCATTAGATGTTGCAGTGAGAAATGCAATGAAATTAGAAGACAGAATTACTATAAAGGTAGAAAATAAATTATTAGTATGGATAAATGACACATTTGGTTATAATTCTATATAACAGACAAACTGTTATAACTAAAAAGATTTCAAAAATGTGATGTTTTAAAACAAGAATATAAAAATCATTGGCTATCCAGTAAAATAGTAAGCCATTATCAAACAAATAAGTCACTCATATATCAATAGAATATACAAACAACCAAGTAATAAAGTTAGGAAAAAATGAAAAAGCTTTAGGATAGAAAATGATGTTTTACAGAGAAATATAAATGGTTGAAGACAAAAATATAAAACCTTTTTTATGACCAGATGAGAATTTGTTAAGTTGGAAAGATGTCAGTTTAAAAATTAAAGAACATTTGAATTGTTTCCAAATGACTTTAAAGATTAAATGTGCTTTGTATGGTCTGGGGATATGGCTCAAGCGGTAGTGTGCTCGCCTGGCATGCGTGCGGCCCGGGTTGGATCCTCAGCACCACATACAAACAAAGATGTTGTGTCCGCCGAAAACTAAAAAATAAATATTAAAAAAATTCTCTCTCTCTCTTAAAAAAATTAAATGTGCTTGCAAATAAAATCAGAGTATCATATATGAACATATGAAAAAAATAAATCAACCTTGAAATTATGTCAAGTCTTTTTAGGTATACATGTTCTTGTGCTTGAATGTGTCTCATTAAATCTCAGGTTTACCAATGTGACAGAATAAAAGATGGAGTCTTTAAGAGGTGATTAGTCCATGAGGGCTCCTTCCGCACTAAAAGAATTAATGACCTTGTACAGTAGAATCATACAGCATGTGGCTAGCTTTTTCTTCAGCTTTTCTGCCATGTGTTCACATAGAGGTCCACCCCTCTGTAAGAGGAAACATCACCATACAACAAAAGCCAAAGTTGCCTTGAGCTTGGAATTTACAGTCTTCTGAAAAATGAGAAATTAATCTTCCTTAAAAATTACCCCGTCTCAGGTACTTTGTTAGTGCAGCACAAAAGGAACTGAAACACATTTTCTCAAAGTATACAGAAAGGGTCTGGGCAACATTCTAGGGCTGTATATGTACATATTTGAGTCAACGGGAAGAGCAAGGAAATTTAATTAAGCCAAAGTTGCTTAATATTATGGCATAAAACATAAAATACCATGAAGTCCTATAGATTTACTAAGCAATGTTTTTTTTTTGAGTTTTATTTATTTATTTTTTTAATTGTGTATGACAGTACAATGATCTTGACATATCATACATTTGAATCAAATGGGGTATAATTTCTCATTTTTCTGAGTGTACAGGTTGCAGAATCACATTGGTCATGCAGTCACATATATACATACAGCAATACTAGTGTCTATTTTATTCTGCTGTCCTTCCTATTCCCCCCTTCCCCTCCCCTCCCCTCCCATCACTTCTCTCTATCCAATCTAATGTGACACACTTCTTTTTTTTCCCCTCACATTTTCATACATGTATTTTGTATAGTGATGAGGGTCTCCTTCCATTTCCATGCAATTCCCCTTCTCCCTCCCTTTCCCTCCCACCTCTCTTCCCTATTTATTGGTAATCTTCTTCTCATGCTCTTCCTCCCTATCCCATTCTGAGTCACACCCCCCCCCGCGTTATATCAGAGAAGACATTCAGCCTTTGATTTTTAGGGATTGGCTAACTTCACTTAGCATAATCTGCTCTAATGCCATCCATTTCCCTGCAAATGCCATGATCTTGTTAATTTTTAGTACTGAGTAATATTCCATTGTGTATAAATGCCACATTTTTTTAATCCATTCACCCATTGAAGGGCATATAGATTGGTTCCATAGTCTAGCTATTGTGAATTATGCTGCTATAAACATTGATGTGGCTGTGTCCCTGTAGTATGCTCTTTTTAGGTCTTTTGGGTATAATTCAAAACAAATATTTCCACTCATTTCTCACAAAATGCACCTTATAACTATAAAGAATAAAATTTATAATTTGGTACTTCAGATGTCAAAGACAAAGCTAGCATTAAAAAATGCCCAATTCTATGTATTAGAAACTAAATGAAATGCAAAAATAAAGGGGAGGAGAAAAATAGGGGAAGTAAAATATTTTTACTTAAAATGTTACATTTATTTAAATAAATATTGCTTGATGAAAGATCTAGAATTATATTCTTATAGACACAAAGAATTGGTTAGTATTTATGTAACAGACTTTAGGAAAAAAACTTAGGACTGAAAGAACTTCTAGCAACAGAGACTCAAAAATAAGTAATTAAAAAAAAGAATAAATATGAATGATAAATGCTAAATAAAGTATTTTAATATGTATTAAATAAAGTATTAAATGATTTATTTAATTGAAGTAAAGTATTATTAAATTATGTGATATAGGTTTATAAAACAAAAGACTAAATCTTTCATGAAAAAGAAAGAAATTATGTCAATAATTCTTAGGGGTCTGAAACTCAGTGGTAGAGCACTTGCCTAGCATGTGTGAGGAGGCACTGGGTTCTATCCTCAGCACCAAATTAAAAAAAAAAAAAAAGGTATTGTGTCCATCTACAACTATAATAATAATAATAATAATAATAATAATAATAATAATAATAATAATAATAATAATTTCTTTAGTATACTAAACAAGGTCTTTACAGGTTTGGCCCTATATAACTTAATTCAACTCCTTTTCTCTCATTTCTCCTTTACACACAGGCACAGTGAAGTTGATTATCAAGTAACAAAATTCCACAGCTATGGAGGGCCTAGTATTCATTTGTAACATAAATAATAAAATTAAGTTCTGTGGGATGCCATTTACATCTATTATCTCATTTGACTTACACAAAAATCTTATTACAAGAAAAATATTAATTACCTTAATTATTTATTACTAATTTATCTGTCTTAATTTTCTATCTGATTTCAATTCTTCAAATATTAATCACTATTTTCTATTTTATTTTTAAAATAAAAATTTAATATGGTCTTTTATATTGGTATATTTCATAAAATCATGGTCCTATTATATGATTAACTATTACAAACCTGTAAAATAATATTTATGAATATATGTATTACATAAGAATTCTTATCATATTGATCTATTAAAATAAGAGGAAACCTATTTTATGAAAATCTCTTTCTATACATATGATTAGAAGTAATTATATCAAAAGTCAACATATATTTCAATATTTTTCCTATGACTATGAAATTATTTAAAAATTTTAAGTATTCACTATTTCTACTTGAAATGCAGAAATAAAACACATCCCCAAATTAGCAATTTCACTTAAGAAAAATCTATAGAAACCCAACATGTGGGATATTTTATTAAATAATAGGGTGTTAAAATTTCTGCTTTCACCCATTAGGTACTAAGAGAAGCAGGAATTCCCCTCTTTCTATGGAAAACTAGAAAACCAGACAAAATACATGAATCAAAGGTTTTAAGAAACTGCTCATCAAATGGAGCACGGGACTATGATCCCTGACCAGGATTGAAAAAAAAAAGTGACCCATTCTATGGGCCTAGCCTGATTTCTAAAGGCATGTGCTATCATAACACACAGACAAAAGTAAGAAGCTAGAGTACTGTGGCTTTCCTGAATTAAGAGGAAAACTACTGGGGCCAGGGTTGAGGCTCAGTGGTAGAGCGCTTGCGTAGCATGTGAGGCACTGGATTAAATTCTCACAACTAAATAATAATAATTTAATAATAATAATAACAATAACAATAATAGGTGGCTAGAATTTATGGATGGAATATTGGAGAGAAAGGAGCTACACAGAGGGAAACCATAGAAATCTGCAGAAAAGACTCCTTGATTTTATGGTTAAGTGATAATCTGCATATGTGTAGCAGGAAAATTCAAAAGGCAATGTAAAATACTACTGATAAAGCGTAGACAGGATCATTTCACAGGCTCATTGATGGTGGAACCTTATTTGATTTCCCATTAACCAGAGTGGAGAAAACTTGCAATATGTCAGACATAAGAAGGATCTTAACAAGTGTCACATGTTAAGAGTAAGGATATTTAGTCTAAGAACAAAGGCAGTATATTAGACCTTGCATAACAAAAATTAAAACCAAGCCCTAAATGAATCAAATTGAAACGCAAGTAATTTAACACCCGACAAAAACCCAGTACTCTTTAAAGGAATATGACAACATAAAATCTGCAATGTATGTTATTTAATAAAATTGATTAGTTAGGCATGGTGGCACAAACCTGTAGTCTCAGCGACTCAGGAGGCTGAGGCAGGAGAATCATAGGTTCAAAACCAGCCTCAGCAATTTATCGAGGCTGTAAGCCACCTATCAAGACTCTGTTTCAAAATGAAAAAAATAAAATATAAAAGGAGTGAAGATGTGGCTCAGTGGTTAATCACCCATGGGTTTAATCCTTGATACAAAAAAGAAAAAAAAAATTCTGACTAGAAACTAGTAGAAAAATCAAATAATAGAAAGTGAGAGAAAAATGCAATTAGTGAATAACACTTTAAAACAGCCATTATAAATCTCATTAATGTACACAAATGTATAAAAGAAAGAATGAGTAGAAAAATATAGGATGTAATAAAACAACCAAATGTAACTTCTAGAGACAAATGCAATAGATGATATTAAACATCACTGTATGCAATTAATAGTAGATTAGATACTCCAGAAGAATGGTGAACTTGAAGAAATAGATACTCTTTAAAATAAAGAAACAAGAGAAAAGAAAGCTGAAATAATATCAGCTGGTGTCAAATAAGGTAAGGGGAGGCAGAAAGAAAAATATTTTTAAAAATAATAGATGAGTCAGAGGTCTCAGTATGTATCCTAAAGATATCAAAAGTATAATAAGGAATATTTATGAACTAGCTTTACCAGTTTATTGGACAACATAAATGAAATGAACAAACTATTTGAAAGACAGAAATGACCAAAGCTCACTGAAGAATAAATAAAAAATATGACTAATCTTTACCTATTACAAATCTATATTTCCTAGTTTTAAATCTTGACCCAATACGAAATCTACATCCAGATATTTTCATTGGTGAAAGATATTCCATGCTTAATTCTTGGTCCTGGTACAGAAGATAATATTGCTATGAATCATATATATATATATATATATATATATATATATATATATATATATATATATATGGCAATTCTTTTCAAAATCCTAATAGGGATTGATTTCGATATTAACAAGCTATTTTTAAATTATACATATTTAATATATTATACAACATATTATACATATTATATATAAACAGATTACCTGATTTCAAGTCTTATCATTCCATATGCAAACATTAATTTCCTATCAATCATACTCATTATATTTCAAACCTGAAACCAAGAGATCTGGGGTGTAGATCTGTGGGAGGCTGTGGAAAGAAAGCTTTGTGCTTAGTCCTTAGGCACTGCAAGATAAAAAAAAAAACAAAGCAAAAAAAAAAAAAAAAGACCTGAAACTCATAAGCTATCAAGTTAAAAAAGAGAAATTGTATTTTATCACATAATTGTTTTAATCAAGCTCTACTGTTAAAACAATTTAAAAGACAGAAAATGTTTGAAAAATATATATCTGATAAAAATGTGTAGTCAAGATACATAAAGCACTCTTGTAACTCAACAAGACAAAGATAATCTACCTGCTTTTTAAACATGAATTTATTTTATTAGACACTTCACAAGAAAATATACATGAATGGCTATTCAGTACAAGCAAAAATGATCACCACCTATATTCATAGAGAAAATATGATATAAAGCTACAATAAGATAGTAATATACATATGAGAATTGCTAATATAAAAAAGCCTGACTATACCAAATATTCTTAGAATAAGAAGGATCTGAAAATTTTATACATCTCTAGTGAGAATGTAGAACTATGTGGCAACTATTTAGTAAGTTAAATATGGTTATAATATGAAATTCATTTAAGAGAAATGAAGTTATTTTAATACAAAGATTTGTTCATATTATTTATTCATAATAGCCTCAAATTGAAAACAACCCCAATGCCCATAAAAGATAAATAGATAAAGTGATTTATCCCTATATAGATATACTAATCAGCAATAAAAAGAAACGTACTATTGATACATATAATCATGGATAATACTCAAATGCAGTATGATGAATAAAAATGCCAGGCAGGGGACTATATACTATTCATTAGAAAATCAGAAAGAGGAAAACTTATTAACAGAGATAAGATCATTGATGGTCAGTTGGTGAAGGTGGAGATAGAGATCAAGTGCAAAGCTGTATAAACAATACCTTGGGAACATGAAAATAGTTATTATTTTGATTGATTGTGGTAATGGTAAAAAGGATTGTATTTGCAGAAATGCAACCACTGTTAATTAAAATGGATGCAATTATTATGTGTAAGTAGAACTCAATAAAACTGATTCAAAAATGAATTATATACACATAGATTGTGTATATAATTAAATGCACATCTTAAATATACATAGATTGTGCCAATTCTATGTGTATTTCAAAGTATCATTACAATGAAAATAACTTCTTATAAAAACTTTGAAAACTTTCTTATAGTCCCCATGCAGGAAAATTTTATTTTTAAAAATGAGGTTAGAATATAATTCAAAAAATTCCTTAAATTTTGTTTCTTGTTGTGTATGTGTCCAACATTTTCCATGTAATTAGAAAAGTTGTAAAAAATATTTGATTTACTTTATAATGGGACTCAAGTCCATATTCTACCACTTCTGTGGGTTGGGAAACAATTATAAATCTGGATTTCACATTCCTTTTCTACAAAGCAATATTATTGTTTCAGTACTGGCAAAAGAATTTCTAGTTTGGTCATTGACTCTAGCTTCTCTGGGAATTTACAATGACAGAGTGATTTTGAATGTAAACAAATTGGATTAGAGTTAACAATTGTGCATTTGTAATTAGCACAGTGAAAAATCCATATACAGGTAATTGGGTCATGACTACATTTAAAATGTCAATGGCTAATGGTATTTGACAGAAAGATACTGTCTCCTCCAGTATATGTTCCCTTGACCTCTTTTCTGGCCAATTTCCATTCTACTGATGGAAATGAGGGCTAGAGAAAATTCAAAACCATTATTATAGAAGATTTTTTTTCTGGGAATGCACATCTTTGAAAGATATGGTAGTATAAAAAAAGATAATGGCGGGCTGGGGATGTGGCTCAAGTGGTAGCGCACTCTCCTGGCATGCGTGCGGCCCGGGTTTGATCCTCAGCACCACAAACAAACAAAGATGTTGTGTCTGCCGAAAACTAAAAAATAAATATTAAAAAAAAAAAAAATCTCTCTCTCAAAAAAAAAAAAAAAAAAAAAGATAATAGCAATTACTTTGGTAGTAAAAATTGACTAGGAGCTCTTTCTAGAATCCAAGAGGATATTACAAAATTATTTTGTCAAATCATTTTCTAGAAATAGTTTTTTCAAAACTGAGATTTTGATTTCTTAGCATTCAGATGTTAGTTGTTTTCTTAGGGTGGTATAAAAAGTGTCATGGAAAACTTGAAATTTTCCCTGATCCTGCCTGTATAATTCTTTCTGCTTCTAATCGTATCTCAAACACCAGCTTCTCCATGAAGTTGTTCCTTAGACTATAAGCAGGTAAAGTCTATTTTCCTCCCTAAAATCCTTAGAAGTCACTAGCTCTGTATGTCGTGCAATGCTGACTATTTTACCTAAAGTCGAGTTGTTTGTGTAATTTTTTATTTCATTGCAAGCTCCTTGATGACAAATAATGATTCACCCAACCCTCTATTAGCCAAATGACCAAAGAAGGATGATGTAAAATTATAAGACAGTACAGTTATTATCAATACAGGAACTGAGTTCTACCTACTTGGAATTTTGCCCTGGGTAAAACATTTCACCTTTCTGTTCTTCAGATATTTTTAATTCATAAAATTGAAACTCTATCAAAATATTGGTAAACTTTACGAAACATTATTTTTCATATCAGGTTTCGCTAATTGAATGTAAGTTCCCTGAAGGCAGGAACTCATTTTTTTCACCTCTGTATACACTGTGCCCAGAACTGTGGCTGGCATATAGCAGATTTGTAATTATTTATTGAATTATTTAATAAACAAGGATATTAAAACACTGTGAGTGGGCTGGGGCTGTAGTTCAGTGGTAGAGCGCTTGCCTAGCACATGCGAGGCCCTGGGTTTGACCCTCAGCACCACATAAAAATAAATAAAATAAAGGTATTGTGTATCTACAACTAAAAAATAAATATTAAAAACAAAACAAATTAAAAAAACCTGTGAGTAATGGCCAACATTGTACACAATAAGTATTCTATAAGTAGAAAAGGCAAATAATGTCAAATTTTTTTTTTTTTGTTGTTGTTGTTTTAATTCAATTGAATGGAAATGGCCTCTGCAATGGAACCCACAAGTTTAATTTGGGACAATTTTAGTACCTTAAGGTGAAAACAATTATACTGTAGGGATTAGAAGAACATATGTGTGTGTGTGTGTGTGTGTGTGTGTGTGTATATATATATATATATATATATATATATATATATATATATATATATATATATATATATATATATATACATACATATATATATATACACACACACATATGTATGTATGTATAAATAATTTATGTGTATAAAATTTCTTTCAAGGTGCTTTTTTATAAGCATTTCAAAAGTAAAGCATATGAAGTATTTATAATTTTTGTTGTTTTTATAAATGTTCCATGAAGTTCTTTTTCTTCCTGTCAGGATAATGTGTCTAGTTATCACCAAATCTTATCAGAGCTTAAATCTACTTTATGTATGCTCCCCATCCCCACTATAGTGGAAGGATAGGAATACAGGAGGGGATTCTTCAGAGGATGCAGAAGTTGCCACAAATAGCAAGCCTGAACAGTATTGATTTCTTTGAAGTGTCCCTCCTGATGTCTCTTAATAATCAAGCACTGTCGATTGACTACTGCAAATTGAATTTTCCTTGTTGACACTTCAGGTTTTTAATTTTGTAAATGCAGAAACCAAAACAAAATAAATGAGATTTTGCTGCATTTAAAATCAACACCAGTTATATCAGTCATCAAAAGAACACAACACACACACACACACACACACACACACACACACACACATACACACACAGTGTCTTATCTCTGTAGTTAGAATTTCTGGTCCCCTGTCTCTACATCTACATGTACTGCATCATCCCCTCTCTCTCTCTGAGGTATGGCCCTACATTTCCCTACTTCTAGAAACCCTCATTTTTCCTTCCATAGCAGACAGTTAATGAATGTTCACCACCTAGTGCCCTGATTTTAGCTCTCTAGCATCCACAAGCAGACATGAGTATCCAAAAATGAACAATTATAAAACAATTTGAATTGTATATTTAACATAATTATATGAAAAATATAAACACCTAATTAATGTGTTAATCACTGTTATTAGTTTAATAATGTTCACAAGGTAGCTGACAGTGACAATGTGGGCTACAGAATTTATAGTTCAAATTTAGAAGGAGAGTGGAAATCCTTTCCTTTACTGATACGTATTATAAGTCCTTCCTTCCCTTCTGTCTGATGGGTTAATTAATGTTACATGCCTGTTTCTGGGCAATTATTGGCAGGCAGAATACCATCTGCTACTTAGTTTACACTAATTAGGATATTCTTATGAAACTGGGCATGGAGTAAATACCTGAACAAATTTGCAGTGAATAAAAAACAGGTTAAACCAAAAGAATTAGGAATCCGAATGATATTGTATTTCTCAACAGCAAAATTGGAAGATAAAACAGGCAGGAATAATAGTTTCAAAACAGTTAAGGTAAACAATTTCTCACATAAAATTCTATCTTCATTCTATGCTGATTGATAAAACATGACATAACATTATTAAATTTCAAAAATTTACTTCCTAGGTAAAATTATCATGGATTAATTTGACAATGTGTTCCACCAAAATAAATATTATACCATGAACAAAAGAGAAACAGAATTTAAGAAATAGGGAATCCACATTCGACAGGCACCAAAGAAAGTTCTGGGATAACAACAGTGCAATAGGCCTACAGAATAAGTAGTTAAAATTGGAACAAAATGCTCTAGGGCTTCAGCAAAGAGGACTCTAGGAAAATAAAAAGGATACAACTTTTGTAGATTAAATTTATCTTGTGAAAGAGAAAGCTAGAGATTTTTAAATTTCATGAAGGACTAATAAAAGGCAAACAGATGACTAAGAAATAAATGAAGACAGGAATTATTGCCTTTAGGAAAAATAGAATGTTGTATAAGAGGAAATATGGTTGTATTGTAATACCTGATCCTTCAGTGAATAAATTTAATGGAATGATGATAAATAATACACAGATACTATTGGGGCCTCTGAATGGGTACAATAAATAGCCTTTTCTTTGTTTTCTACCTGGATGCTGAACAAATTTAGAAATAAAGAATAGCAGATTAGAAACCAGAATGTCATTATTTATTACTTACAAAAATAGAAGACATAGTTTAATGCAAAAGCAAAATGGATCTCTGACTGAATTCCAGGAAGCTTTCCCCACCAGCCACAGCCAAATAGGATAAGGAAGGCCTCCTCCATAGCAGAGCACAGCTGAAGGGGCATGGTGCACTGACGCTCTCTATGGGCAGCTCATTTGGAAGAGAAGGAAAGGAAAGCTGAATAAAACAATACTCCTTTCTTCAATTTCTTGAATTTCTATTAATACATGTTCTGATTTCTTCATAACTGTTTTCTTACCTTTGCATCCTTCATGACCAATATGTTTTATTTTAAGCTCTTTATTATTCAAATTAGTAAATACATAAAATTAGTCAAAATAGATTAGTTAAATCCATGAAATATTATTGCAGCTTCATGGCCAATCTTGTTTCATGTATACTCCCTCTTTGGCTTACTTTGAGAAAATATATTTTAAATGTATCGACCAATTTTCACTGTAATTTTATGTTATTTATTGTATCTGAAAAGAGGAGGTAATTCCTTAAATATGATTATATCCTTGGAGGTAGTATTTCACCTCAAAGAATTGTATAAATAATTGTTATTTTATACTATGACAAACTATACTATTTTATTAACATTAAGTTCTTCTATTAAATGAAACATGCCAATAACAGTGATTAAGACATTAATTAGGTGTTTATATTTTTATATTATCATGTGTAAATATAATGTTTTTTTTTTTTTTTTTTTTTTTTTTTTTTTTTTTTTTTTTTTTTTTTTTGTGTGTGTGTGTGTGTGTGTGTGTGTGTCAGGGATCAAACCCAGGAGCACTTAACACTGAGCCACATCCCCAACATTTATATTTTTATTTAGAGACAGGATGTCACTAAGTTGCTTAGAGCCTTGCTAAATTGCTGAGGCCAACTTTGAACTTGTGATCCTCCTGCCTCAACCACCTGAGCCACTGAGATTACAGGTGTGTGTCACTGCATGCAGCATAATTTAAGGTTTTTGTTTTGTTTTATAGTTTTTCATTTCTGAATATTCATGTCTGCTTCTGAATGCTTGAGAGCTGGAACCGAGGCACTGGGTGGTGAACATTGCTGAACTGTCTGTTATGGAAGAAGAAATGAGGGTTTGTAGAAGTAGGGAGGAGTAGGGCCAATACCTCAGAGAGCAGTGAGGGTGCAGTACATGCATATGTAGAGACAAGGGGACCTGTCCTTATCCTTTGCTTGCACAGCAGAAATTCTAATTACAGAGATAAGACACCCAGTGTATATGTAATGTTAATTGTGTTCATTTGATGGCTGATATAACTGGTGTTGATTTTAAATGCAGACTTTAACCAGATGCAGATTTTAACCAGACTTAAGGAGATACACAGGGAGAAGGACGGGGCAGTTAGAAGTGGGGTCTTTAATCACCTCAACCGAGTTACTGATCACACTATTTCTAGAACCTAACCCTACTTCTAAAGTCGCTTTTATTAAGACAATTAATGTAATTATGATTTCAATGGTCTGAGTGAGGATTTTCTTTCTGTTTCAGCCTGAAACATCCTGACTCTCTACAGTATGTTTTAAGATTTTTCTCTTTATCTTTAGTATCCTAAACTTTTTTAATGTCTCATCGATTCAGATAGAATTAGTCATTTTTATTTTTGCTAGGCATTTGCCAGCCCCTTTCACTCTAGAAATTCATATACTTCTATTTTTATGAAATAATTTATTGTGTCTTTGATAATTGCTTCCTTTATTTCCCTGTATTTTCTCATTCTGGACTGCCATCATAAACAGGTGAACAAGTCAGGTGAGTATTATACAATAAGAATTTTTAAGTGACCTCCTAGCAGTTCCAGGATGAGTTTTTATCTTCATAAAATTGTATGCAAAATACTGTATTAATGTAAGTCTTCATTTTTCCTGAGAGGGAATCTAAAGCTACTTTTTATTCTTTTATCATTCCCTGAAGATTTAATCCTTGAATGTGACAGAACTGTAAGCTTCCAAGAGACCATAACTTTGAACTGCTGACTGGTTAAAAATGAGGAGGAGGGAGCAAAAGATAAGGTAAGTTCCTATGAGTAGCTCCTGACATTCTGTATGACATGAATGGCTATTAGATTTGCTCCATTTAAAAAAGAAAAAGAGAGTTAAAAGGTTAACCACCTGTTTGACTGATTTGAAATGCTGAAGCAAAATATCTCATCGTTTGTACAGTGAATGGGCAGCTGTGCAGCTGTCAGTGGGATATTATTCACAAAATTAATATGATTTGAGATCTTACTTTAAAGAAAGAAGTGTAAGAATTCTTAATGGAATTAAATTCTCTTTGTGTGCCAAAGTCTCATCTAAGGTTTTATTATGCTGTGAGACGTGTCATACGATAAACAATATTCTATGTATGGCTATGGATTTACTTGAGATTTAATGAAAAAGAGAAAATGAAACTGTTTTAATGGAAAATCTTTGCAATTACTTTCCAAAATAGCTTCTTAAATTGCTCTGTTTTCAGAATATTTTTGGCAAAGCAATATATTATGGTAACTACAATAGTAGTTCTAAAAGTCCTTAAAATCTTTTACTTTTTCTACCATTTAAAATTAATATTAAGTTAATGCTGGCATCATTCCAAACAAACCATCTTTAAATAGATTTGCTTTATATATTCCTTCTTATATGCTTATTTCATTAAAATGCCATGTTAATGGGCTTGCAGCTGGTTTTATATTGGAACTGCTGTAACAAGAGCTCTGTAGTCATTCCCAGAGCCATTGTATTACAGTATTTATAGAAGAAAGTAACTTCATGAATTATTTTTTCCTGCATATTCAGTCTCTCTCTCCTTGTCCTGGCATCCTATTCTTCTCAGCTTATAAACATATTCAGGTTCTACCATTTAAAGAAAACCCTTCTAAACTCCATTTCTTCCTCCACTTACTGCTGCATCCCTTTCATTGTATGTCCATCATAAATAAGGGAGCATAAGATGGGTTATAAGATCCAAGATTTCAACCTGGACTGAAGACTGAAGAGCTCAGAGCGGGAGTAGGTAAGAGAGTCAGATTAGCCACTGATGAGTTCTGGGCCTCAGCTTATAAATGTCTGGGTACAAAAATATGAAAATGTGTTCAACATTATTAGACATTAGCAAAATAGAAATGGTAACTGCAGTGAAATACTCCTACACATCTAGTAGAATGTCTATGATTATAAACAAATCCAGCAATATGGAATACTGGAGAAAATGTAGAGCAATCGAAACTTTTATGCTTTGCTGTGGTAATGTAAAATGGTTCAGCAGCTTTGGAAATATAGGAAATTTTATATAAACCTTAAGCATGGTTACTATAGGGTAAGCAATTCCCATCATACACAAGAAATATGAAACCTAATGTATATATAAGACTTGAACATAAGTTTTCATACCAATTGTATTCACAAAACATAATAATTTGAATGATTAAAATAGCCATTAACATGGGAATGCATGGTTTTTAAAATACAGTTCTATCTAGCAAAAAGAAGGAGTAAATCACTGAGGCATACAAATCATGGAAAAATATCAGAAATGATTTATTAAGACAAGAAAACCACAGAAAAGTGAAGGTGTATTATTTCTATGTATGAATTTTTAGAATGTTCAAAGGTAAGTTACATTAGACTTTACATCAGATTTTAGAGGGAGGATAAAAATAGAATAGACTGAAGAGGCATGACAAAATGTTGGAGGTGATGGGAATATTCTGTATTTTGACTGGAATAGGGGTTTGGAATGTTTACATATTTGTCAGGGTTCATAAAACTATGCTAAAAATCCATGGACATTATTGTATGTAAGTTACATATACCAAGTAATATAAAAACTTAATAAAACAAAGCAAACATAAAACTAAATACAACCACCTAGAGAAAGGATTTTAATTCCATACAGGAGTCTGTGATATCAATATGAGATAGAAATCAAATAAGGGAAATCTTTGGTGAAGGAGGTGTTTGTAATTGTGTTTGCAAAATGAATTAGGAGAAGAGCCCCTTAACGTTGGAAGTGTGCAGTGGAATTTTGTCTGGTTAGGATTGGTCCAAAGACAATGAGAGAAGAGAAATACAGACAAATATAATGGAGAGAAATGGAGACAAGCATCGCCAACAATTTCAAAGAGTTTTTATCAAAAAGAAGCAAACAGAGAAAAATTGGGAGGGACAAAATCTGGTCTCCGCATTTTTTAAGATAAAAAATTGATATCATATTTGATATTGCAACTGCTATTTATGTTGCAGTGTTTAGTCAGTATTGACAACATGAATAATACTTAATGAATATTTAAATAATAAAGGAAAGAAACTAATATGTGTTACCTGCCTGCAAGAATTGACAGGAGAACAGAATAAAATTTTGTTTCTGCCTGGGAAAGTGCAATAAGAGCAAGAAGAAAGAGGGTAATTGTGGAAGTAGGAAAAAATAATGGATAACTGAAAGCAAAAGTAAATGACCTGAATTTTACTAGTATTTACTTTTGAACTGTGGTATTGAACTTCAATACTCTAGACTTTATTGTGAATTTTAATTGTCCATTTATAAAACAAGGTTAGCACATAAACCAAGTCCTTACTCAAGGTAGGCTATGCTAATCAATTACGGCACCACTTATGTTTCAAATTGGATAGGGCCTTAACTCATCTCTTCAAGAAGCAATTACCAAACTATTAAGAAGAGCATGAAAAAATAAATTATTTGTCACATCTCTTCTAAAAGTTCCTAGTCCTAGGGCTAAACTAGCCTCCCATCCTATATATTTCTTTGGAGTATAGTTACATATCATAAAAGACTTTAGGTTCTTAAAAAGTGAAAGGTGAATATGTTCAATATAAATGATTAATTTTGTATTTTTGATGGGTAGACCTGCATCCTGAGCTGATCAGTTCAGATGATTTTTGATTGAAAAAATTAGAAATTACCTATTGATTCATTTCAAAGAACACACTTCTGTTTTCATTGATTCTTCCTATTATTTTCTACATCCTTTTTCCTTTATTTCCACTTTGATATTTGTTATTTCCTCTTTTTTCTAGTTTTGTGTTTATATTGCTGTTTTTTCTTCTAGGCACTTATAGTGCATTAGGTCATTGATATGGACTATTTAACTCTCAATTTCCCTCTAAGCACTCTTTTGGCTGTATCTCATAAGTTTTGCTACATGTACTTTCATTTTCTTGTTTTTAAGCATTTTCTAATTTTCCTTGTGATACCTTTTGATCAATTGGTTGTTTCAGAATATGTTGTTTAACTTCCACATTCTTGTAAATTTTCCATTTTTCTGTCATTTATTTCATGTGTCATTTCATTGTGGGTTATGTTTGAATAGATCAACCATTAAGAAAACTGTAGCTAAGCTAAAAAGAAGGAAAATATGAATAACTAAAATAAGAACCCATAGACACATACACCCTACCAAAAGTGAACCAAGGGTATGTACAGAACCTAAACTGATCGATATGAAGCAATGGCATTGAAACAGTATTAAACAAACAAACAAACAAACTTCCAACAAAGAAAAGCCCCAGAATTAGATGGATTCCCAGCTGAATTTTACCAGACCTTTAAAAAAATTAATGCCAGTATACCTCAAATTATTTGATGAAATAGAAAGGGAAGGGATACTCCAAATTCATTCAATGAAGCCAGAATCACATTCATACTAAAACCAGATAAGGGACACATCAAGTAAAGAAACACCACAGACCAATATTCCTGATGAACACAGATATAAAAATCTATAATAAAATATAGGAAATTCATATTCAAAACACATGAAGAAGAGTCTACATAATGATTGAATTGGTTCCATTCTAGGGATGCAAGGAATGTTTAACATATGCAAATCTATGACATAATTCCTTACAAAAATAGAAGGACAAAACTCATATTGTCATTTTATTAGATGTAGAAAAGCCCTTGGACAAAAATCTAGCACCCATTCATGTTAAAAATACTGGAGCAACTATGGGTAGATGGAACTTACTTCAACAGTCTAAAAGAAGAATATATATATATATATATATATATATATATATATATATATATATATATATATATATAGACAAACCCAAAGCCAACATTATACCACAAAGAGAAAAAAACTAAGAGAAATTCCTTTAAAATCAGGAACAAGATAAGGATATCCACTCTTACTTCTCCTATTCACTATAGTAGAAATTTTAGCCAGAGCAATTAAGCAAGAGAAGGAATTTAAAGTGATACAATAGGAAAGGATGATGCCAAATTATCAGTTTGCAGATGATGTGATCCTATACTTAGAAGAGCCAAAACAAACAAACAACAACAACAAAAAAAAAAACCTCACCAGAAGACTCCTAGAGCTGATAAACACAGCACAAATCAGATACAAAAGCAACATGTAATAATTGCTTTTTGAATGTTAAACCAACATTACTTTTCATGGGCTAATCTTTATTTATTCGTGAATTTTTGTCCTTTAATGTATTTTTGAACTTGATTTTCTTACCCTTTTTTCTTCTTTTGGTGTTTTGGATCAAACCAAGGGATTTATGAATGCTAAGCAATTGCTCTACCACTGAGCTAAATTACAAGCCCCTTCTTATGTAATTTTAAATGTTCTTTTATTAATTAGGTATATTGGTCTGTAGTGTTTTTTAAATGTCTTTATTATATTTTGATGGAATTATTTCAGCCCCATGCAATTTGCTTATCAGTGACTTCCCTTTCTTTCATTTGGTAGAAATATTTATGTAAGATTGGTGTTGGTTTTGCCCCCTCCCTTCTGAATTTGTGACACGTTCATCAAGAAAAATCTTCCTTATGATTTTCTTGTTGGAAGGTTTTCAAACTTAATTCAAAATCTTAATAGATATAAAGTTGTAGTATTAAATAATTATCCTTCCCCAATGATTATATATGTTTCTAATACTCAAAACCTATGAATTTTGTCTATTTGCCCAAGCTGGGGAGTATCCTTCAGATCATTGAGGTGAACCTAACATAATCACAATGGTTTTTAGGAGAGGAAATTAGGAAGTGAAGAATCAGTCTTTCTCATTGAAGCTGGACTTTATTTTTAGCTCAATGAAACTTATTTCAGACTTCTGTCATCTAAAACTAAAAGGAAACTATTTTGTCATAGGTTTAGAAGCCCTAATATTAATCATATGGTCATTTATCATATTTATGTCTTCCTAAATAATTTAAGGTCTGGTATTTTGATGCCTCCTGCTTCATTTTTCTCACTAAGGATTGCTTTGACTACTCTTCCCTCTTATTTTTCAAAATGAATTTCATGACTGATTTTTCTACAAAGAACATCATTGGAATTTCTTTGATTTCTTTCTTTAGTGTTCTGTAGTTTTCATTG
The DNA here is from genome assembly GCF_047511675.1 of Marmota flaviventris. NCBI lineage: Eukaryota > Metazoa > Chordata > Mammalia > Rodentia > Sciuridae > Marmota > Marmota flaviventris. The sequence continues at coordinate 2,967,613 of NC_092519.1, forward strand.
TAGAGGTCTTTCTTCTCTTGTTAGATTGATTCCCAGGTATTTCATTTATTTATTTATTTTTTTTTTAAAGAAGATGCAGTCTTCTTTTTAAAAAAATATTTTTATTAGTTATTTATAGAGCTTTATTTTATATATTTATATGTGGTGCTGAGAATAAAACCCAGTGCCACACACATGCTAGGCAAGCACTCTTCCACTGAACGCCCGCCCCCCACAGCCCCAGCCCCAGGTTTTTTAATTTTTGAGGTTATTATGAGTCTGATCATTTTCCTGATTTCTATTTCACCTGATTCATCATTGGTGTATAGGAATACAATTGATTTATGGATGCTTATTTTATATCCTGCTACTTTGCTGAATTCATTTATGAGTTCTAGAAAGTTTTATGGTGGATATTTTTTGGGCCTTCTAAACATAGGATCATGTCATTAGCAAATAGGGACATTTTGAGCTCTTTTCCTATTTGTGTCCATTTATTTATTTAAGTTGTAGATGGACACAATATATTTTTATTTATTTATTTGTTTATTTATTTATTTATTTAATGTGATTGTGAGGATTGAATGCTGTGCCTCACAAGTTCTAAGCAAGCACTCTAACACTGAGCTACAACCCTTGCCCCTGTATCCATTTAATTTCTTTCTTTTGCCTATTTGCTCTAGCTAGAGTTTCAATACATATGCTGAATAGAAATGGTGAAAGAAGGCATCCCTGTTTTCTTCCAGTTTTTAGAGGGAATGTTTTCAATTTTTCTCCATTTAGAATGATGTTGACCTTGGGCTTAGTACGCATAGCTTTCACAATGTTGAGATATGTTCGTATTATCCCTAGTTTTTCTAGTGTTTTGAACATGAAGGGATGCTGTATTTTGTCAAATTCTTTTTCTGTATCTATTGAGATAATCATGTGATTCTTGTCTTTAATCTACTGATGTGGTGAATTACTGATAGGTTGAATTTCAGTGAATTGATTTTTAGCAAATTAGTCTGCTTTCAGAGTTCAGTGACTAGTAAACTATAATTTTTGCTTTAATTTGTATTCAGTAAAATGGCAGAATAAGAGGTCCCCTGCTCAAATACCCCCATAGGAACATTAATTTATAACCATCCTTGGACAAATGTGCCATTGTGTTCTGGTGGCACTATGGAGGAGTCTATTAATTTGCAGAAGAGCCCAAGACCAAGGAATGTTGTTTGTGAGGGCAGGTCACACATAGGTGGGAAATTTGTGGCTGGGTCTCACCTACAGACCTGAAAATGGCTTTGTTTCCTTGTGGACTCAGCTGCAAGTCCTATTGTGCCACCAGAAGTCTCCACCAAGAGCCTTGAGGTGAGTCATGCCCACCTGTATCTTGAGTGACTGATACCCTGACCTCAGGCCTAGTTATGGACCATGAAGCATCCCTGTAAGTTAGGTAGATATCCTCTTAGCTAAAGTCTGTGAGTGTATTCTGTGAGTGGATCCATACATCTAGGAATTTACCAGGAGACATACACATCTGTGTCACCAGAACAGGCCTTCAGATCTTGGTCTTAGCTGTGTAACATGAAGCAACCCTGTGACTTTTCAACTAAATCTCATTCCAAGACCAGGGCCAGGCCTATTTCTTTAACACCACACCCAGTGACACTAAGATCTCTCCCTGGGAACCAATGGAAGCCACACTTATTTATGTACCTGAAAACAAGCCTTCTGTCTACAGTTCCAAGTGGGAAAACTCAGGTGGACTCTTATCCCAGCATAGACAAGGTCATAAAGGGAATCCAGTCCACCCAAGACCAAACAAAATCCATGATGCTGACTGAAGTGGCTAGTAAGTGGGCTGCCAATTGTGAAACCTACTTTAAACTTAGTTGTAGCCATATGACCCAGCTCCAACACCACTTGATTGAAACTGGAGATAATCCCATTAGCCCAAAGAAAAAAAAAAGTGAAAAATACTGAAAAAAAAAAACATAAGGGAATTTAGGACACCATCAGGAGTATGAATATGTGAACTATTGGGAGTTTCACAAGGAAAGAGAGAGGCAAGAAGCTTATTAAAAGAACTAATGGCAGAAAATTTCTCAAACCTTGGGAATGGTATGTACATCTACACTTGTGTGAATCACTGAACTCTAAGCAAATTTAACCTAAAGAACAATCCCAGGTTTGTTATAATAAAATTGTCAAAAGTCAAACACAAAGAGAATATTGAAATTTAGCAAGAGAATAGACAGTCACACATGCAGAAAACCACATATAACTTTCAGAACAATTAAGACATTTTACAACAAAAACCTTGCAGGGTAGTTTGGAGACAGATTATATATTCAAAGTACTAAAAGGAAAAAAAAAATGTCAACTAAAAGTACTACACCAAGAAAATAATTCTTTCAGAAATGAATGACAGAAAATAACATTTGCAGATAAAAAAAATTGAGAATTTATCACCACTAGACCTGACTCCTTTAGTAAGGGAGTTCTTCAGTTTGATTAAAAGAATGTAAAGTGCCAAAAATGGAAACATAGGAAAGTATAAAATACACTGATAAATGTAAATACATAATCAATTCAGATTATTCTAGTAGTGCAATTTTAAGTAGTATAGAAATCACTTAAGTCTAAAATGAAAGTTGAAAGACAAAATAGTAAACATAATTATAGCTATAATAATTTCAAATGGATACATGATATATGTGTGATATTAATACCATAACATGTGGTCTGTGGGATGCCGGGTTTTTGTTCTCACAACAAAAAGCCTCAGGGGTCACTCCAGGGAAAGTGGGCTAACTGGGCTGCATAAAATAAGAGACACAAATACCTTTTTGTTTGGGGTCCTCGCTGTGACGGCTCCTATGACTTAAGGGTCCCCAGGAAGAGAGAGAGCAAGAGCACACACTGACCCCTTTTATATTGAGGAGAAGCTATTCAAATGAAGCAAGGGGTCAGGTTTCAGGGGGCTGAGTCTATCTTCATGATATCCACTGTCAGCAGGTTGACTGACACCTGGGTAGGCCACACCCAATGGCACAGTAAGAGAAGGGGACACACACAAGGCACTTCCATGGAAGATTCTATCCTAAACAGGGCAAGGGGTTATATTACAAAGGAACAGGTGAGCATAGCTTCACCCATGGGGCTGTAGCAAGACACACCCATGCCCGAGACACCGACCCTCTAACCCAAGAAGGGTGAGGAAAGCTCTGCCACATTTCTGTGACTGAGTGCCTCAGCACCCAGCTGGGGAGTGTGACTCAGTCACATGCATGCTTGGTCTCCTACAGTGGGAGAAATAGAATTCATATGTAATTGAAGTTAATTTGATAACAGCTTAATAGAATGCTATATTTATTACATATACAACTTCTATGACATACACAATACATAAAGAGAAAGGAATCAAAGCATGTTAATATAAAATAAAAATCACAAAGGACCAGGTGTGGTGGTGCATGCCAATAATCCCAATGGCTTGGGAGGCTAAGGCAGGAGGATTGCCAGTTCAAAGCCAGCTTCAGCAATGGTGAGGCCCTGTCTCTAAATAAAATACAAAATAGGGCTGGGGATGTGGCTCAGTGGTCAAGTGCCCCTGGGTTCAATCTCTGGTACCCACCCACACAAAAAAAAAAAAGAAAGAAAGAAAAAAGAAAAACCACAAAGGAATACAAGACAGGCAAAAAGGAACAATGGAATTACAACATAGTCATAAAACAATTAACAAGGTGTTAATAGTGCTTATTAGTATCAAAGTTACCTTATATAAATATACTAAATTCTGCAGTCAAAAGACATAGTAGCTGAATGAATTAAAAACTAATGATATTCAACAATATGCTTTCCACAAGAGACTTTAGACTTAAGGATAGACATAGGCTAAAAGTGAAGGGATTGGATAAAATATACTATATGCATCTGTTTTAACAAAATGCTCAGGTGTAGTTATATTTATAGTAGGCAAAACTTTTTTGTCATTTTAAAATAAAAAATGGAATTACTATATGACCCAGAAATCTCACCACTGGTTATATATCTAAAGCAACTGAAATGAGCATGTCATAGAGCTATCTACACTGCTTTTTTAAAATTGTAGCACTTTTACGATAGCTAGTATATAGACTGAAACTGAATTTATATCAATGCATGAATGAATAAAGAAAACATGGTATATGTATTTACAATAAAATATTATTCAGCCATGAAAAGCATGAAATTCTATTATTTGCAATAACACAGGTGGAACTGGAGATAATTGTACTAAATGAAAGAAGCCACACACAGAAAGACAAACATCACATGATCTTCTTTGTAGAATTTGAAAAAGCTCATCTCATGGAAGTATAGAGTAGAATAGTAGTTACTAGAGACTGCAAAGTGAATAGGAGTGGGAATGGGGAGAGGTTAGTCAATGGATAAGTTTCAGGTAGATAGGAGGAATAATTTCTTGTGTTCTATGGCACAGTAGGGTGACTATAATTAACAATTATGAATTATATATTTGAAAATACCTAGAAGAGTATATTTGAAAGTTTTTTCCACAAAAAGTGATATATATTTGAGTTGAGGGATATACTAATTATGCTGATCATTACACAATGTAATATGTATCACAACATCACTTTGAATCCCATAGATTTGTGCAATTATTATGTCCATTAAAAATTTAAAAAAAACATTCCAAGAAGAAGTTCATTATATAATAATAAAGAAGTCAATTCATGATGAGGATATAATAATCATGGATATTTATATATCCAACTTTGAAATACTTAAATATAAAAAAAAAACAATTATTACAACTGAAGGAAAAATAGACATCAATACAGTAATAGTAGAGTACATTACCCCACTTTCAATAATAAATAGAGAAATGAGACAAATTCTACTTAGAAACAGCAGACCTTCATAACATTGTAAACCAATGAGACTAAGGAATATATATGGAATATTCCATTTCACAACAACAGAACACACATTCTTTTCTAGTCCACATGGAACATTTTGGTGGTTAGATCATGTTGGACCAGAAAACAAGACTTAACAAGTTTAACAAAATGTTAAATAATACAAAATGTCCTTTTTAACCTCAGTGATACATGAAATCAAAACCAGGAAGAATTTTGGGAAATTCACAAATGTGTTAAAATTAAATAACATAGTTTGGCATAACCAAGTGGTCAAGAAGTAATTGATAAAAAAGTTAAAATTTATCATAAGGATGAATATAGAAAATCAACATACAAAAACTTATGGGACATAGAAAATGCAGTCTTAAGGGGCTGGGGATATGGGTCACTGGTAGAGTGCTTGACTAGCATGTGTGAGACACTGGGTTCAGTCCTTGGCACCACATAAAAATAAGTAAAATAAAGGTCTATTGACAACTAAAAACTATTTTTTAAGAAAGAGGAAAGCATATAGCCATAAATGCATACAGTAGGAAAAAAGATCTCATATAAACAATGTAAATTTATACTTCTGGGAACTAAAAAAATTAAGATGAGAAATAAAATGAAAAGGGTTAAAAGAAAAACCCAAAGAAAAGATAAACAAAATTAAGATACCTTTAGTTATACTGAGAAAAAAAGAAGATTCAAATAAATTTAGAAAGAAAACATTGCAATTGATAACACAGAAATTCAAAGAATTATGAGATACTATCATGAATAATTACATACCAACAAACTGAAATACCTAAGGAAAAATTAATAATTTCATAGAATCATACACTTTTCACAACTGAATCATGAATAAATAAAAAAGTAAGTAAAACAATAATTAATAATAATGAATGAATCAGTAATCAAAATCTTCCCAACAAATAAAAGGACATGACCTGATTGCTTCACTAGGGAACTCTAACAACTATTTAAGTATTAATTATTGCAAACCCTTCATAAACACTTCCAAAATTTGAAGAGGAAGGAAAAATTCCAAGTCATGTTGTAAGGTCAGCATCACCCTCACACCCAAACCAGATAACACTGTAAAGCCATATTGAGAAAGAAAGAATTTGAAGTGATCTCACATCCTGATTCAAAATACATTGCAAGGCAATAGTAATCAAAACAGTATGGTGCTGGCAAGAAACAGAGTAATGGAGGAGAATTGAGAACTCAGAACTAAATCCATACATAAAATATCAATGAATATTTAACAAAGGCCCCAGGAAACACAATAGGGGAAGGCCAACCTGTTCAATAAATGTTATTTAGAAAACTGGATATCCACAGGTGAAATAATGAAATTAGACAATCAGCTCTCACCATGTGCAAAAACAAACAAACAAACAAACAAACAAACAAAAAACCCTCAAAATTATCAAAGGCTTAAATATAAAGCTTCAAACCATAAAAGTCCTAGAAGAAAACATAGGAAAAAATCTCAACACTGGTGTTTGCAATAATCTGTTTGATAACAACAAAAATAAGAATAAATAAATGGGACTAAGTAAAACAAAAAGTTCTACACAGCAAAGGAAACAATAAAATTAAGAAACCACCTGTGATATAAGAAAATATTTGAATATCACGTATATGTAAGGAGATTAATATGATAGACATAAGGATTAATATGATAAACATAAGGAACAAAATAACTAAAAAAATCAAAATCAAATAACCTAATTAAAAAGTTGCCAATAGGCCTGAAAAGATATTTCTCAAAATAAGACATACGAATGATCGACGTATATATGAGAAGGTGTTCAACATCACTGATTATGAGGAAGATGCCAATATAAACCACAACAAGATATCACCTCACAGCTATGATGGCTATTACCAAAAAGACAAGAGATAGCAAATACTGGCAAGGGTGTGAAGAAAATGGAACCATCATATACTGTTGGTAGAAATGTAAATGAATACAAACATAGTGGAAAACTCTACAGAGGTTTCTAAATAATAAAAAATATAACTAATATTTGACCCTGTGATCCTACTCCTATTTATCCAAAGAAATGAAATTATTATGTTGGAGAGATATTTGCAATCTATGTTCTAGTACCATTATTCACAATATGGAGTCCACCTAATTGTCCATAAATGAATGATTGAATAAATAAAATATAGTATATATGTAATGGAACATTATTAACCCATACAAAAGAAATTCTGCCATTTGTGACAACATAAATAAACCTTAGTGATATACTGTTAAGAAAAATAAGTCAGACACAGAAAGACATTGCATGATCTCACTTGGATGTGAAATCTAAAAATAATAACCTCAATGAAGCACAGAGTAGAAAAGTGATTATCAGGGTCACTTTAATTTATAAAATGAATCGATTCTTAGGATTTAATGTATAGCATATTGAGTCAAGTTAACAATAATTTAATACTTGCACATAATAAAGTATTCTCACCACAAGTACAAATATACCCAGTAGCAATTATGTAAGGTGATTTTATGTGTTTTATGTGCTAATTAACTCGATTGTTGTAATCATTTCATAATGTATACACTTCATCAAATCATCACATCATGAGCCTTGAATATATATAATTTCTATTAATTATAACTGAGTAAATTGCAAAATATTTTTTCATTTGTTTATTTGGAAATTTATCTTTGTTTTAATTAATTTTTATTGAACAAAGATTTTTCAAATTATGAATTAAATTTGTGCTTCTTGTAACAAGTGAAACAACACATTACATCTGGATAGCCCAACCTCACATGCCATATTAACCACTGTACTTTTCTCACTGTTCACATGAATACACGTATACTTTTGTACACACTTAAGAATCAGAATTATGTACACTTTTATAGCATTTCTAAGAACTCTTTTTAGAAATAAATCTATTAAAATGTCAGGTATAAAGCAGGATAGAATGGCCTAATCTCTGGCTGAATGAGGACCATGTAGGCAATTTAAAGACCTTGAAATACATGGATCTGAGTCAGAGCCCATGCTGGAAGGCCACCCTAAGGAACCTGTGATAAGCCCTCATACTCACTAATGGAGGTAGAGGGGAGGCCTGCCCTTTCTCTGAGAGAAACCATGTCATATTACCTTAGTCTTGTCTGTACTGTATATAAAGTTATATAAAGCATAAAAATAAAATGAAGACTTGTGATGCAGAATCAAAAGAAAGTACAATTGGGCTAGGATGTGGCTCAAGCGGTAGCATGCTTGCCTGGCATGCGTGCACGCCCGGGTTCGATCCTCAGCACCACATACAAACATGTTGTGTCCGCCGATAACTAAAAAATAAATATTAAAAAATTCTTTAAAAAAAAAAAAGAAAGTACAATCATTTCAAGCAGGTCACTGATATTCCAGAATATACTGCTTTATCACAACCATTGTCAATATGTGAAAGGTTAATAAAAGTATCATAAAAAATGAAAGAAAAAAGCTATTTCTAGAGATATCTGGAAACTTGAACTAAATGGAAATAAAATAAAACTGTATCCTCTACAGGTAATATTCCACATGGTTGACTTTGGGGTAGTTTGAGAGCTGAAGGAAAAAAAAATTAAAAGACTACTGTGTTGACCAAGCCAAATACATCTTCAAAATTCCATGCAAGACCTGCTGGTTTGGTACCCCATGACTTAAAAGAAATATATAATGTGAAACAGAAAATTGCACAGCTAAACAAAATGAAATCTCCCCTGTTTCACACATAAAAAAATAGCAAAATGATTAAAGCAATCATCTGTGATATTGATTCTAATTTGGGGCAAGATTAGAGATCAAGAAGTATTGAGATCTTATGAGCAAGTAATACTTTGGTAGAAAAGGCACTTTCTGTTTGAACAAAATGCATTCAAGTTATGCCTTCAGTATTCTTGAGTTATAGAACATTGGGTAGAAGAGCTCAACTTCTCTGCCTTTCCCATATTCCATATATTTCAAAATAGAAATTCTTTTACCATAGTTACTGAATGCCTATAGTATATTTAGAACTATGCTAGGATTTAGGATTCAATAGTAAATTAAAAAATGGGTCAGGGTGGTTCATGCCTGTAGTCCTACCTACTCAGGAGGCTGATTAAGCAGGATCACTTGAGCCCAGAGTTTGAGAGCAGCCTAGGCCACATAGACTCTCTCTCAAACAAACAAAAATCTGAACTACAGAGGTATAGACCCTATGTGGTAGTGGGAGAAATATAAATCTAATAAAAACAAGAGAAGAAAGAAAATAATTACAAGTTGAAGTAAATGTTATGATGAAAACTGACAAGAGATAGATAATACCATGGTGATAAGAGTTTAGGCATATAATACCTGATTTTAAACATACAATAGAGCCATAGTCAGAAAAATAGCATGGATTTGGGATAGAAACAGACAGATATATCCATGGAACAAAATAGAGGACCAGAAAATAAATTTATGCACTTGAGCCAGATTCTTGACAAAGATGCTAAAAAATATAAGTTGGAGAAAAAGTAGCCTCTGAAAGAAATGGTTCTTGATAAACCAGATATCCACATGTAGTTTGAAACTAGACCACTGTCCCCTTGAAGAAAAATCAAATAAAATGGATCAAAGATCTTAATGTAATACCTAGAACTCTGTCTGAAAATACTTATAGGGGAAAACATTTCAACATATTGGCTCAGGCAATGATTTTAATAATAGGACTCCAAACAGACAAGAATAAAAAGCAAAACTGACAATGGATTGCATGAAACTAAAAAGCTTTTTTATTTTCCTTTTTCTTCTTTATGTACAGCCAAGAAAGCAATCAATGGAGTAAAGAAAATACCTATAGGGGGAAAATTTTTTCCATCTATTCCTCTCACAGAGGATTAATATGTAGAGTCATAAAAAACTTAAAAAAACAAGTAATCCAATCAGTCAATGGGCAAATGATCTGATCAGAAACAAATGAAGTACAGATGGCCAATAAATACTTTATAAAAATGCTCAATTTGTTAGCTATCAGGGAAATGCAAATTTAACTACAATAAAATTCAATCTCCTTTACTTAGTAGTTATTATAAAAATTGATAAGTAAATAGCAAATGCTAGCAATGATTGAAAAAAAATGGAACCCTTATACACTGTTGGTAGTAATGTAAATTAGTACAGCCACTATGGAAAAGAGTATGAAGGCTCTTCAAAAAGCTAAAAAGACACCTACCATATGATTCAGCTATCCCACTCCTGGATGTATATCTAAAATTCAGTGGCATACAAAAGAGATAACTGCACACTCGTGTTTATTGAGGCACTGTTCACAGTATCCAAGATAGAAATCAGCCCAGGTACACATCAACAAATGGACATAATGAAAATATGGTGTATATACACAATAGAGTTTGAACCAACCATAAAGAATGAAATTATAAAATTTCAGGAAAGTGGATGAAATTGTAGAACATCATATTAAGTGAAATAAGTCAGACGCAGACAAGGATTGTATGCTCTTTCTACCAAAAAAAAAAAAAAAAGTGATCTGAAAGCAGAAGAGGAACCATTCAATTCAATTCAGGAAAAGGAAGGAGTTGGGAGAGGCAAGAGAGAGAGGGTGGACATGATCAATGCATAGTGAATTCATATAGAAAATGTCACAATGAATACCATCAGTTTGTGCAAGTAATGTATGTTATTTTTAAAAACTATAGGCTTTGGATCCCATTCCCACTTTGTCATTGACTGCCTTCATGGCCTTGGATAAATCATGTAACAGCTTCATGGCTTCATTTTCTTTTTTGAAAAGTCATTTTATGCAAATCTTTGTGAGAAACTTGAGAGAATTAAATGAGTTATTAAATGAAAAATTCTTATAATAGTGCCTGGCACATAGTAAGTACTCAATAAAAGTTAATTTTTATTTTTATTACTTACAGAGTTGATGTATGAATTAACAAACTTGTCAGGTAAGAATAAATGTAAAGCAAGGCAAATATGCCATTATTTTCCTTATACCCTGTGCTACAGAAATAGCAAACTAAAATTTGTCACACCATGCTGTGTCACCTGAGCTTAGAATGCCCTCCTAGTCCCACATTCCTTACATTCAGCCTTCTGAATCATCTTTCCTATTTAGGATCAGTCACCAGCTCCAAAAAGTCATGTCTGTCTCACTTTCCTCCCAGATAGCTTATCACACCTCTTTCTATATACATTCTATACATTACTGAATTTCATGTTCTGACACTGTTTTGTTTCCATGGTTCTCTCCCATAAGAAGCTGTAGAGTATCTCAAAGACACAGACTCAGTTTCATATGCATTTTTCAATTTCTACAAGATCTGTAGTGGCTAATGCTTAGTAGGTTTTCAAAAATTATTCATTGAATGATTGAATGGATAAATGAATTTTTTCATTGGCATCTTTCAAACATTTAGCAGTTACTCAAATGAGCAGATGAATTTGTGATGCAATGAAGAAAAAGTATGTAATAAAATTAGGTATGAGAAACAGTACTAAAACTGATTCCTACCTTTTTACAAAAACCATATTTAGTCTCCTTAACAACCCTGTTAGATATTTCCAATTATTATCCACATTTTCAGAAGTACAAAATGAGACTTGAAGAAGATTAAGCTGATTGTGCCAGATCATATTTATTTAATGTTTTTAAAATTATTTTTGCAATGCTGGGGATTAGACTAAGGGTTTAATGCATGCTTGGCAAATGTTCTACTACTGAGCCACATCCCTAACTACATATAGCTAATAAAACCATTTTTGGTTGCTATATACTAATTAAGCTTTTGTTAGCTATAGTGGCATTGTTTTAGAACCATGATATTCAAAATAGATTACGATAAAACAATAATAGAAATATTTTAATGTTTTATGGCTAAATAAACTTGGGAAATACTACACCCTGCTCTTGAAGGATGCACAATACACTTATCACATAACACTTTCAAAAGTTCTATAATAACAGATGTAATTGCTTTTCTTAATACGGCCTAGCCTAACTGACAGAAATTGGCATTTCATGGAACCAAGTGAGATTCAAAAAAAACTGTATTTCTGAGGAATATACTTTGGGCATGTGCTCACGAATCTTTGGAATCAAAGCAAACAGTTTTACATGATCATCTATAAAATGCTCCTTGATTTGAGAATGTTCCTGCCAAACTGGAATCATTTGGATAAATATATAGCTGTATGCAAGGAGAATATCTCAATTTATATGAGATGTTTATATCCATTTTTGAGTGTACTGCTTTCTGTTAAATTTTAAGTGAACATGCAAAGAGGGAAATGACTTTTACCACATTATCTATGTGCTTAGTGACAATGGCAATGCGGTACTTAAGGTAGAATATGCCTCTATCAAAAAAAGATCCCATCAAGGCTTTTAGCATTCATTCTTGTTCAAATTAAACAACTGATATTTATCTGTGCAATGAACTAATTTGTGTTTTAGGATGTTACATATTTTGGAAAAATGATATAAGGAATTACAATCACTTAGAAAATTCCATTAATGAAGAGAGTGAATTTGTAAAGATGTTATAACTTGGAGATTGTTGAATTTCTTGGCTTCACACTTTCAAATGAATATTGTCATATGATGTCATTGCCTGAGTTTAGTGTTATAACTACATTGCCAGTAAGTACTACTGTTTTAGTACTACTACTTTGCATTGAAAATGTGAGAAAGGAGTAGGTGCGGGCTGTATACCTAAATGATGCATTGCTCCAAGAGAAGGTCAAATTCTGGCATACTACATTGTAAAACTTAATATTTGAAAATGTCTGGACAATAGAAAATATAAGCACAAAGACTTAAAGAAAAAAAAAATTGGTTACAGAGATATAAAGCAAGTAATTACAGTCCAGTTTAGATAAACACTCTGTACACATCCCTGGATACACAGATATACACAAACACACTCAGATCCTTTAGGGAATGAGGTCAGATATAAATAATTAAAATATTCTGAGTGTGGATAAAAGGGAATGGAAAAATATTAAAGCCATCAGATAAGCATCCATATCTGTGGATCATATGGTAAAAGGCAATTGCTAAAGTTTTGCTGAAATTTGCCTCTAACATGATAGTTATCAAAATTGGCTGTGGAAAAATCTAGCTCAGGTGCTATTGGAGACAAATATTTTACTATAATATTACTTAAATATATACAAAATAAGACTAGCTACTAAGTTATTCTGATAATGCTCAAAGTACTTTAAAGCAAAACATTTGTAATTAAATGATGATAAAAGTATAGTATCTATGGAAACAAGAGCACTGCACAAAAGATGATTATGATACTGACTGACACAGCCCCCATAGTTGTGCTTTACAAAGCCCATACTAAAAAGGATGGTGTGATGATTAAGAATCTGATTTTCTCTAAAGTAAGTGGTTATTGTTTCTAAATGGAAGATGATGAACAATTTAAATCTGTTATCTCAGAAGTTACCAAGTGGGGGTATTCAGAAATGAGTAAAAGCATTGTCCTTGTAACTAAATCTAGGTGCTGCTATAATCAACTTTTGTGACTTAGAGGACAGTGACCAATTATGCTAAATGGGTTTCAAGGACTTAAAATAGACTCAACTAATCAAGTCTATTATTATGGTTATTTTGTTTCTTTGTGTTAAATTTTTTGAGTTTTTTATTAGTTGTTTATGGACCTTCATTTTATTCATTTATGTGTATGAACAAACCCAGTGCTTCACACATGAGAGGCAAGCCTCTACTGGTGAGCCACAACCCAGCCCCATTTTTATATATCCTGGAGATTAATGCCTTATCTGTGGTGCAGGTAGCAAAGATTTTTCTCCCATTCTGTAGGCTCTCTTCATGCTCTTGATGGTTTCCTTTTTTTGTGAAGAAGCTTTTTAGTTTGATGTCATCATATTTTTTGATTATTGATCTTTACTTCTTGTGCTTTAGGAGGAAGTCAGTTTCTGAGCTGATATATTGGAGTGTTGTACTTACATTTTCTTATAGCAGGTGAAGGATTTCTAGTCTAATACCTAAGTCCTTGGTCTACTTTGAGTTGAGTTCTTTGCAGCATGAGAGAGAGGGGTTAAATTTGATTTTGTTACATATTGCATTCCAGTTTTCTTAGCACCATTTGTTGAAGAGGCTATCTTTTTTCTCCAATACATGTTTAATGGGGTCTTTGTCTAGTATGAGATACCTATATATTTGTGGGTTTGTTTCTGTGTCATCTATTCTGTTCCATTGGTCTTCTTTCCTGTTTTGGTGCCAATATCATGCTGTTTTTGTTACTATAGCTCTATAGTATAATTTAAGGTCTGGAGTTGTGATGTCTCCTGCTTTGCATTTGTAAGGATTGTTTTTGTAAGGATTTATTTATCCTGGGTTTCCTATTTTTCCAAATTAATTTCATGACTGCTTTTTCTTTGTCTATTTAGAACATCATTAAGATTTTGGTGGGAACTGCATTGAATCTTTATAGTGACTTTGGAAGCATATATATTTTAACAATATTAATTTTGCCTATCCACTAACATGGGAGGTCTTTCCAGATCCATGAACATGAGAGGTCTTTCCATCTCCTAAGGTTTTAATTTCTTCTTTAGTATTCTGTAGTTTTCATTGTAGAGGTCTTTCACTTCTTTTGCTAGATTGATTCCCAAGTATTTTAGTTTTGAGGCTATTGTAAAGGGGATACTTTTCCTAATTTCTCTGTTAGCTGATTTGTCGTTGAAGTATATGAACACAATTGATATATGAGTGTTAATTTTGTCAAATTGATTCTGCATTTCTTCCCATTTCCTGGCCCTCTTCCCTCCCTGCCCCCCTCAATCTCATACTCTGCTGATCTTCCCTCTGTTTTTATATCAGATCACCTGATTTTCCCCCTAACTTTGCTCTAGATTCCACATATGAAAGAGAACATTCAATTTAGCAAGATGTTCTCTAGTTCTAGTTCCATCCATTTAATGGAAAATACCATACTTTTATTCTTCTTTATGGGTAATTAAACTCTCTCTCTCTCTCTCTCTCTCTCTCTCTCTCTCTCTCTCTCTCTCTCTCTCTTTCACACACACACACACACACAGTGTGTGTGTGTGTGTGTGTGTGTGTGTGTGTGATATTTTCTTTATCCATTCATCTGTTGAAGGACATCTAGGTTGGTTTCATAACTTGACTATTGTGAGTTGTAATGGTATGAACATTAATGTGGTTGTATCACTATAGTGAGCTGATTTTAGTACTTCTGGATAAATACCATGGAGTGGGATAGCTGGGTCATATGGTAGTTCCATTATTTCAAGGACTTTCCACTCTGTTTTCTAGAGTGGTTTTACTAATGTGCCATCCCACCAACAATATTTAAATGTACTTTTCTTTTTCTGACAACCTCACCAGCATTTCTTTTTATTCCTATTCTTGATGATTGCCAATCTGATTGAAGTGAGATGAAACCTTAATGTTGCTTTGATTTGTATTCACTTGATTGTTAGAAATGTTGAACTTTTTTTCACATATTTGTCGGCCATTTTTTTCTTCTTTTGAAAAATGTTTCTTTAGTTCATTTGCCCATTTATTGATTGGGTTATTTGTTTTTATGGTGTTAAGCTTTTTGAATATGTATTTCCTCTATCAGAGGAATAGTTGACAGCTTGAAAGGTTTTTCTTCTCCCCATTCTGTAGCCTCTCTATTCACATTCCTGTTTCCTTTGCTGTGAAGAACTTTTTAATTTGATGTTGTCTCACTTATTAATTCTTAGTTTTATTTCTCATGCTTTTGGGTCTTGTTATGTAAGTCAGTGCTTGTGCCAATATGATGGAATGTTGGCCTTGTGTTTTCTTGTAGTAGTTACATGATTTCCACTCTAATCTTAAGTCTTTGATCCCTTTTGAATTGATATTTTTTTCAGGATGAAAGATAGGGATCTAATTTAATTCTTATACACGTGGATATCTAGTTTTCCATGCACCATTTGTCAAAAAGGCTGTCTTTTCCCCAACATATATTTTTGGCATTTTTGTCAAGTATCAGGTGGCTATTAGCATATGGGTTTGTGTTTGTGTCTTCTATTCTATTCATTTGTCTTCATGCCTGTTTTTATGCCAATACCATGCTAGTTTCACTATTGTAGATCTGTAGTATAAATTGAGAATCAGGTATTGTGATGCCTTTAAGCATCACTTTTCTTATTGAGAATTGCTTTGGCAATTCTGGGTCTCTTATTCTTCCAAATTAATTTAAGAACTGTTTTTTTTTTTTTTTTTCAGTTCTGTGAAGAATGTCATTGGTATTTTGATGGAGACTGCATACAATGCATTATTATTAACTCTCATCACTATATGGTGTAATAGGTACAAAGCTTCATTTAGCGGAATATGTTTAGTTTAGAATATATTTTGATCATATATATTACTGGCATTTTGGGGCAGAATTAAAATTTAGTTATATTTAATTCATCTAAAGGTGTTTTTCACCCCATCTTCCAAAACGTTTTGAACTTACTTAATCATTAATCTCTTTCTTGAAGTTGTAACTTTATTGAAAATTCAGTTCTTGAAATGCATATTAAAACATGAATCCGTGATATAAATTAGCTTGTGATTTTATAAGCCTGTTGTATTCACATATGTACATAGGAAAGTTAAGTCAGACTCATTCCATTATCTTTCCTATTTCTATCCCTTCTCCTTCATTCCCCTTTGTATAATCCACTGAACTTTTGTTTTAACCCTCCTCTTCTTATTGTGGGATAGCTTCTGCATATCAGAGAGAACATTTGGCTTTTGTTTTTTGGGCATTGGCTTATTTTACTTAGCATGATATCCTCCAGATCCATCCACTTACCAGGAAATGTCATAAATCTTTGAAGAAGACAGTATATTGTGTTACTAATTTGGATTTAATATCCTGGTTAGTTAATTAAGACATAAATTAATTTTAATTAAAAAAAACATAGTAATACCTTTGTCATGAAAACAGAATCCTTACTGTAATTATTTGAGGATTACCTAGGAAAATTTGTCTTTACAAAAACAGATTTATTGAGGTATAATTAATACACAAAAGCTTCAAATAAAGAATTCAATTGATATGCTTTAGACATTCACATACTATGATACTATCACCATGGTAATAGACTTCAAAAATAAAAAAGGAAAGAAAAATTGGTTTTACCCCTTGAAATTGTACTTTTTGATATTATCAACCACAATAGCCCAATAGTCAGGATATTTTTCAGTTCTATGCCATTGGATTTATTTTGCTTTGGAAAAGTTTGACCTACACCTGAGCTCACCTAAATGCCTGCCATCTTAGTATCTTTGTTTCAACACTGTCATTAATAAATCTCATCTTTTGTATTAACCTGAACCCCCAGAAAGATTTACTGTCACTTCTTCTATGGTGACTTTTCTCATTGATGGGAAAGAAGATAAGATAAAGGCAAGGAAAAAAGTGTGATCCTTATACAAAATAATATCTTAGATTTTTTTCTCATTTCCATTTTTCTCTGAGATGTATTTACAGTTTGTATTTCTGGAAAGACTTTTTCATTACATGATGCATAAACATGAAGAATGTGTAGTGATATCCATTCTGTTTGTGGTTGGTTTGCTTTTTATGCCTATATTTTCTTGCCCTTGTCAAGAAATAAAAGTGACTTTTGCAGTTTTCTTCACTGCCTTTTTATGAGTATAAAAAAGTACTTGTCCTTATTATTTTTCATAGATCTTTTAGTAAAGCAGTTGTCAAATAAAACCTTTCCACTCTGGGTTGTTGATTTTATGGTAACAACCAGAAGGTGGATGATTTTAATCATTTGACAACATATTAGGATGAAAGCAAAAAGTAATGGATATCTGCATGTCTTCAAATGTGCACTGTACACCAAAAAAGCAGGATGAATGCATGCCTTGATAAGTACCTGGTGTATCTTTGTCCACCAAATTTCTTTTGGACCTCCTTAAATAGTTAAAAAATCTAGGCAGAGACACTGCCATCTGCTATGGCCCACAGCACAGGCAGCCCAGAGTAAATGCCAAGAGTTTTATTGGGATGTTTTTTCTCAATTTGTTACTGCATCTGCTCCCATTCATGGCACTAGATGTCAGCTGATGCAGACAGATAGAGGAAAGTGATTGAAACATATAGATTTCAAATGGCAAAGTGGGAGGCTATCTGAAAGCATTTTATTTCTTTGTATTTGTTTCCTGAAGTCTAATGAACACAGAAGGCAGCAAGGATTGACAAGCAGGAATACTCCAGTGTGAGCTTCCAGAGAGTGCTTACTGCTCTGACTGTTTTATTAGTACCAAGTGGCAGGACCCAAGAGAGAGAATGCCCATCTTCACAACAAGTTGGAATATAATTATCAATGTACTGTCTGCTACTATATATTTTTAGTACATTTTTGTATTCTGTTTGGGTACTCATCCTCATGTGATCAGAATTCACTCAGGAGTTATTTTATTCATTGTCTCCTGTTTTGATGGATGGACATTCACTGTTCTTCAAACTCTGCAATTCAGTTATTACCATTCACATCAGACTCAGAGATATCCAATAAAGAAGGATTATGTGTAGTCTCCAGAGCATAATGAGACAAGAATATATAAGAGTCATGCTACAGATGATATAATTGTATATATAAGAGATATTAGAAATGATGTAAAACTGAAGCATTTGGAAAGATAAAAAAGATGACCACAGAAGAGGTAGGCATACAGTGGATACATTACTTTTTTAAAAATATTTTCAGTTGTAGATGGACTCAGTACCATTATTTTATTTGCTTTTATGTGGTGCTGAGGATAAAACCCAGTGCCTCATACATTCTAGGCTAAGGACTCTACCACTGAGCCACAACCCCAGCCCCAGTGGCCACATTCTTAATGATTCAAAGTGCTATGTTCTGAATTTCATGTTCAAATTCTCTGGGAACATTTTGCATGTGTTTCCAATATTTAATTCAAATTTTACTCAAATATACTTGTTTTAAGAGGTGAATATATTAGATATTTTTCATATAATCCTGTGAAACTCAGAGAGCTACGGTGATAAATATGCCAACCATAATTCTTTTATTTTTTTTTTTATTTTTTTAATCATAAACACTTTAAAAATTATATATATATATATATATATATATATATATATATATATATATATATATACACATTATATATATATATATATATATATATATATATATATATATATATATATATACATTATATATATACATATACATTTTCTTCTAGTAGGCACAGGGTCTCTGATCTAATGCCTAGGTCCTTGATCTACCTTGAGTTGAGTTTTGTGCAGGGTGAGAGAGAGGGTTTTGGTTTCATTTTGCTGCATATGGATTTCCAATTGTCCCAGCACCACTTGTTGAAGAGGCTGTCTTTTCTCCAATGTATGTTTTTGGTACCTTTGTCTAGTATGTGATAACTAATGTGGGTATGTATCTATGTCTTCTATTCCTTTGGTCTTCATGCCTGCTCTTGTGCCACTACCATGCTGTTTTTGTTACTATAGCTCTGAAGTATAATTTATGGTCTGGTATTGTGATGCCTCCTGAAATTCTTTTCTAAGGAAGAATCATTTTCTTGATGATTTACATATAATGCATTGTTGCATGAATGATACAAACAAACTCATAGTATAAATAGTGGTGTCAGGGGCTGCGGTTGTGGCTCAGTGGTAGAGTGCTTGCCTAGTATGTGTGAGGCCCTGGGTTTGATCCTCAGCACCACATAAAAAAATAAATACAAATAAAGGTACAATATCTTTGTGTCCAACTACATCTGAAGAATAAATATAAAATGAATAAATAAATAAGTAGTGATGTCAGAACAATAGTCACCCTGTTTTCTTCTCAGCTCAAAGAGGGAGAGAATCAAATCTCTATTATGTTTTATATTAATATGAAGTATATGACTATTGGTTCAACTCCTACATTATACTGGCTATTTATGTTCATACAATGTAAGAAAAAATCTACCCCTAGTAACGACTAAATCTTTAATCTATCTAAATTTATTTCTTAGGAAGTTAGATGTACTAATGAATGACCCACTACAAATTGATCTCCATTTCTGAAAAACACCTCTGCTGCATCTGAGAGTTGTTCTCATTAGTAAATGGGAAACTGGTGCATTTTGTGTCATTAGTATCCTAGGAATCACCATAGAAACAGTGATAGATGGTTAAAAGTAAAAAGTTCCAGGGAAGATCTTGTCAACATATGAAATCCATCAACAAGAAAGTCTAACTTAGATGAAAATGGAGAGATGTTAGTGTCTGGGTTACAAAGGAATTATGAAATATGATTCACATCATTAACTTTATTTATTTATATTTTATTTATAAGCTTACTATTGGTTAGAAGATAAACACTTTGAAGTAAGCAAGAAACATATTCTTTTTCATGATTTTTTTTTTTCCATAATGGTCTTCCATTCTTGCATAGGTAAGTGAATGAAGCCATTACTATCTCCACTTTATAAAATCAAAATACAAATAACAAAAAGTTTAGTGACTTTTCAAGACAATTTATTAATTTTCACCCTGATTTTGTACAGATATATTTAACAAAAATAAAATTAGATATAAATAAGCTATCACAGAAGTGGTATTCAAAATAGAGAAAAGCAAACATGTTAAGAAAATGACATAAAATATGAGGTTAAAATTTTAGTTAAAATTTCTAAACATACAACTGCTATGGGTAGGACCCATCTTTGACTTTATGCTTTCTAGAATCCACTGCATAAAGGAGAACTTGGTGATTTATTAAAAAACACACACACAGTGTCCATAAATACATAGGATTATATGAAAAATGTATTGTATTCTGGGAATAGAATACAATATACTAACCTACTATTGTAATTCATCTGCTTTGCAATTTATCACATGGGCAGCCCCTTGTGTAACATTATATCGAGAGGCAGATATTCTCTCTGCCATGCGGCAGGCATGTGTATGTTATAATCCTACCAGGCACATCACAGAAAACTAAGAATACTTAGAACAAAAGATAAGTCCTTAGTCCCCTAGCTCTTTCTTTCTGAAGCAGAGTGCCCAAGAAAGCTACATAACCATAACTATTCACATCTGGGCAACCCTCAATATCATATGTCCTCCAAACAGCAAAAAGAAACATTTTGAAATTGTGAGAAAGTTTTCTTATAACATGAGTTTTGTGCATGTTATCTTCTAAATTAATTAGTTTAATTTTCATAAGCTTGTAGATTTCTGGAAACTAGTAAGTCTAATTTTGAATGACTGAGGTAATTAAATAAAATCAATATTATTTATTGATTTTATTTGTCCTACCACATATTCTATTAATTATCTTATCCTACCACATATTCTACTAATTATGAAACTATTTAGAGGTTGGTATCCAGGCGTATACTGTTCAGAGAACATATGAGCAATGTTTTTAACCATGTAGTTTTTAGCTCAGAGTAGTGAAGCTTTAGAAATGCTAGTTAGGGAAGAGTATGGAAATATTTTCTGATTATATTTTCTCTGTTTTGGTCAAATTTATCATGCAAAAAACACTCAAAATACATTCAGTTTCTACTTAATAATTTTGACATTATGAGACAACTGTTGATGAATTAAGGTATTAGAGGTGGGTCAAGATGGCAGCTGAATAAGAAACTCCAGCCCACAAATACACCAGTTTAGACATCTGTTCATTATCTGAGCTAATTTCACAAGAACTGAGGATACCAGATAAGAAATTGTATTGCCTGTCGTTAGTATAATAAGAAAAGATACATTGTAGAAGGTGGGAAGGAAACACTTTCTGGTTTCACTATTTTCTCAATTTCAAGCAGTCTGGAACCTCTCTACTCCACTTGGGACAGGGGCAGGGAATTAAGTCTAGGCCTTGTAATCGTAACTCAGTACCAGGAAAACCATGATAAGATCTAGTGCTGGGAAAAGCCCCACCACACCTCCTATCAAGCCAATATAGACATACTGAACCACTGGAACCACATTAGCCAGGCAGCAAGGATGTTGGGAACAGAATACAAAACCTAGGATAGGACATTGCATTGGAGGACAGACACAGGCCTGCCATGAGACTCTATACCAGGCAGAAACCAAGGCTTCAATATCCACATCAGAGCTTACAATGAAACTACTAAACCTGCAGTGGCATCAGTTGGATATCTATGCCAGTACAAAAGACTCAGATCTTGACTTGCATCATTACCAGGCTTAGAGTAGCTAGGAATACCCCATCCACTGAGATAATGTAGTTCCCTCCAGCTCTGAGTCTCAGGTGTGACCCACTTTATTGTCAGGTTGGTGGCCAAGGGAGTGTCTCCACTACCCATTGCTCAATCTCAGACAGCACAGTTATCTCCAGGCCAGTGCTCATAGATGGAACCTCTTGACCAGCCCTGGCACCAGGCAGAGTAATTTGCACCCTAATGAGATAGACTTGTGTTTAAGTCTGCATCATCTTCAGTTGTAGTTGTCCAGATGCATCCTCAGAAATACTCAAGTCCTAGAACCTGTTAGACTCAGGCAAAACCCAATTTAGTGTCAAACTTTGTGGTTAAGGAACTGCCTTCACCAATATGACCCCAACCTTGGTCACCATAACATGTGGAAGTATTCCATTTCCTGAGAGTAGGTAGTTTGAATATGGCTTTGCCTTGGAAATAAGTACCAGGCTGGTTAAATGGTTAATAAGCCTAACACTAGGTAATGGCCCCCATCCCATGGCCAATGGTGCATGTGGAACTTCTGAGATAGCCCCAGAACCAAGAAGAGAAAATGAAGCCCTAGTCTATTGGACTTCTAGTCCCAAGTGTATTACCTTTGGCTGGTTAAAGTGCTCTTAGGCCATGTGTTCACTTGATCAGTAGGCAAACCATATAGCATTGTGACCTTGATCCTATCATAGTTTTGTGCCGATCTCAATGGTCTTTGGGCTTAGGGTTTGACAGAGCTTTGGGGGCATTGATAGCCACAGACAGGTATAAGAACCGGAGACTAATCTGTCCTTGGTGATTCCGACAGTGACTGACTCTGGGCATTGTTTGATTGACAGGCACATTTAAAGAGATGCAAGAAGCTCTGGTGTGCTAGTGTATAGTACTATGACTATCAACAAGTACATGAAAAAATGCTCACCATCTCTAGCAGTCAGAGAAATGCAAATCAAAACCACCCTAAGATACCATCTCACTCCATTTAGATTGGCAGCCATTATGAAGTCAAACAACAACAAGTGCTGGCGAGGATGTGGGGAAAAGTGTACACTTGTACATTGCTGGCGGGACTGCAAATTGGTGCAGCCAATTTGGAAAGCAGTATGGAGATTTCTTGGAAAGCTGGGAATGGAGCCACCATTTGACCCAGCTATTCCCCTTCTCAGTCTATTCCTTTAAAGACCTAAAAAGAGCATGCTACAGGGACACTGCTACATCGATGTTCATAGCAGCTCAATTCACAATAGCTAGACTGTGGAACCAACCTAGATGCCCTTCAATGGATGAATGGATAAAAAAAATGTGGCATTTATACACAATGGAGTGTTACTCTGCATTAAAAAATGACAAAATCATAGAATTTACAGGGAAATGGATGGCATTAGAGCAGATTATGCTAAGTGAAGCTAGCCAATCCCTAAAAAACAAATGCCAAATGTCTTCTTTGATATAAGGAGAGTAACTAAGAACAGAGTAGGGACGAAGAGCATGAGAAGAAGATTAACATTAAACAGGGATGAGAGGTGGGAGGGAAAGGGAGAGAGAAGGGAAAATGCATGGAAATGGAAGGAGACCCTCAGAGTTATACAAAAGTACATACAAGAGGAAGTGAGGGGAAGGGGAAAAATAATACAAGGGGGACAAACGAATGCCAGTAGAGGGGGCAGAGAGAGAAGAGGGGAGGGGAGGGGAGGGGAGGGGGGATAGTAGAGGATAGGAAAGGCAGCAGAATACAACAGACACTAGTATGGCAATATGTAAATCAATGGATGTGTAACTGATGTGATTCTGCAATCTGTATATGGGGTAAAAATGGGAGCTCATAACCCACTTGAATCAAATTGTGAAATATGATATATCAAGAACTATGTAAGGTTTTGAACAGCCAACAATAAAAAATTAAAAAAAAAAAAAAACAATAGTGGACAGGAAATTTCAAAAATCTAGAAGGAAGAATTTTGAAAGTGTTTACCATATAAAATTATAGAAATAAGTTTCTTGAAGAAATACACATGTTTAGTCTTATTTAAACTTTATACATGTATACACAATTTAAAATGTCTAATTACCCCGTTAATATGTGCTATTTTGTGATTTTTGTATCAGTTAAAATAAGTAAAACACACATGCAAATATATGCAGATATACAAGTTTTAAGAGGAGAGAGAAATCAAGGTATAATCTGGAATAAACAAAGAATAGAAATGGATAAGTCAGCTAATAGCCTATGCAAGAAGGGGTTCCAATGAATAATATTGTATCATTTTTTCAAAGATGCAAACAATTTAAGCTACCAAATGTCTATTTTCCTGACAACAAATTCTAAGGACATATGGGGGATTCTTATCTGTAACTTCAGTTTTTTAGTAAATATAGTTTCAGTAAATACAGCAACATTTTTCAAAAGGATGCCTCTTAAGCAGATTCTCAAATATAAATAAATAAACCTGAGGGTCACATTAAATAAAATTTCAGTAGAGCTTAGAATACCTGGAGTTGGAAGTCCACAAGATCCTCTAGTACTTTCTGTCAAACTTAAGCTCTTGGCTTTAATAGTATGAGTTTATTTTGGTTGTTTGAAGGGTTTAGTTTGTTGGAAGTGTTGCAGAAGGAATAAAAATCCACTGAGCAGTATAAAATAAGAGAAATTGAAGCTTTGTATTTGTCCCAATTATCTATATTTCCCCATAATATTCCCAGTTCTTTACGTTGAAGAGTCCCAGAGATTAGCGTAAGATCACTAAATTAACACTTGATAGGCCCAAGAACAATCTGGCATATATCAGATTATATAGGCATCCCTTAGAGATATTGTTAGAAAGCTAGTAATATGTTGTCTCTGTCTCTCTCTCATTTATATTTTTTGTGGCACAGGGGACGCCTCCCAGGAGACTCAGGTGTGACCCACTGAGTTACATCCCCAGCCCCTTTTTCTTATTTTGACATAGGGTCTCACTATATTGCCTAGGCTGGCCTTGAACTTGCAATCCTTCTGCCTCAGTCTTCTGAGTTCTGGGATTGCAGGTATGTGGCACTATGCCAAGCCAGTTTGCAAGCTGTACATGGAGCTCACTAGTATTTTGTATTCATGGCTCACCAACTTTCAAAGAGAATCAAGTTTGCTTATATACTTGGCATTAAAGAAACTCATAAAGTTTCTAGTTTAAATGCATATTTATCCTTCTTAGACCATGAGTTTCATAAGGAAAGAGACTGTCTTGTTTATCACTATATATTCATAAAGAAGCACATGGTTTGACAATTAGAATATATTAACAAAATGATTATTTAAGGAAAGACTTACTATATCTGTTTTCCTGTTTATTAAAGGTACTTTATAATTAGGGAGAGGTGGCATTGTCCTGGCATTATCCCCATGTTTTGATTGAGTATAGACAACTCTAAATGTTTAAATAACTTATACATCCTATAATCACTTTCTCCATTAAGAAGTAGTAACAATGTCTTTTGAACACAATTCTACTTTGTCATAGCCTAATATGCACCATTGGCTCCTGTCATGCAAACACTGAACAGACATGGTGCACAAAACAGAGTATTGCAGATGCTGCAAAAATAAGACCTGATTCTTACCTCTGAAGCAAGAAAAGCAGGGGAACATATAAAATTAAAAGATAAACATTTTTAAGATATAAGATATGAAAGAAGTAACAATATATGACAGCAGAAACATCTAACACTAACGAGAGAGGATCTGAAACTTTTGATGAAAAATTTTGGAAGGCTAACAATGATATAGAGTCTGGTGGCCCATATGGACATGGCAGGATTTTGGCCTCCATGACCTTCTCAGTCTCTTTTCCTGTCCACGAAAATGCCTTGTTACAGGACACAATGGACTTTGCAGATTTAATTAAGGCTTATTGACCTTAAAATGGGGAGATTATCCTGGATTATCTGGCTAGAACCAATATAATCAGATGAACTCTCTTTGATCTCCATTTTGTTTACTGAATCTTTTTTATTTATTTATTTATTTATTGGTGGGGTTTCATTGCACCATGCTCAAAGAATATATTTTTCTAATGGAAAAAATTTTGGCTTATATGTTCCTCACAGATTTTTCTATACCATCATTTTCAACCATTTTGTGTTCTACTTTTAACTATACCTTTTAGAAACAGGATATTGTTGGGATTTTCATCTAATTTTAGAAACTTTTGTCTTTGTTTGCCTTATGTTTATATAGGAGGTTCTGATGCATGTGCTGAGACTTGAGCATCCTTATAGATACACTTTTAATATTTATTTACTTTCTTGCTTTTCCCACATGTATACTGTTTTAATTTACTATTTAAATTTTATATTGGTTGTGTCACTTCTGTTTTATGAACCCCCAGACTTTTCTGAGACTAGTACCTGGATGGAATTAGAAGGCTAAATTTTTCAAATGCAATTGAGGAAGTGCCTCCCAGTTCCAAGCTTCATTTATTCTACCGTGATAACATCTCTTCATTGGGGTGTTCCAGGGCAGCATAGGAAAATCCACCGATATAAATAGAATCATCCTCCCTAGGTTATGCCCTTGCCTTGTATCCTTTTCCTCATCAGTTTCACTGAGTCATTTATCTTTCATGCTGGAACCCAAGCACTTTCTTTATATATAGGTGAGGATGTTTCACACTGTTATTTCATGTGTCATGTATGACTCTGAGTCTGGTCAATATTGTGACTTCTCCATTGTTGTCCCTTCATTCATACTGGAAGAGGAAGCACATAGTAGCATGACAGCTTGTTTCAAAAACTTTGGTTTTATAAAAGTAAATTCATTTGATATTTTGAAACAGATATAAACACAATGATATGTTATTCATGTTCTCCTTAGCTTAGAAAATCTAGTCATTGAAAATGATGGGAAATCTCTCTTCTCTGTGCATAACACTATATGGATTTAACAGCACTATATTAATGATCATATTAACAATCAAACACTAGATGTTGTAATTGAGGGTTGACTGAATTAAGAAGTTTTTTCCTATATTTATATAATAAGAAGCACACATGAAGCTCAAATATAGGTCCTTTGACTCCCCCAATTTTGTTCTCTATGCTAACTTTAAGAACATTTCTTGGAGCCACAAAAATAAAGCCACAAATAAAGTATATGTTTTTAAGTTTTATGAGTGATAGAAAACAACAGCTTAAAAAAAAAATAGGCTTTAAAATCCCAAAGAGAAAGCAAATATCCATCTGGAAGGAATGCTTATATTTCAATTTAGATTTCTGGTAAATTTCTATTTTTGATATAATCTCAAATTCATGGAAATTTGCAAGAATATATTAGGAACTTACTTTATTATTCAGATTCAGCATTTTTAAAATCAAAATTCTCTAATTTATTCACAAAGAAAGATATACTCAATGGAAAAAAGGATTTATTGTAATACTTAGAGTATTACATGATTTTTTTGTGTTTGTGAATAAGGGTAAATTCTAACACTCATCCCCACACACATATACACAAATTGAAAAAATATGTACAAAGTATTTATAGTGGTTTCTACATAGTGGTATGATTATTAGTAATTTTAATTTCTTTTTTTTTTGGTTATTTATATTTTCTAATTTTTCCTCAGTGGACATATTATTTATGTAATAAATAAAAATAGAAGTCACATTATAAAATAAAATAAAATCACATTTCTCTCTCCCCTCCTCCTCTCCTCTCCTTTAACCTTAGTGTCTTGATATCTCTAATATCAAGCCTATTTCTGCAGAGTGCAGAGCTCAAGGCCAGTATCCACTAGAAGCCAGGATTAACACAGAATGCTAAGCTTATTCACAGTAACTTTTGAACATGGAAAAGTCAGACTTTGTTCAAAAACAAAAGGAACAGTTTTTAAAATATTTTTTTAGCTGTTGATGAACCTTTATTTTATTGATTTATATGTGGTGCTGAGGATCAAACTCAGTGCCTATCCATGCTGGGCAAGTGCTCTACCACTGAGCTACAACCCCAGTTCAAAGGGAACATTTTTTGAATGACAGAATATTTATTGAGCAAAGTGCTATAGCTATATTCATAATAAATTCTGAATAATATTCTGTCAGAAAAAAATACATAGATTCAAATGCAATACTATAAGATGCACTTGGAACTTCTATCAACTGAAAATGTTTGGGGTATAAGCAAGACCATATGCATGCCAGAAAGAAACAGGTCATAACACATAAAATTGGGTAACTGATTTGCAGCAGTTTTCCATGGCTAAATATACTACTTATCATTTGAAGTTTTGAGAAGCAAGTGCATTGGTCTGAGCCAAAACACAGTCTCCATTTGCTTAGTTTTGGAAAATAACTTGGACCTTTTTTTCATAAATACAGTTTCAAACAGTGGTAGCTGACACACCAAATGTACAGAATTTTGAATTTCATTCAAAATAAAGTCAAAGTTAAGGTCACATCATTGTCCTCAAAGTCAGACTTTGTTCAAGAATCAACTAGAAGAAGGATGATTAAGGAAGAAACAGAACATTTTCTTCCAAGTGTTATTGACTTTGCATTGATTGATGTTTTAGCTCTGTCCACTCTCTGATATTGAAAAGAGGATAAGCAAAGGAATTATTTTGAGTACACTCATTTTTAATTTCAGTTCAATATTGGCTTGGAATAAAGTAAATAGTGAAATAATGGTAAAGACAAGAGGGTTAGCAGATATATTTTTAAATAGTATCAGAGGGACTTTCCGAAACAGCACAAAGGGAACACATTTTATGTGGTTGGAGTCAGTCTTCATTGAAAATATTCTTGCAATTTCTGATTTTTAAGATGATACTATGCATAGTTTTAAGATCTTTTGGGGGGGGAAGATAAACTTTTTGAATAGCAATAGTGGCAGAAAAGTTGTCTTCAGCCATAATACCCTAAAAAGACACAGAATATTCACATTCCTCTTTTCATGGTATACAAACACAAGCCCCTTAAAAAATGATTCACTAAAAACTATACCTGTGTTTGGCTTTAGCTGGTTTTACCCAGGTTCCCCCAAATTTTCTGTTTATAGTAGACTCTCATATATATTTGGAATGAATAAATAACAAAATATATATAAAAATAAATATAACTTAATTTATAAAAATGATACAAATGAATATCAATTAATGTCTAACAAATTATAACTGTGTTGAACCTCAACATATTTTGACATACACATATGAAGATAAATGCTAATCTAATATTTGTTGAGTTGTATTAAGTTGTACTGACTATTAAACAATTGAATCCCAGGTGAACTGTTTTATGTGTGAGTGCGCGCGCGCGCACACACACACACACACACACACACACACATATGTATTCAAATGTAGGTACCATTTTATCTGCACAGAGAAAGTGTTTGGATATTACTGGTCAGAAAAGTTTTCACTTAGTTATCTTGGAAAGTAGTTGATTTTTAAATAGCATATGATAAATATATGAATATCATTAGTTACAGAATTCTCCAAGAATGGACATTTGATAGGAAGTTCATTTCAAGTGGCCACATGTCCAAATTATTTTAAGACTAGAAATATCATTTTATTTTTAATCATGACAGTTTGTTTTGGAAATTAAGTTAGATATTCATTCAAGATATATAGGAGTACCTACTAGAAAAATTTGGAGAGGCTGTGAAAAGCCACCTAAAACCAAAGTGTATGCATTGAATGTTGTATTAGTTAGCATTTTGCCTCTGTGTGAAATACCTGAGAAAAACAATTTAGTAGAGGGTAGATTTATTTTGGCTTATGGTTGCAGAGTTTTCATTCCACAGTTGCCTGGCTCCAGCTCAGAGCACCATGGCAGTAGTACCTGGTGGAGAAAAGACGCTGAACTCATGGCAGCCAAGAAGTACAGTGAGAGAGAGAGCGGTCGGGGGAGGGGCTAGAGACAAACCTCCCAGGGCAAACTCCCAGTGATCCTCTTCCTCCAATCATTTCATAAGTTCCACCTCTGAGCATTGCTGCATTGGTGGCCAAGCCTTCAACACATAAAACTTGTTGGGCATTCCAGATCAGACCATAATAAAGGTTTAGGAGTTATGTAGTCTGAAGTAAGTAGTAAAAATAAATATGAATGGTTTAAAACTCAATATTTCACTTTTTTAAAATTAAATTTAGGATTTCCAAAACAGAATTACTTATAATACTCTTGCAAAAGTAGTTATTCTGTTTCCCAGGGCCTGGCGTTTTGACTCAGTGGTAGTGCACTTGCCTGGCATTTGTGAGGCACAGGGTTTGATTCTCAGCACTGCATATAAATAAATAAAATAAAGGTCTATAAACAACTAAAAATACTAAAAAATGTTTCCTTACTATACATGCCAACAAGTAGTAGTACATAGATCATAATACAAAAATCTGCATGCATAACCAAACTGAAACTAATACTGTTAGTTTTGAAACTGATAATCTCACATTTTTAAAATAACTTCCTATTAATATGACTTTTGAATTTGAATTGAATCATGCATAAAGGCAATGATTTTATAAAAAGTATAGAAGATTTTATGTTGCTATTTATCTTGATATATACACCATACCAACATAATTAGACAACAAGAGTCAGAATTTTTATGAGACAAAGGGAAACACAGAAAGTGCTCTACTGTTTTTTTTTAAATTATGGTGTTCTACAGCACCTCAAGAATGATTTCCAATCTTAACTCTGCCCCCTACTACTTGTGTGACCTTGGATAAAAATGTAAATGCATGTAATACTTCTGTGCTGCAGTTTTCAATCGTATAAGTTTTTTGGGGAGGACTAAATAAATGTATATGAATTACTTAGACAAGCACCACATAATAAGCACTTAATAAATATTAATGTTTTAATGGAAGGAAGGCCAAATTGTAAATACGAGAAAACCCATAGTCCAACTAAGTTTCATCATTAAAGAAGAATGAATAAAAACAAATAAGCTGGAGCTGAAATTCGAAATGTTAACAACGTAAGCAAAATAAAGGCAGTATGAGGAATGAAGTATCAAGTTGAACAACAAATTATTAGATTGATGATATAAATTGAAATTAATCCAAGCATTGGCACATCAAGACAATAATTGAAATTGCCAGTATAGGAAAATATAATTAGGAATCAAAGAGAAAACACAAAACATTGCATCAGAAATTAGGAAGGAAATAAAATTATTGATAATGATGGAGATTAGTTGATATCAATTTCCACACTTTTGTCTTTCTCGTCTGGTAAACTTAGATTCAATGTCCAGAGACCAAAACAAGTGGGAAGATTCAAAGTCATATAGTTTGAAACATGGTTTCTTTTACATGCTTCTGAGCTAATAACAATGGAAGCAGCTAGCTGAATCTCAGGTATGGGTAAATAAGATCACAGAGAGATGGGAAGTAGGAAACAAATGTTAGGTACCTGGGAAGTTGTTTCTGTCCTTAGAAATGTGACAATATTTGGAATATAAAGTGGAACTTCTCAATTTTTGCAAGTTTTTATGTACTGACATACATTTATGTAGTTACTATGTTCTCTCCTACTTCTGAATAAGTATTACTTTTGAAAATCCTGCTTCAAAAACAGTAAATAAATAAAATCAGAAAAAAAATTGATTCAGTTGAATAAAGGAAATTGAAGGCATATGATTGGTCCAAAGACTTAGGGAAGAGTTACCACAAATCTAGGAGATGGATATAATGACAATTTTTATTTTTTTAAAGATTTTTTTTAGTTGTATATGGACGCAATACCTTTATATATAAGCAATACCTTTATTTTATTTGTTTATTTTTGTTTGGTGCTTGGGAATTGAACCCAGTGCCTCACACATGCTAAGCAAGCTCTCTACCACTGAGCTACAGCCCCAGCCCATAATTAGGATACTATTTCATAGTCATTTGCATTGTGTATTTTTTCCAGCACCCAGGAGAGTGCTTGACACTTTGTAATTAATGAATATATTTTTGCTAAATGATTGAGGCTTTTCTTATCTAGGCAGGCCAAGCAACTCTTCCATCTCATCCCATAATAGCCCTGTAGTGAATATAATCTTATGGCAGAAATGAGGCAAAGAGACTTCCTCATTTCTAATGCTTTTTAAGATGGTTGCCCTACTTAATTTATTAAATATGCCAGCTCTAGTCTTTTGCATTCGGTAGTAGTTCCCAGGCATATATATGCCAATAGAATTATCAGTTGACTGGAACTTTATTTACCAGACACTTTCCACCGCAGGAAACTCTAGCCATAGTAGCTAGTGACAAGTGTCATCTTCTTGGGATATTATAGGCAACAATAATGACAGCACTAATAGCTCACAGTTACCAGTGCACCCACCGGTATCTAAAGTAGCAATTTCAAACCAAGTGTGACACTATTAAGGACTTTACAGTCATACTGATATTACCACTAGTAGTGCACAATTTCAAGTTCATTCAAGCACACATAATCTTGTCAGTTTCTACTGAGATTACTAGACATGATTTGCTGCCAAATATTAAAATGTACATTTAATGGTTGGTAAAATATGAGGGAAGCATCTTGGTTAATTTTATTTATCATTTATCTTTTTTATTTTTTATTACTTTTATTTTTATTTATTCTTTTTATATATACATGACAGTAGAGTGTATTTTGACACATTGTACATACACGGAGTATAATTTATTCTAATTAGGATGCTTTACATGTTTTACATGTTGTGGAGTTTTACTGGTGGTGTATTCACATATGAACATAGTAAACTTAAGTCTGATTCATTCTACTGTCTTTCCTATGCCCATCATCCCTCCCTTCCCTTCATTTGACTTTGTCTAATCCAATGAGCTTCTGTTCTCCCCTCCACCATTCTTATTTTGAGTTAGCATTCACATATCACAGAGAATATTCAGTATTTATTTTGGGGGGGGGGTTGGCTTATTTCACTTAGCATGA
The DNA here is from genome assembly GCF_047511675.1 of Marmota flaviventris. NCBI lineage: Eukaryota > Metazoa > Chordata > Mammalia > Rodentia > Sciuridae > Marmota > Marmota flaviventris. The sequence continues at coordinate 3,000,624 of NC_092519.1, forward strand.
CAGTCTTCACTTCCATTCATTTACCTGCAAATGCTATAAACTCATTATTCCTTATAGTTGAGTAATATTCCATCAAGTATATATTTATAACATTTTCTTTATCCATTTATCTGTTGAAAGGCACCTAGATTGATTCGATAGCATAGCTGTTTTGAACTGAGCTGTTATAAACATTGATGTGGCTCTATCACTGAAGTTATGCTGTTTTTAAATGATTTGGGTATATACCAAGGGGTGACATAACTGGGTCAAATGGTTGTTCCATTCCAAGTTTTCTGAGGAATCTCCATACTGCTTGCACCAATTTGCAGTCATACCAGCAATATGTAGGGGGAAGTACCTTTTTTTCCCCACAACCTCGCCAACATTTATTGTTACTCATGTTCTTATTCATGTTCTTTCTTTCTTTCTTTCTTTCTTTATTTTGGTACCAAGGATTGAACTCAAGGGCACTTGACCACTGAGTCACATTCCCAGCCCTATTTTGTATTTTACTTAGTGACAGGGTCTCACCAAGTTTCTTAGTACTTTGCTTCTGTGGAGGCTGGCTTTGAACTCGAAATCCCCCTGCCTCAGCCTCCTGAGCTACTGGGATTACAGGCATGCACTGCCATGCCCGGTGTTACTTGTATTCTTGATAGTTGCCATTCTGAATGGAGTGAGATGGAATTTCAGTGTACTTTTTAATTTGCATTTCTCTAATTGCTAAAGATGTTGAACATCTTTTTATATATTTTTTCAGCATTCTATTTTTTGCTCTGTGAAATGCCTGTTCAGTTCCTTTGCCCATTTATTGATTGGGTTATCTGGTTTGTTTGGCATTAAGTTTTTTGAGTGTGTGTGTGTGTGTGTGTGTGTGTGTGTGTGTGTGTGTGTGTGTAGATAGATAGATGGATATACAGATGTCCATCTATCCTGGAGAAGATTAATGCTCTCTCTGAGGTGCATGTGGTAAAGACTTTTCCCACTCTGTAGGTTCTCTCCTTATGTTATTGACTATTTCCTTTGCCACGAAGATGCTTTTTAGTTTGATACTATCCCATTTATTGATTCTTGATGTTATTTCTTGTACTTTAGGAGATTTTTGAGGAAGTTGGTTCTTAGCTGACATGATGAAGAGCTGAGTTTACATTTACCTGTAGTAGGCTTCAGGTCTCTGGTCTAATTCCTAGGTCCTTGATCCACTTTGAGTTGAGTTTTGTACATGGTAAGAGATAAGGGTTTAGTTTCATGTTGTTCCATATGGTTTCCAGTTCTCCAAGCACCATTTGTTGAAGAGGCTATCTTTTCTCCAATGTATGCTTTTGGCACTTTTGTCTAATATGAGATAACTGTATTTATGTGGGTTTGTCTTTGTGTACTCTATTCTGTACCATTGGTCTACATGTCTATTTTGGTGCCAATACCATGTCATTTTATTACTATAATTCTATATTATAATTTAAGGTCTGGTATTGTGATGCCTCCATATCACTTTTCTCCTGAGGATTGCTTTGTCTATTCTGGGCCTTTTATTTTTCCAAATGAATTTCATGACTGATCTTTCTATTTCTATGAGAAATGCCATTCGAATTAATAGAAATTATAATAAATCTGTATAGCACTTTTGATAGTGTGGCCATTTTGTCAATATTAATTCTGACTATCCAAGAACATGGGACATATTTCCATATTCTAAGGTCTTCTTTAATTTCTACATTGAAATTTAATTTCTACAATGAAAATTACAGAACAATAAAGAAAGTAAGTGAAGAAGATCTTGGTGTATTTTAAATGCCAGGAACTTAACAACCAGGTAGATCTGGTTGGAGATTTGTAGAAAAAAAGTTTTTTCAAGTCGTCTGTGTTACTTTGTAGAAAAAAGTTTTTTCAAGTCCTCTGTGTTACTTCTAGATATTTGGCCTTAGTGAACTTATTTTTTTCTGTCGGAACTCCTCACCTAAACACATTCCTGAAAAAATAAAAATAGTATCTTGGGATGCAGTAGGACATAGTGGTTAAAAGCATTGCTCTATGTTCTGCTTCTGTTCAAGATGTGGGAAATTGAATAAGCACATTTACTCCATAATGAAGAGAAAAATCCAAATAAAGTACAAAATTATAATTTTTCTTGTAGCCCATTCGAGACCTGAGGTTGCAGGGCCATCAGGGTACCTATTCTTCTCCAAGGAGAGATGGAATACACAAACTCTTTCACCTAAGACAGAGCACCAGAGAAGTATAAAACTTTCACATGAGTGGGCAATAAGGAATCAGTAACACTTTGAACCAATTGTTAATGTCCAAGTGTATGTTGTTGTGACAGTAACAAAGCCGCTGGAGAAACAGACACAAGATGAATTAACATCAGCTTACAGGTTCCTTTCTATGGTCCTCCAGATTTGCTCAAGAAAAAGACTAGAAGCAGGTCAGGAACCCAGAGATAGCTTCCCTTGCTGGTGCATAAAAGATTTGAAAATTATCATTACTGTTTGGACACTCTGTCAAAAGTCTTCAATTCCCCAAAGGGCAGCATATGTTGTCACTCCTATGGCACAGGTAAAGGCCAACTGTTACTAGAAAAAGGATAGATGAGGAAAATCCCTTTATTTCTAGAAGGAAGGCAAGGCCAATAAAGGCTGCAGAATTATATAACAATCCTTTAGAATTCTCCTCCAAATGATGTGGAATCTATTTCCTACCAAAAGTTCATAATAAATATATAATAAAATTTGACTCAGTGTCAGAGTACATGATATGTTTAAAGTGCTACCAGCTCTGTTTTGAAGAGATAATTATCACCAGTAACTGTGACTACCTGAGAGCAGACTGTGTACCAGTAAGATGTAACACCTTATTGAAAATATTCTCTACTATGCCACTAATCCAAAAATGGCAAAGGGGAGCAATAGTTCAGAATAAATAGAAAGAGTCCATGTTAAAAATTAAAATAGGAAAAGAAGCAAAGTAAGGGAGGGTGCAGAAGAAGGAATAGTGAGAAAAGAAAAAAAATAGTATATGTCCCATTTTAAAAACAATATAAGATTGGATATAAGATTGGATTAAAGTTTGTGATAACAAATAATGGGACAATCAATACAGAAGATAATAAAATACAAGTGAAATTAAAACCTAATATTAAAAAGATTACAATATTTTTGGCTCTAGTGCCTCCAGAAAGGCTTTGCTCCATCCACCTCTGGCATGATCATGGGCTGCTCTAATAGTTCCCTGGTACCCTGGGTTGCAATGTGCCCTCTTGTGGCTGAGGGGAAAGGTTCTGGGGCATCTCTGACCCATGGCTAAACCAATTCTGGGCACCCTACCTACTGTTCTCTTCACACTGCTGGCAGCAACAGAACTGTTTCCATCTTAAAATTAAGAAACCTTGGGCATAATTCAACAAACATAAGAGGATTTTTAACTGTAGAAAGAAGGCAGAACACATAGGGACACAGGAATTAGGTAACTAGTGGAAGTTAGTTCCCTGGGTTTTCTTGTTGGCGTTTAAATATGTTAGAAAGGATGCTGCAGAAGTTTTCAATGTAGAACCACCAATAGGCACAGACAAAAATATCTCCAAGTAAAGCCTGTTTGTCTTAACCAAAATACCAGAGAAAGAAGGACCCAAGACAGCAGAAACACTTTGGATACATCCATCCTATTCCCAACAAACATCAATGGAATAGTTTCCTCCAAAATATCCACAAATATGCATAGTTTGTAGGACCAAAAATAAAACCCATCCTGCACTTACCCTTGGATCTATCGGAAACAGTAGTTTTTTGTCTTGCTTTAGGCATCACCAAAATTCTTGATGAGATGATCTTTGGTCTCCTGGTTGGCAAAAGTAGTTGATGGAGGTAGGTGATGCTACACTTCCCCCAGTGAGTGGAATGCTGATCTTGACTTGCCAAGGGGAAATACCAGCATCATCAATAGCATTTAAAGGCACCCTGTTCTTTTAAACCCATATGGCAGCAAGGAAATGTAATGAGAGTAGAATTATTCACCACTGTACCTCACCCACACTATTTGGTGTCAGTGAGTCTTAACAGATAGCTGAGCTTCTACTACCATTGGATATCTATGAGATTTATGAAGAAGTTCAAATCAGGACTTGTTAGTGTTTCACTTTCTAAGTACCCCTGAAATGAGTATGATCCATTAGACAGGCAAACTGCTACACCTGTCCAGATTAACCAAGCAGAACGAGGTGTTAAGAGATAGGGTTGGTTTGTTCTACAAGTATCCCTTCCCCTGGTATCAGCTGATCCCAAACAGGATCTGAGTTTACACTCTTACTGAGTAGCCACAAAACAGTATGAGTAAACTCTCTCCCCTTACTTCTCCCTGAGAAGAATAAGATGTAGTGGGGATCTATACTCTTACTTGGAGTCAAGGTGATGGTGTTAATTGGTGCTTCATTTTTATTTTTGCTGAGAAGATAAGTATCAGCAGAGCTGAGTAGAGAGCTGAGCCTCCACCCCACCTGTGTGCAATAAGTCAGACACTAATTTGATCAGGGTGGTATGGGTAGGGCCCCTGGAATAATAAGATGAATCATAAGAAAACTGATACAAATTTTAAATCACGAATCACAAACATACAATAAACAGCAATTGTTAATTTTCTTTTTAAAAAATCAACAACAAATAGATGACTAAAATGTAAATTATAGAACTAGAAGACTGTAGAATAAAAGAAAACTGGATTAATGAGCTTATACATAGTGAAGAAGACAAGAAAAGAACCAATCAACTTGAGGAAAGATCAATAGGGTTTCCCCAATCTGAACAGAAAAATAAATAAATTAGCAACCTATGTAATAATAACAAGTTAACTTCCATATCCTCACTTGCTCAGAAGAAAATTAAAGAAAAAGTCAGACTGAAAAAGTATTTTAGGAAATAATAACATAAGTCTAATTACATATACAGAAAGACCCAAACCTGTAGATTCAGGATCTAGAGAGAAGTCTAAATTAAAAAGCAAAAGAACATCTAACACAGATCATAATTTATCTTTGCAAATGTATAGACAAAAATTCCTGAAGTATGTTGGCATATGATTCTAGGAACCTTGTGTAATAAAGATATAATAATCAAGAGAGGGATTAGATTTCAGAGGATGATTCTCTGCTTACGTAAAGAGCCTGAGTGGCAAGAGATGGCAGGACTGTTTGTGGTTATTTCAGTTTGAAGTGATTGGCTAGGAATTCCTTAATCATCAAGTATGATAGCTATCCTCTGACTGATTTTTCCAAGGAATGTTGAAACCAGAGAAAAAATCCCTAAGCTGTTCAGTATATAGTGTCTGTAGAATTTCCTCTAGTTTTGATTTTTGAAAATATCAAGTAAATCTGACAAAGGAATTCAAAGGTTTAAATTACCCACATACACCAATACAGGCTAATCATATTGTTAATATTCATAAATTGTTTAGTATGGTACCAAGACTGATGTGTGTTGCAGAACCCTTTGGAATAGGTATGGAAGAAAACTTTAAGGATAAATTATTTACCAGAACCAGTGTTATACAAGGTTATGGAGGAGATGATTTTACATAGTTTGGAGGTGGTTCTCATGTGGTTGAGTATCATTGAAATGACTGAATGCATATATTATAGGGGCAAAGATGGATGCAGTAATAGAATGGAGAATTGTTAAGTAAAAGCAGACCACAGCCACAAAATCTACATGTAATCCCTTAATGGTACATCCCAAAAGCCAAATATTAGAATCCCAAATCCAGCATTTTTTACATAGGAGCGACATTGAGCACCCAAAAGCCAAAAGGGATTATAACAACATACTAGAGGAAGAAAATGTTATATGAAGAAACATATAGCAATCCTTTGTTTAATACCAATATTTAAAGTATTATTTAACAACAGAAAATTCATCGGGATCTAGGAGAAAATACCAGTTAATGGTATGTGGGTAGAAAGAAAATACAAAAAAATATTGTAAGAGGTCTTAAAAATTCAGATAATCTGCTCTTTAAAACAGAGATCCTAAAATCCAATTAAGGAAATTCTGGATTAAATAAGAAATGATTCATTTTCTTATGCCTTTCCAATAAGATTAAGGGATGGAAGAAAGAAAAAGCAATTATAAAATGGTTCTGTATTTATGTACACCTGTCTTCAAATTTATCCAAGTCTTACTGTGCAAGTGTCTCCAATGAGAAAGAAAGAGAAATGGGCTAGAAATATGAGTGGAAATTTTTACAAAGGGGATTTGTAGATGGAAAACAAGCATATAAAAACATGTTCAACTATATCAACCATAGGAGAAATTCAAATCAAAATGCTAATTGTATATCATTATACATGCACCAGAATAACTTAAATATAAAGTGATAGCACTAAATTCTAGTGAGAATGCAGAGAAATTATATCCCTTGTAGATTGCTGGTGGGAATTTAAAATGGTACAACCAACTGGAAAGTCATATGAAAATTTCTCACACAACTAAACAATACATTTATCAGATGACCTAAAAATTGTATTCTTGGGTATTATTCCAGAAAGTTGGAAGATCACATTCACACTCAAAATTTATACAGGAATGCCATATCATCTTTATTTTAATCTTCTAAAATTAGAAACAACAAAGATATCTATGATAATTAATTTATGTGTCAACTTGTTTGGGTTAATGAATACTTAGAAACCTGGGAATACTTCTGTGTGTGTCTATGAACACGTTTCTAGAACATGTTAGTTAACTGAGTGAAGAAAATCAGCCATTAATGTAGGTGGGCACCATTCTACTGGCTAGGTCCTTGAATAGAATGAGAGGGACGTTATTATTCCTATGTGTGGTTATGTTTGTGCAATTAATCTCCATCACGTAAAAACCAGAGAAATGAAAAGTTGTGCTCCATTTGTGTAAAAAATAAAATAAATTTTTAAAAATGGAGAGAAAAGGATTCCCATATCTTTTCAGGAATAGCAACACTTCTTCTCCTGACCTTCAACATCAGTACTCCAGACTTTCTGGCTTTGGGACTCTAGGACTCATACTAGCACCCTCAGGGTTGATAGGCCTTAAGTTTCAGACTGAGAATTAATGATACCTTTGACTTCTCTGGTTCTGAAATTTTCAAACTTAGACTGAGCAATGATAATTGCATCCCAGGGTCTACAGCTTTCAAATAGCCTATTTTAGGACATCTTAGTGCTTATAGCTGCCTAAGTCAATTCCTTTAATAGATCTCTTATTATTTCTGCCTCCCTTCTTGCCTGACTGATTATCTATCTATCTTCTATCTATCAACCTGACTTTATACTTTTGTTTTGTTTTTCTAGAGAATTGTGGCTACATAGTGTTCTTTAATAAATTAATGATTTATCAAACCAAATGGATTAATCAATGAATGATTGAAGCAAACAAAAAAAAAACTATTATTACACACAAATTGATTAGATCACAGGCGATTTATTCTGAGTGAAAAAGAAAGATACAAAATGGTTCCAAACCGAGTTATTCCATTTATGTAACATTTTTTTTCTAATGAAAAAAAATCATAAAAATCATAAAGAATAAATTACTTGATTTCAGGGATGGAGAAGTGACTAGAGGTGACTATGGTTATATATATATGTAGCAAAAGTGTTCCTTGGATGGAACTGTTCTGCATGTTGACTATAGTAATAGTTACAGAAAATGCTACACATGAGAAAATTCCACAGAACCAAACACAAATACATATAAAAATTTGTTAATGTAAACCTGGTGAAATATTAGTAAGTTAAATGAATTGTGTCAATATCAATTTCCTAATGAAAAAGTAATATATTTGTGGAAGACATAACCATTGGGGCAACTTGAGTGAAAGGAATAAGGTAACTAATTGGTGGAGATTCAATTTAATGCTACTTAAAATCATAATATATGCAAATCTTGTAATGTAGATGTACTCAATAATATTGATGACTCTCAATTTTCACTGAGTGAAAGAACCATACAAAAGTACAAATTGTGATTCCATTTATATAAAACTCTAGAAAATATAAACTAATCTACAGATCCAGAAAGCTGATCAGTGCTTGTATGGCAATGGACAGGGCTTGGGGAAGTGGTTTGAGGAAACTGTTTAGGTAATGATAATATTCTTTTTTTTTTTTTTTTTTTTTAATAATGGTGATGGTTTTACAGGTGAAATGTTAAATCTAATTTATTATTTTATGTGTAATTTATTACATGTAATTTATTACATGTCAATTATATCTAAATAAAGATGTTCAAAATAAAAACAGTCATATCCTAGGAGCAAAATATGATGAAAAATATTGTTAACCATTGGCATAAATGACATATTAAACTCTAAGTGGCCAATGTTTTTAAATGCTCACTCTTCAATAGAAGAATAATAATCATGAATTTAAACAAGAAGTAATAATGGATAGAAAAGCAAAAGGTACAATCTAGTCAACTAATAAATCATCCATATGGTGTTACATTTAATATTTTTTAAATAAACATTGAACAATTAAACAAGAATAAATTTACTTTTAAAGATATAATTCAACTTCATCAAAGTACACGCATAAATCATGTAAGAACTTAAACTCTCATTTGCACTTTGATTTACTGATTTAAGCATGAGCACAAATAAACTCTTCATGAAATGACAGCACATAAGAAATTAATTTCTTTTATATTATTGCTTTTATTTTACAATCACCGTGCTATCAATGTTTATTTAGAAACAGCTGTTTAAGTGCTAGAATACATGTGTCATACAAGACCACAGAATAGTGGCCTGAAATGCACTGCAAGCCATACTAGATCCTGAGGAACTTACTTTAGAAAGGAAAGCAGTAACTTAATTACATGATATCTAAGGTTAATAGTATAACAAGAATTTCTCCACATTAATTCCCTCACATAATATATCTGATAATTAATGTACAAGTGCTAATAATGTCCTTTTTGTACCTTATATATACACATTTAAAACTTATTAGCAGGGCTGGGGTTGTGGCTCAGTGATAGCGCACTCGCCTAGCACGTGAGGCACTAAGTTCAATCCTCCGCACCACATAAAATTCAATAAATAAAATGAAGGCTTTGTGTCCAACTATAACTTAAAAAAAAACTTACTGACTGCAGGCATCTTTTAGAAATTAAAACAATAAAAGATTTTTGAGGGGTGAGAAGAATTTTCTAAGAGGCTAGATGAAAAAAAGAGTATATATTTCATGACTCCATTTTTATAAACCTCTAGAAAATGGAAACTGATAGTGGCCACAAGCAAGACAGTAGTTACCTGGAGATGGGGGTACAGGGAGGGGTAGGAGGGAGATATTGCCAAGAAGCATGCTGTAGTTTGAATATGGTTTGGTCCCCAGTATATTTGGTATTGAAAGGTTGGAAGACAACTTTAAGAGGTGGGGCCTAGTGGGAGATGATCACCCCTTTAATAATCACCCCTCTGAAGATACTAATGCTCATCATGCTGATTGTAGGACTGAATTTGTTTCCATGAGAGAAGAGATGTTATAAAGGAGCAATTTTGACCCTTTCCTACTCTGTTTCTCTCTTTCCATGTGATTTACCTCTCACATACACACACACATACTTCCTTCATCATGTGAAGCCATCAGCCCATGTTATGACATAGCAGGAAGGCCCTCATCAGAGGCCAACTAGGTGAGGCTGCCCAATCTCAGACTTTCAGCTTCCAAAATTGTGAAATCTTTTTTTAAAAAATAATGTACCCATCCTCAGGTATTTTACTATCACAAAAGGGACTAACAGCATTTGGAAATTTTAAGGAATGATGGATATATTCACTCTTATAATTGTGATTAGTATGTGTGTGTGTGATAAAACATACGAACTTTAAAAAAATAGTTGTAGGTGGACCCAATACCTTTATTTTATTTAATTATTATGTGATGCTGAGGATCAAACCCAGTGCCTCACAGATGCCAGACAAGTGCTCTACCACTGAGCCACAACCCCAGCCCACATACAAACTTTTTAATCACGTACAGGTTCTTGTGCTTCAATTATAGTTCCATAAATTAAGCATGAAACTCTTTTCATGGATGAAAACAACTTTGAAAAAGATAAAGCTTAAAGATATTTGTAGGAGGAGCCATGTTGCTTAAAACTTCTCCATGAACAATGAATGCTCCATTTTCTTGCCAGCACATGAGGCAGACCACTCCCAATGGCTTACTCTACCCCAAATTTCTTAAGTGGGCTGATTGGTTCTGGATTTGTTCTTTCAATCACCATTACTTTCCTAGGGATGATAGAGTGAGTTCTTTAGCCCTTCTGAGAGCCATTAGTTGCTTACATAATAGGGTATGGAGTAACAAACACCACTATGAGGTCAGTGTTCCTCAGGTGACTCCTTGTATATTTTTTGAGATACTGCCACTCACATGCCTCACCTTATACAGTTTCTGGAAATCTACATACTAAAGCCATACACAAATAGGGAGAAACATGAAGTCCTTTTCGCCTTGCCTGTGGGATCAAGTATAAAGAGGAAGTTTGTCTTCAGTCCTCAGTCCTCACTTTGTCTTTATCCTTCAATGTGTGGATAACAATTTATCTTTTGAACTCCAACTCCACAGATCCCACATCTCTCCCTTCTCAAACACCTACTTCTACCTTTTATTTGTTCCCACTCCAGCATCAGAGGCTCACAGAGATACACATCTTTTCACATCAGATTGATTTTATTTTCACCACCATTAATGTTAGTAACCTGTGGTAAAATTGAGCCATTTCTTAGCTGCCAGACCTCTGGACACTCTGCAGATTATTCTGAGGTCTCTGGCCCCACTCAATTACTTGCTGTCCAGATCATCACTTGAAATGCTGGAGGTTTCTGGGGTATTTTCCATTTCTGGCTCTCTATTCAGTTTTTCATTTAGCCGATGATAATGACCAAAGAGTATTGTTCCTTTAGTTTTCTTAGATTTTTTCAGAGATGTGGAAGGCTTTTCTGAGTCTCTTTTGCTTGAATTATTTTGAAGTGTTTTTTTACCCTTATTGGTGGACTTTAGTATCTGTAAGGACAACAGAGAGGCCATAAGGGCATTGGTTTGAGAAAAGAAGATAGGATATACATGTGAAGTAGGGGTTTGTGCCAGATGAAAAATAAATAGGAGTCTTAGGTCGTGGGGAATGAATGCAGAAAGGAGAAGCTTGGGTTGGGTTATCTTACCTTGCTGCCTCTTCCGCATCTGGAGTGATGATAGGAAGTCTTCATATTCTTTCTTTCTTTCATCGATGATGTTGACTGGGCCATATCTGCATTAGGCTTCTGTGATTTCTTGGTTGCCTTAGCCATACTGAAGCCTCCCAGTGGTCTTCTGAAGAGCTGTAAGGATCCTAGGCATATATGTCCTCCCAAGACAATGAAGGGCCACACCCTTCAGCCTTCATTGGCCAGCAAGTTACTCCCCAGCCAATGAGGACTAAGGAGGAGGTTAGACCTCACAAAGCACTCTCTCTGACACTTCTGTACATGATGAGGCTAGGGAGGTTGCTAGGGAAACCAGGCTATAGCTTAGATATTGCAAATCAACACTCTTGGCACTTCTGGGATGTGGGGGAGAGGAGATGCTAGGAAGGCAAAAATGATCTGGTTGGGCAAAGGAGACTTTTCTTTAATATACCTGAAAGAGCCACCCCACCCTAATTCTTATATAGTGTTCAATAGTGGTAGTACAGGTGGTAGAGATCTTCCTCTACCAAAGTATTCCCCAAAGCTACTCCTACAAACTCATTCTGCTATCTTTCCCTTAGCCATTAGTTAGTATTTTGGATAATGTACCTAAAATCCATCCAAAAGTAATATGGTTATATTTTTCTTTAATTATCAGAAGATATGTGAATAATGCTACAAACAAGACATATTCCCATTAATGGATATCAATATACTTACTGCATTTGGCATTAAAGGCTGCCAATTTTTAAAATTGTTTTCTTCCAGGCCTTCAACTTATAGGAAAGGAATAAAATTAACTACCCACTGATGAAAATTGCATTTTATCCTTATTTTTATTCTATTTTTGGAGCCTGGTCACATTATCATCATTGAGTTTTGCAAGATTCCTTCTCTTTTATTCAAATTTTTCTTTCTTCTTAGAATCTAGCACTAGTTCCCTTCTCAACAATAGAATTATTATTTTATATTTGAATTCTGTCCTTGTATATGGCCTTGTTAAATGTATGTTTGAATGTACCATAACTGGTTTCTGTGTTTTGTAGCAGCATAGTCAGGTTCTAATGAAGGTTGGTTTCCGGGTTACGTCTTCATATGCTTTCTTTGGTGGATGCATACAGAAGGAGAGATTTAGGGGTCTTCCTCTTTTAATAAGGGCATTAATCTGAGACACAGCCCTCATGACCAAATTTAATTATCTCCTATCTCCAATTACCATCACATTAATGATAAGGGTATTAACATGTGAATTTTGGGAGGCACATTCAGTCCAAAGCAATAATTTTACTAAATATTGCCACATTGTTTTCTAGAATATATCAGTCCACCTTCCCAACAGATTTGTACTTTATGTTTCCCTACACAATCATCAATTTTTTATTTAGAATGCAGCTTCTCATAGGATCTCAGTGATCTTAACCAATTGATGTTTATACCCTTGTGTAATCCAGTTCAGTTGAATGGCATGAGTATGGGCTGTATCTAGAGATTTGCTTCTAATAGCTAAAATCCTACAAAAGTAATGGAATGCCATTAACATCATCAATTTTATCTTTGCTAGAACACTTTCTTGGTAGCAATCTCTCTTGCACATGTGCTTTCTCATTTTTATTAAAACATATTATGAAATGCTCAATAAAGAGGCCCACATTTTAAGGAATACCTTAGGAGGAACTGAGTCCTCAGCAAAATAAACTGCAGAGCACTGAATCCAAATAACAGCTACTTGATTTAATTAGGAAGAGGATCCTTCCCAGTTGAGCCTTGGGATAATTCACCCTTATAAAACAGACCCAGAGCTAGAGGACAACCAATCTGAACCCAGATTCTTGACTCATAGAAACTATGAGATAATTTCTTATTAATAATATTTCTCAGTTCTACAAATATCTCAGGGGTTCCCTCACATGTGAAATCTAGAAAAGAAAAGCCTAAAGGTAGCTGTCGGTTGTGATTTTCGATATGTACCCAAGTGGACCTGCTAATAGTTTATTCCTGAAATGTCCAAATCCCTTAACATATGAAAGAGCTGAATTCACCTTTCATCTGTGAAAGGAGAATGAATCAGAAGGGACTGAATGAATTTAACAAATTCCTGTCACATGCTGGGGAGAAGTGACTGAGGAACCAAAAGGGGGCTATATATGTTCAAAATTAAGCTAGAATGAAGAAGAGTCTTCATTCTGACTGGAGTGAAATGATATCTTAGAGTAGTTTTGATTGCATTTTCTGATTGCTAGAGATGATGAGCATTTTTTCATATATTTGTTGATTGTTTATCCTCTTCTTAAAAGCAGCATACTACAGGGTCATAGCCACATCAATGTTTATAGCAGCACAATTCTCAATAGCTAAACAGTGGACCCAGTGTAGATGCCCTTCAGTGGATGAATGGATAAAAAAAAATGTGTCATATATACACAATGGGATATTACTCAGCACTAAAAGAGAATAAAATCATGGCAGAGCTGAGGTCTTGTTTTTGTGGCACAACAAACATGAAGATATTTGATTGCTTCCTTTGGAAAGGCAAATTGCACATAGTTGCCCCTCTGGAATCTGCATAGAGGTACAAAGCAAAGCAGTTGCCAGCGGTACTGTTCTTTTCCTGTACACTGAAACAGTCCTGGTATATTAAAGAAAATGAATTTTCATCATTAACTTGGTAGAACTTAATGAGTATCATATAATTATCTGAGTGCTTACAAAATGAGTACTTTGTCAGCTAAGCTGAGATCGGTGTCCATTATGCAGTTTTATACAGTAACATTGAGACAGCATTACTGTGCAATGTGCAGAAGATCTCAGATATATGCATAGAACTTACCTACATATATGTTTTTTTGAGGGATGGAGGGAGGAAAGTGGGAAGAGAGGGGGAGGGGCAGGGGCTGTGAGAGAGGGGAAGGGAGAGGGAGAGAGAGAGATAGAGAGAGAGAGAGAGAGAGAGAGAGAGAGAGAGAGAGAGAGAGAGAGAGAGAGAGAATCCAAGAAAAACCTGGAAAAATAAACTTCATAAGAGAGAATGGCTAAACCAAACAAACAAAAATCAAAGGAAAACAACCCACAGAATGTCGGTAGTTATATAAGTTAGCTAGGTTGCAGAATGTTCCTTTATTGGGCTGCAGCTCATATTTTTACATCATTAGATTCTTGTTATCCATTCTGACCAGAATGTCATTGAAGTACTGTTCTTCAATGCTCAGTACATTATATTGGTATATTTGACATCTCATTATTGGTGATTTTAACTTTTATCACCTGAGTAAGATGGAGTTTATTGAAGTTTTCCATTATAAAGATACTGTTTTGATTTTTTTCACCAATAAAGGTCCAAAGGAAGTAATATCAGACTATGTTAATACTTCAATTTTAGTTGCATTTTTGACAGAGCATCCATTGATGATTTTTGACAGCATAGATTTTAACTTGTATTGATATTTTGTTTTACAAAATATTTTTCCTATTTTTCTCACTGCTTCTTCATTTTTAGGTTATAAGTATAACATAATAAGCAGCTTTCCCATCAATGACATTTATTTATTTGCTTACTTATTCAATATGAATATTGATATTAATAAATAAGCAAATGGACTCATAGATTCTTATATATTGGTTATATCTCGTTATTGATACTATTTGCTTGATGTTCATATAGTACCACCAGCTTGGCTGTAGGGAGTACTTTAGTTATCAGTACTTTTTTCATCTCACATAACTTACCCTTCTTTGATCATTTCCATATTGGCAAGAACTTTTAGACAATATCAAGAACATGGATAAAATGAATGTATGAAGGGCCTTTCCAACTTAAATTAAGAACAAAGAAAAATTGAATGTAATATACATACATAGGTTGAATCTTAATCAAGATTTTTTTTTTTTTTTTTTTGCTAAGGGATGAATTTTAAATATTTAACAAAATGTTAATAATTGTAGAATTTTATTAATATTAATGTACTTGTGTTTTCAATCATACTGTACTTATATAAGGGCATGTCCTGGTTCACAACATACAGATACTAGTATACTAATTGTAATGAGACAGCCTACCTGTGACTCAACATTTAGTGACCATAAAGAAGATATGGACATACTATGTACTATTTTTTAAGCTTTTATATAAATGTGAATTTATATAACAACAGCAACAACAATAATTACAACAACAATAATTATAACAAAACATAAGTTCTGAGGTACCAGGTCTGGTTGAAAGCCAGAGATACACATGGATATGTAGCTCCATAGGCAAATATGGTCCCTCAGAACAGGAACATGCACAACTTTCAAAGTGATTGGTTCTGGGCTAGATTATAACTGTAGAGCACAACCACCTTGATACACAAGAAATTTTGTTTTAGTGTTTATTTATTTACTGACTTGGCTTATTATTTACTTACTAGTTTTGTTATATACAAGGTTTTGAGAAATAAAAATAAGATAAAATGTAAACTCTATTTCTGCTTAGGAAAAACCAAAACTGAATAGTAAAAATTGTTTTGTTTTGTTTTTGATACTGAGGATTGAACTCGGGGATACTCAACCATTGAACCACATCCCCAGCCCTATTTTGTATTTTAGTTAGAGATAGGCTCTTACTGGGTTGCTCAATGCCTCACCATTGCTGAGGCTGGCTTTGAACTCACCATCCGCATGCTTCAGCATCTCAAGCCATTGGGCTTACAGGGGTGTGCAACCTAACAAAATTTTAATGCTTATCTTAGAGCTATCACAGATAAATTTCTTAATAGTTCTTAATTCCAAATTCTGTATTATGTGTTAAGAGGTAATATTTTTTCTTCTTCATGAGACATATAAATTTAAGACAGATGGTCTAGGTTCTGTTATAATAATGAGACAAATAACACTTTGTAAATGAAAGTCATATATGATCAAATATTAAGCAAATAAAATAAAAGATTGAATTAAAATTTAATAAATTTATTTTACTTTTAATTTAAAAATCTTGAGCATAATTGTATTCCTGAACATCTTTGTTTCCCCAAACTTGTATATTTCTTAGAATAGTTACTTTTGCTAGACAATGTTTGATGTATGATATTATAAATGTCTTTAACACAGTTTGCCAAAAATATAGATCACTTGGCAACTGTTCCATTTGTTGTAACTATCAAAAATGACAATTTTTTGACACTTAAAAATTATTCTACCTCTTTCAGAATGATGCAAAGGCATTTGATCTTGAAGTTGAAAGCCATACATGTAATTAGTATACAAAGTGGATCCCACTTATCCTCAGCTTTAGAACCAGAGTTAAATTATGTCAATTGTTAAGAGTCTAGGTCATTAAGAAGGATGTTTTTTCCTCTAACACACAATCTGAGATATGAAAGTTCCCATGGTTAGTATATAAGACATTTGCAAATCCTATAAATTCAGACTTAAAATATTTTTCTGCAGATGTGATTTATATATTTAATAAAGCCTGTAGGTAGAATATCTATATCTTAGATTATAGTTTCAAATGGGATGTGATGAAGATATGTATTATATGGTCAATTCGTATTGTTAGCATAATGAACTCCTCAGAGTACTTCTCAAAAGAGTATAATTTTAAAATAGATTGTATCACCTGTTAAGAATAAAGCAATTAGGGTTGCTTTTCTTACCAAGAATTTAATAGTTAGCCAAGTATGTATATAGGACAACCATCAGACTGGAATAAAATTTAAGATGGAACACACTTAGTAGCCTCTAAATTTGACATTTATGAATGATGCATCAGGGTAAATAAAATTAAAATAATATGACCTTCCATTAACTGCTATAAGATCATACAATAGTAAATGGTGTTCTATAGCAATACAAAATTGACTTGAATGCAATATAAAACTTGAATGAAGGGGCTTGTGGCTCAGTGGTAGAGTGCTTGCCTAGCAAGTGTAAGGCTCTGGGTTTAATTCTCAGCACCACATATATGGCTATAAAGAAAGAATATTTAGAGTTGCTGAACTTTATCCACCCCATATTTACAATTAGGTGATTTTCATATCTGAACTAAGTTTTCAAAGCCCCAGAGAAATTAATAGTGAACTACTAAATAAGTGAAATATGGCATTAGAGCAGATTATGCTAAGTGAAGCTAGCCAATCCCTAAAAAACAAATGCCAAATGTCTTCTTTGATATAAGAAGAGTAACCAAGAACAGAGTAGGGACGAAGAGCATGAGAAGAAGATTAACATTAAACAGGGATGAGAGGTGGGAGGGAAAGGGAGAGAGAAGGGAAATTGCATGGAAATGGAAGGAGACCCTCAGGGTTATACAAAAGTACATACAAGAGGAAGTGAGGGGAAAGGGAAAAATAATACAAGGGGGAGAAATGAATGACAGTAGAGGGGGTTGAGAGAGAAGAGGGGAGGGGAGGGGAGGGTGGATAGTAGAGGATAGGAAAGGCAGCAGAATACAACACACACAAGTATGGCAATATGTAAATCAATGGATGTGTAACTGATGTGATTCTGCAATCTGTATATGGGGTAAAAATGGGAGTGCATAACCCACTTGAATCAAAGTGTGAAATATTATATATCAAGAACTATGTAATGTTTTGAAAAACCAACAATAAAAAATTAAAAAAAAAAAAAAAAGATGCTAAGTTCACTGTTGGTACTTACTGTTCAAAAAGGAAAATTCCCAGGAGCTATGATAAAGTTGCACAATGAGAGTATTTCTTTGCATATCTGCTATCAAGATATCCATTCTGCAATGCATGGATCAAGCAGCAATTTCAATCGCCAGGAACTGATGTTTAAGAAATACATTTTGTAATGCTGTAGCAGCCATAGTGATTTTTCTGATGGATCTGGGCCAAGTAAATTGAAAAGATTCTAGAAACAATTCACATTCTAGATGTTATTATTAGTGACTCATAGGATGAGGTAAAAATATCAACATTAACAGGACTTTGGAAGAAGATAATCATAACCCTTATGGACTTCACTGAAGTAAGGAATGTGGTATAAGTAGAAAGAGAAAAAGAATTAGAAATGGACCCTGAGAATGTGACTGAAGTACAGCAACTCATGATAGCCTGTCATCCAGTAGTGTCTTTAAGGACATCCAAGAATAAGTTCTCTTTGTGTTTATCAATGAAAAATATATAAAGGTTTATTCATAAGTAAATGACAGTCTGAGTAAAAAAAAAAAGTTAGTTTCCTCACAGGAAGTGAGTGTTTTTTGTTTTTTTTTTTAGTTTTGTATACTTATGGGGAATTTTGAACTAATCTTCATTTTTTCTTGTTGATTGCTACATGTTTATGACTGTAAACTTTAAAGTTTGTGTATCTTGGAAGTTCATTTTTTATTATGAAATAATTCAGAGTGACCCAAACCTTCTTCACTTTTTTGGCAATATATCCTGAAAACAGTATCCCTTTTTCCCTGTAGTTTCAGATTTCCTTTAGTTTTGATTTGTTGTTGTTGTTTTTCCTCTGTTCAATTTGCTATTTTGTCCTTTCCAGTAACTACATTATGTATATATATATATATATATATATATATATATATATATATATATATATATATATATGTATGTATGTATTCAAAGAACTATCAAGCTTTGTGCAGATGTCTGTCTCTCTCTCTCTCTCTCTCTCTCTCTCTCTCTCTCTCTCTGTATATATATATATATATATATATATATATATATATATATATATATATATTTAATAATTTCTTAAAACTCATTTTACTTTGTGTTTGTTTTCATAGCACTCTGTAGCAGGTACTCTATGCTTTTACCGTTTTCAGTACTTCTGTTTTCATTGTTTACAATGTGATAACTTAATTTTCTCTTGCGGTTTCTTCTCGATATCTGCCAACCCACACCCCTCTCTTTCTGATGCTTAACAGCTCTACCTTGAGGTTTGCATATATCATCAAGCTCTCAGCAATCTTTTTTTTTTTTTTTTTTTTTTGGCAAATTTCTTTATCCACTGTTTTTCACTTCAGTTTTTACTCTTATATTTTTATAATTTTAATGTATTTTGCATATTATGTTTAACTATCAAATCTCATTTAATCTCATTTAATGACATGAATTCTTTTTTTGGCTGGTGTTTTGCATAAAATATATTTTGATGTGTGGAAAAGGCAGTATTCATGGTCAGAAAAGTCTATGTGCAGAGTGATTTATTTTTACACTTTATTTTTTCCATTTGTAGAGATATTCCCAATTAATAGTGTTCCACAGGGGGAAAAATATGTTTGGAGGGGCTGGGATTGTGGCTCTGTGTTGGAGCACTTGCATGCACCTCCTGTGGGGCACTGGGTTTGATCCTCAGTACCACATAAAGTAAATAATTAATTAAAAATAATGGTATTGTGTCCCTTTACAACTGGAAAAAAAAAAAAAAAAGATTTGGAAGGATTTCTTTATTTGGCCAAATGACCCCGACTTTCCTTTTGAGGCAACAGAAGTGATCCATGTCTCTAATAGCCCTCACAAAGCCTTCCAAATCCTTCTTTAAGTATCTTATGGAAACCTCATTGAACACCAGTAACATTCTGTAATTCTTTCTTTTAGGTAGACTGTCAGTGATACAGAACCCTGTGCTTATGTTGAAGTCCAAGTATTCATTTCCTTTTACTCATGACCATTGCCTTATTTTCTTAATTTATAGGACACAAAGAGTCATCTTTTTTGTACCATTCATAACATAAAATATGTTTTAGTATTTATCACAGGGTTCATGACTACAACTTAGAGCTCAACCCAATGCAGTGTGTGGCCTACAGTGTGTTATCAGCAGTACCATAGGTTTCAAAATAATTTTATATATTGCAATGATTTTTTTGGTTTATATTTTAGTTGTTGATGTACCTCTATTTTATTCATTTATTTATATGTGGTGCTGAGAATTAAACACAGAGCCTTACACTTGCTAGACAAGCACTCTACCACTGAGCCACAAGCCCCTTCATTCAAGTTTTATATTGCATTCAAGTCAATTTTGTATTGCTATAGAACACTATTTACTATTGTATGATCTTATAGCAGTTAATGGAAGGTCATATTATTTTAATTTTATTTACCCTGATGAATCATTCATAAATGTCAAATTTAGAGGCTACTATGTGTGTTCTATCTTAAATTTTATTCCAGTCTGATGGTTGTCCTATATATATACTTGGCTAACTATTAAATTCTTGGTAAGAAAAGCAACCCTAATTGCTTTATTCTTAACAGGTGATACAATCTATTTTAAAATTATACTCTTTTGAGAAGTACTCTGAGGAATTCATTATGCTAACAATACGAATTGACCATATAATACATATCTTCATCACATCCCATTTGAAATATAATCTAAGATATAGATATTCTACCCCCAGGCTTGATTAAATATATAAATCACATCTGCAGAAAAATATTTTAAGTCTGAATTTATAGGATTTGCAAATGTCTTATATACTAACCATGGGAACTTTTATATCTCAGATTGTGTGTTAGAGGAAAAACATCCTTCTTAATGACCTAGACTCTTAACAATTGACATAATTTAACTCTGGTTCTAAAGCTGAGGATAAGTGGGATCCACTTTGTATACTAATTACATGTATGGCTTTCAACTTCAAGATTGAATGCCTTTGCATCATTCTGAATGAGGTAGAATAATTTTTAAGTGTCAAAAAATGTCATTTTTGATAGTTACAACAAATGGAACAGTTGCCAAGTGATCTATATTTTTGGCAAACTGTCTGTGTTAAAGACATTTATAATAACATACATCAAATATTGTCTAGCAAAAGTAACTATTCTAAGAAATATACAAGTTTGGGGAAACAAAGATATTCAGGAATACAATTATGCTCAAGATTTTTAAATTAAAAGTAAAATAAATTTATTAAATTTTATTTTAATCTTTTATTTTATTTGCTTAATATTTGATCATATATGACTTTCATTTACGAAGTGTTATTTGTCTCATTATTATAACAGAACCTAGACCATTCTGTCTTAAATTTATATTTCTCATGAAGAAGAAAAAATATTACCTCTTAACACATTATGCAGAATTTGAAATTAAGAACTATTAAGAAATTTATCTATGGTAGCTCTAAGATAAGCATTAAAATTTTGTTAGGTTGCACACCCCTGTAAGCCCAATGGCTTGAGATGCTGAAGCATGCGGATGGTGAGTTCAAAGCCAGCCTCAGCAATGGTGAGGCATTGAGCAACCCAGTAAGAGCCTATCTCTAACTAAAATACAAAATAGGGCTGGGGATGTGGTTCAGTGGTTGAGTATCCCCGAGTTCAATCCTCAGTATCAAAAACAAAACAAAACAATTTTTACTATTCAGTTTTGGTTTTTCCTAAGCAGAAATAGAGTTTATATTTTATCTTATTTTTATTTCTCAAAACCTTGTATATAACAAAACTAGTAAGTAAATAATAAGCCAAGTCAGTAAATAAATAAACACTAAAACAAAATTTCTTGTGTATCAAGGTGGTTTTGCTCTACAGTTATAATCTAGCCCAGAACCAATCACTTTGAAAGTTATGCATGTTCCTGTTCTGAGGGACCATATTTGCCTATGGAGCTACATATCCATGTGTATCTCTGGCTTTCAACCAGACCTGGTACCTCAGAACTTATGTTTTGTTATAATTATTGTTGTTGTAATTATTGTTGTTGCTGTTGTTATATAAATTCACATTTATATAAAAGCTTAAAAAATAGTACATAGTATGTCCATATCTTCTTTATGGTCACTAAATGTTGAGTCACAGGTAGGCTGTCTCATTACAATTAGTATACTAGTATCTGTATGTTGTGAACCAGGACATGCCCTTATATAAGTACAGTATGATTGAAAACACAAGTACATTAATATTAATAAAATTCTACAATTATTAACATTTTGTTAAATATTTAAAATTCATCCCTTAGCAAAAAAAAAAAAAAAAAAAAAAACAAAAAAAAAAAAAACAAATCTTGATTAAGATTCAACCTATGTATGTATATTACATTCAATTTTTCTTTGTTCTTAATTTAAGTTGGAAAGGCCCTTCATACATTCATTTTATCCATGTTCTTGATATTTTCTAAAAGTTCTTGCCAATATGGAAATGATCAAAGAAGGGTAAGTTATGTGAGATGAAAAAAGTACTGATAACTAAAGTACTCCCTACAGCCAAGCTGGTGGTACTATATGAACATCAAGCAAATAGTAACAATAACGAGATATAACCAATATATAAGAATCTATGAGTCCATTTGCTTATTTATTAATATCAATATTCATATTGAATAAGTAAGCAAATAAATAAATGTCATTGATGGGAAAGCTGCTTATTATATTATACTTATAACCTAAAAATGAAGAAGCAGTGAGAAAAATAGGAAAAATATTTTGTAAAACAAAATATCAATACAAGTTAAAATCTATGCTGTCAAAAATCATCAATGGATGCTCTGTCAAAAATGCAACTAAAATTGAAGTATTAACATAGTCTGATATTACTTCCTTTGGACCTTTATTGGTGAAAAAAATCAAAACAGTATCTTTATAATGGAAAACTTCAATAAACTCCATCTTACTCAGGTGATAAAAGTTAAAATCACCAATAATGAGATGTCAAATATACCAATATAATGTACTGAGCATTGAAGAACAGTACTTATATGACATTCTGGTCAGAATGGATAACAAGAATCTAATGATGTAAAAATATGAGCTGCAGCCCAATAAAGGAACATTCTGCAACCTAGCTAACTTATATAACTACCGACATTCTGTGGGTTGTTTTCCTTTGATTTTTGTTTGTTTGGTTTAGCCATTCTCTCTTATGAAGTTTATTTTTCCAGGTTTTTCTTGGATTCTCTCTCTCTCTCTCTCTCTCTCTCTCTCTCTCTCTCTCTCTCTCTCCCTCTCCCTTCCCCTCTCTCACAGCCCCTGCCCCTCCCCCTCTCTTCCCACTTTCCTCCCTCCATCCCTCAAAAAAACATATATGTAGGTAAGTTCTATGCATATATCTGAGATCTTCTGCACATAGCACAGTAATGCTGTCTCAATGTTACTGTATAAAACTGCATAATGGACACCGATCTCAGCTTAGCTGACAAAGTACTCATTTTGTAAGCACTCAGATAATTATATGATACTCATTAAGTTCTACCAAGTTAATGATGAAAATTCATTTTCTTTAATATACCAGGACTGTTTCAGTGTACAGGAAAAGAACAGTACCGCTGGCAACTGCTTTGCTTTGTACCTCTATGCAGATTCCAGAGGGGCAACTATGTGCAATTTGCCTTTCCAAAGGAAGCAATCAAATATCTTCATGTTTGTTGTGCCACAAAAACAAGACCTCAGCTCTGCCATGATTTTATTCTCTTTTAGTGCTGAGTAATATCCCATTGTGTATATATGACACATTTTTTTTTTATCCATTCATCCACTGAAGGGCATCTACGCTGGGTCCACTGTTTAGCTATTGAGAATTGTGCTGCTATAAACATTGATGTGGCTATGACCCTGTAGTATGCTGCTTTTAAGAAGAGGATAAACAATCAACAAATATATGAAAAAATGCTCATCATCTCTAGCAATCAGAAAATGCAATCAAAACTACTCTAAGATATCATTTCACTCCAGTCAGAATGAAGACTCTTCTTCATTCTAGCTTAATTTTGAACATATATAGCCCCCTTTTGGTTCCTCAGTCACTTCTCCCCAGCATGTGACAGGAATTTGTTAAATTCATTCAGTCCCTTCTGATTCATTCTCCTTTCACAGATGAAAGGTGAATTCAGCTCTTTCATATGTTAAGGGATTTGGACATTTCAGGAATAAACTATTAGCAGGTCCACTTGGGTACATATCGAAAATCACAACCGACAGCTACCTTTAGGCTTTTCTTTTCTAGATTTCACATGTGAGGGAACCCCTGAGATATTTGTAGAACTGAGAAATATTATTAATAAGAAATTATCTCATAGTTTCTATGAGTCAAGAATCTGGGTTCAGATTGGTTGTCCTCTAGCTCTGGGTCTGTTTTATAAGGGTGAATTATCCCAAGGCTCAACTGGGAAGGATCCTCTTCCTAATTAAATCAAGTAGCTGTTATTTGGATTCAGTGCTCTGCAGTTTATTTTGCTGAGGACTCAGTTCCTCCTAAGGTATTCCTTAAAATGTGGGCCTCTTTATTGAGCATTTCATAATATGTTTTAATAAAAATGAGAAAGCACATGTGCAAGAGAGATTGCTACCAAGAAAGTGTTCTAGCAAAGATAAAATTGATGATGTTAATGGCATTCCATTACTTTTGTAGGATTTTAGCTATTAGAAGCAAATCTCTAGATACAGCCCATACTCATGCCATTCAACTGAACTGGATTACACAAGGGTATAAACATCAATTGGTTAAGATCACTGAGATCCTATGAGAAGCTGCATTCTAAATAAAAAATTGATGATTGTGTAGGGAAACATAAAGTACAAATCTGTTGGGAAGGTGGACTGATATATTCTAGAAAACAATGTGGCAATATTTAGTAAAATTATTGCTTTGGACTGAATGTGCCTCCCAAAATTCACATGTTAATACCCTTATCATTAATGTGATGGTAATTGGAGATAGGAGATAATTAAATTTGGTCATGAGGGCTGTGTCTCAGATTAATGCCCTTATTAAAAGAGGAAGACCCCTAAATCTCTCCTTCTGTATGCATCCACCAAAGAAAGCATATGAAGACGTAACCCGGAAACCAACCTTCATTAGAACCTGACTATGCTGCTACAAAACACAGAAACCAGTTATGGTACATTCAAACATACATTTAACAAGGCCATATACAAGGACAGAATTCAAATATAAAATAATAATTCTATTGTTGAGAAGGGAACTAGTGCTAGATTCTAAGAAGAAAGAAAAATTTGAATAAAAGAGAAGGAATCTTGCAAAACTCAATGATGATAATGTGACCAGGCTCCAAAAATAGAATAAAAATAAGGATAAAATGCAATTTTCATCAGTGGGTAGTTAATTTTATTCCTTTCCTATAAGTTGAAGGCCTGGAAGAAAACAATTTTAAAAATTGGCAGCCTTTAATGCCAAATGCAGTAAGTATATTGATATCCATTAATGGGAATATGTCTTGTTTGTAGCATTATTCACATATCTTCTGATAATTAAAGAAAAATATAACCATATTACTTTTGGATGGATTTTAGGTACATTATCCAAAATACTAACTAATGGCTAAGGGAAAGATAGCAGAATGAGTTTGTAGGAGTAGCTTTGGGGAATACTTTGGTAGAGGAAGATCTCTACCACCTGTACTACCACTATTGAACACTATATAAGAATTAGGGTGGGGTGGCTCTTTCAGGTATATTAAAGAAAAGTCTCCTTTGCCCAACCAGATCATTTTTGCCTTCCTAGCATCTCCTCTCCCCCACATCCCAGAAGTGCCAAGAGTGTTGATTTGCAATATCTAAGCTATAGCCTGGTTTCCCTAGCAACCTCCCTAGCCTCTTCATGTACAGAAGTGTCAGAGAGAGTGCTTTGTGAGGTCTAACCTCCTCCTTAGTCCTCATTGGCTGGGGAGTAACTTGCTGGCCAATGAAGGCTGAAGGGTGTGGCCCTTCATTGTCTTGGGAGGACATATATGCCTAGGATCCTTACAGCTCTTCAGAAGACCACTGGGAGGCTTCAGTATGGCTAAGGCAACCAAGAAATCACAGAAGCCTAATGCAGATATGGCCCAGTCAACATCATCGATGAAAGAAAGAAAGAATATGAAGACTTCCTATCATCACTCCAGATGCGGAAGAGGCAGCAAGGTAAGATAACCCAACCCAAGCTTCTCCTTTCTGCATTCATTCCCCACGACCTAAGACTCCTATTTATTTTTCATCTGGCACAAACCCCTACTTCACATGTATATCCTATCTTCTTTTCCCAAACCAATGCCCTTATGGCCTCTCTGTTGTCCTTACAGATACTAAAGTCCACCAATAAGGGTAAAAAAACACTTCAAAATAATTCAAGCAAAAGAGACTCAGAAAAGCCTTCCACATCTCTGAAAAAATCTAAGAAAACTAAAGGAACAATACTCTTTGTTCATTATCATCGGCTAAATGAAAAACTGAATAGAGAGCCAGAAATGGAAAATACCCCAGAAACCTCCAGCATTTCAAGTGATGATCTGGACAGCAAGTAATTGAGTGGGGCCAGAGACCTCAGAATAATCTGCAGAATGTCCAGAGGTCTGGCAGCTAAGAAATGGCTCAATTTTACCACAGGTTACTAACATTAATGGTGGTGAAAATAAAATCAATCTGATGTGAAAAGATGTGTATCTCTGTGAGCCTCTGATGCTGGAGTGGGAACAAATAAAAGGTAGAAGTAGGTGTTTGAGAAGGGAGAGATGTGGGATCTGTGGAGTTGGAGTTCAAAAGATAAATTGTTATCCACACATTGAAGGATAAAGACAAAGTGAGGACTGAGGACTGAAGACAAACTTCCTCTTTATACTTGATCCCACAGGCAAGGCGAAAAGGACTTCATGTTTCTCCCTATTTGTGTATGGCTTTAGTATGTAGATTTCCAGAAACTGTATAAGGTGAGGCATGTGAGTGGCAGTATCTCAAAAAATATACAAGGAGTCACCTGAGGAACACTGACCTCATAGTGGTGTTTGTTACTCCATACCCTATTATGTAAGCAACTAATGGCTCTCAGAAGGGCTAAAGAACTCACTCTATCATCCCTAGGAAAGTAATGGTGATTGAAAGAACAAATCCAGAACCAATCAGCCCACTTAAGAAATTTGGGGTAGAGTAAGCCATTGGGAGTGGTCTGCCTCATGTGCTGGCAAGAAAATGGAGCATTCATTGTTCATGGAGAAGTTTTAAGCAACATGGCTCCTCCTACAAATATCTTTAAGCTTTATCTTTTTCAAAGTTGTTTTCATCCATGAAAAGAGTTTCATGCTTAATTTATGGAACTATAATTGAAGCACAAGAACCTGTACGTGATTAAAAAGTTTGTATGTGGGCTGGGGTTGTGGCTCAGTGGTAGAGCACTTGTCTGGCATCTGTGAGGCACTGGGTTTGATCCTCAGCATCACATAATAATTAAATAAAATAAAGGTATTGGGTCCACCTACAACTATTTTTTTAAAGTTCATATGTTTTATCACACACACACATACTAATCACAATTATAAGAGTGAATATATCCATCATTCCTTAAAATTTCCAAATGCTGTTAGTCCCTTTTGTGATAGTAAAATACCTGAGGATGGGTACATTATTTTTTAAAAAAAGATTTCACAATTTTGGAAGCTGAAAGTCTGAGATTGGGCAGCCTCACCTAGTTGGCCTCTGATGAGGGCCTTCCTGCTATGTCATAACATGGGCTGATGGCTTCACATGATGAAGGAAGTATGTGTGTGTGTATGTGAGAGGTAAATCACATGGAAAGAGAGAAACAGAGTAGGAAAGGGTCAAAATTGCTCCTTTATAACATCTCTTCTCTCATGGAAACAAATTCAGTCCTACAATCAGCATGATGAGCATTAGTATCTTCAGAGGGGTGATTATTAAAGGGGTGATCATCTCCCACTAGGCCCCACCTCTTAAAGTTGTCTTCCAACCTTTCAATACCAAATATACTGGGGACCAAACCATATTCAAACTACAGCATGCTTCTTGGCAATATCTCCCTCCTACCCCTCCCTGTACCCCCATCTCCAGGTAACTACTGTCTTGCTTGTGGCCACTATCAGTTTCCATTTTCTAGAGGTTTATAAAAATGGAGTCATGAAATATATACTCTTTTTTTCATCTAGCCTCTTAGAAAATTCTTCTCACCCCTCAAAAATCTTTTATTGTTTTAATTTCTAAAAGATGCCTGCAGTCAGTAAGTTTTTTTTTTAAGTTATAGTTGGACACAAAGCCTTCATTTTATTTATTGAATTTTATGTGGTGCGGAGGATTGAACTTAGTGCCTCACGTGCTAGGCGAGTGCGCTATCACTGAGCCACAACCCCAGCCCTGCTAATAAGTTTTAAATGTGTATATATAAGGTACAAAAAGGACATTATTAGCACTTGTACATTAATTATCAGATATATTATGTGAGGGAATTAATGTGGAGAAATTCTTGTTATACTATTAACCTTAGATATCATGTAATTAAGTTACTGCTTTCCTTTCTAAAGTAAGTTCCTCAGGATCTAGTATGGCTTGCAGTGCATTTCAGGCCACTATTCTGTGGTCTTGTATGACACATGTATTCTAGCACTTAAACAGCTGTTTCTAAATAAACATTGATAGCACGGTGATTGTAAAATAAAAGCAATAATATAAAAGAAATTAATTTCTTATGTGCTGTCATTTCATGAAGAGTTTATTTGTGCTCATGCTTAAATCAGTAAATCAAAGTGCAAATGAGAGTTTAAGTTCTTACATGATTTATGCGTGTACTTTGATGAAGTTGAATTATATCTTTAAAAGTAAATTTATTCTTGTTTAATTGTTCAATGTTTATTTAAAAAATATTAAATGTAACACCATATGGATGATTTATTAGTTGACTAGATTGTACCTTTTGCTTTTCTATCCATTATTAATTCTTGTTTAAATTCATGATTATTA
Source organism: Marmota flaviventris (assembly GCF_047511675.1). Lineage (NCBI taxonomy): Eukaryota > Metazoa > Chordata > Mammalia > Rodentia > Sciuridae > Marmota > Marmota flaviventris. Next base: position 3,029,437 of record NC_092519.1, read on the forward strand.
TTCTTCTATTGAAGAGTGAGCATTTAAAAACATTGGCCACTTAGAGTTTAATATGTCATTTATGCCAATGGTTAACAATATTTTTCATCATATTTTGCTCCTAGGATATGACTGTTTTTATTTTGAACATCTTTATTTAGATATAATTGACATGTAATAAATTACATGTAATAAATTACACATAAAATAATAAATTAGATTTAACATTTCACCTGTAAAACCATCACCATTATTAAAAAAAAAAAAAAAAAGAATATTATCATTACCTAAACAGTTTCCTCAAACCACTTCCCCAAGCCCTGTCCATTGCCATACAAGCACTGATCAGCTTTCTGGATCTGTAGATTAGTTTATATTTTCTAGAGTTTTATATAAATGGAATCACAATTTGTACTTTTGTATGGTTCTTTCACTCAGTGAAAATTGAGAGTCATCAATATTATTGAGTACATCTACATTACAAGATTTGCATATATTATGATTTTAAGTAGCATTAAATTGAATCTCCACCAATTAGTTACCTTATTCCTTTCACTCAAGTTGCCCCAATGGTTATGTCTTCCACAAATATATTACTTTTTCATTAGGAAATTGATATTGACACAATTCATTTAACTTACTAATATTTCACCAGGTTTACATTAACAAATTTTTATATGTATTTGTGTTTGGTTCTGTGGAATTTTCTCATGTGTAGCATTTTCTGTAACTATTACTATAGTCAACATGCAGAACAGTTCCATCCAAGGAACACTTTTGCTACATATATATATAACCATAGTCACCTCTAGTCACTTCTCCATCCCTGAAATCAAGTAATTTATTCTTTATGATTTTTATGATTTTTTTTCATTAGAAAAAAAATGTTACATAAATGGAATAACTCGGTTTGGAACCATTTTGTATCTTTCTTTTTCACTCAGAATAAATCGCCTGTGATCTAATCAATTTGTGTGTAATAATAGTTTTTTTTTTGTTTGCTTCAATCATTCATTGATTAATCCATTTGGTTTGATAAATCATTAATTTATTAAAGAACACTATGTAGCCACAATTCTCTAGAAAAACAAAACAAAAGTATAAAGTCAGGTTGATAGATAGAAGATAGATAGATAATCAGTCAGGCAAGAAGGGAGGCAGAAATAATAAGAGATCTATTAAAGGAATTGACTTAGGCAGCTATAAGCACTAAGATGTCCTAAAATAGGCTATTTGAAAGCTGTAGACCCTGGGATGCAATTATCATTGCTCAGTCTAAGTTTGAAAATTTCAGAACCAGAGAAGTCAAAGGTATCATTAATTCTCAGTCTGAAACTTAAGGCCTATCAACCCTGAGGGTGCTAGTATGAGTCCTAGAGTCCCAAAGCCAGAAAGTCTGGAGTACTGATGTTGAAGGTCAGGAGAAGAAGTGTTGCTATTCCTGAAAAGATATGGGAATCCTTTTCTCTCCATTTTTAAAAATTTATTTTATTTTTTACACAAATGGAGCACAACTTTTCATTTCTCTGGTTTTTACGTGATGGAGATTAATTGCACAAACATAACCACACATAGGAATAATAACGTCCCTCTCATTCTATTCAAGGACCTAGCCAGTAGAATGGTGCCCACCTACATTAATGGCTGATTTTCTTCACTCAGTTAACTAACATGTTCTAGAAACGTGTTCATAGACACACACAGAAGTATTCCCAGGTTTCTAAGTATTCATTAACCCAAACAAGTTGACACATAAATTAATTATCATAGATATCTTTGTTGTTTCTAATTTTAGAAGATTAAAATAAAGATGATATGGCATTCCTGTATAAATTTTGAGTGTGAATGTGATCTTCCAACTTTCTGGAATAATACCCAAGAATACAATTTTTAGGTCATCTGATAAATGTATTGTTTAGTTGTGTGAGAAATTTTCATATGACTTTCCAGTTGGTTGTACCATTTTAAATTCCCACCAGCAATCTACAAGGGATATAATTTCTCTGCATTCTCACTAGAATTTAGTGCTATCACTTTATATTTAAGTTATTCTGGTGCATGTATAATGATATACAATTAGCATTTTGATTTGAATTTCTCCTATGGTTGATATAGTTGAACATGTTTTTATATGCTTGTTTTCCATCTACAAATCCCCTTTGTAAAAATTTCCACTCATATTTCTAGCCCATTTCTCTTTCTTTCTCATTGGAGACACTTGCACAGTAAGACTTGGATAAATTTGAAGACAGGTGTACATAAATACAGAACCATTTTATAATTGCTTTTTCTTTCTTCCATCCCTTAATCTTATTGGAAAGGCATAAGAAAATGAATCATTTCTTATTTAATCCAGAATTTCCTTAATTGGATTTTAGGATCTCTGTTTTAAAGAGCAGATTATCTGAATTTTTAAGACCTCTTACAATATTTTTTTGTATTTTCTTTCTACCCACATACCATTAACTGGTATTTTCTCCTAGATCCCGATGAATTTTCTGTTGTTAAATAATACTTTAAATATTGGTATTAAACAAAGGATTGCTATATGTTTCTTCATATAACATTTTCTTCCTCTAGTATGTTGTTATAATCCCTTTTGGCTTTTGGGTGCTCAATGTCGCTCCTATGTAAAAAATGCTGGATTTGGGATTCTAATATTTGGCTTTTGGGATGTACCATTAAGGGATTACATGTAGATTTTGTGGCTGTGGTCTGCTTTTACTTAACAATTCTCCATTCTATTACTGCATCCATCTTTGCCCCTATAATATATGCATTCAGTCATTTCAATGATACTCAACCACATGAGAACCACCTCCAAACTATGTAAAATCATCTCCTCCATAACCTTGTATAACACTGGTTCTGGTAAATAATTTATCCTTAAAGTTTTCTTCCATACCTATTCCAAAGGGTTCTGCAACACACATCAGTCTTGGTACCATACTAAACAATTTATGAATATTAACAATATGATTAGCCTGTATTGGTGTATGTGGGTAATTTAAACCTTTGAATTCCTTTGTCAGATTTACTTGATATTTTCAAAAATCAAAACTAGAGGAAATTCTACAGACATTATATACTGAACAGCTTAGGGATTTTTTCTCTGGTTTCAACATTCCTTGGAAAAATCAGTCAGAGGATAGCTATCATACTTGATGATTAAGGAATTCCTAGCCAATCACTTCAAACTGAAATAACCACAAACAGTCCTGCCATCTCTTGCCACTCAGGCTCTTTACGTAAGCAGAGAATCATCCTCTGAAATCTAATCCCTCTCTTGATTATTATATCTTTATTACACAAGGTTCCTAGAATCATATGCCAACATACTTCAGGAATTTTTGTCTATACATTTGCAAAGATAAATTATGATCTGTGTTAGATGTTCTTTTGCTTTTTAATTTAGACTTCTCTCTAGATCCTGAATCTACAGGTTTGGGTCTTTCTGTATATGTAATTAGACTTATGTTATTATTTCCTAAAATACTTTTTCAGTCTGACTTTTTCTTTAATTTTCTTCTGAGCAAGTGAGGATATGGAAGTTAACTTGTTATTATTACATAGGTTGCTAATTTATTTATTTTTCTGTTCAGATTGGGGAAACCCTATTGATCTTTCCTCAAGTTGATTGGTTCTTTTCTTGTCTTCTTCACTATGTATAAGCTCATTAATCCAGTTTTCTTTTATTCTACAGTCTTCTAGTTCTATAATTTACATTTTAGTCATCTATTTGTTGTTGATTTTTTAAAAAGAAAATTAACAATTGCTGTTTATTGTATGTTTGTGATTCGTGATTTAAAATTTGTATCAGTTTTCTTATGATTCATCTTATTATTCCAGGGGCCCTACCCATACCACCCTGATCAAATTAGTGTCTGACTTATTGCACACAGGTGGGGTGGAGGCTCAGCTCTCTACTCAGCTCTGCTGATACTTATCTTCTCAGCAAAAATAAAAATGAAGCACCAATTAACACCATCACCTTGACTCCAAGTAAGAGTATAGATCCCCACTACATCTTATTCTTCTCAGGGAGAAGTAAGGGGAGAGAGTTTACTCATACTGTTTTGTGGCTACTCAGTAAGAGTGTAAACTCAGATCCTGTTTGGGATCAGCTGATACCAGGGGAAGGGATACTTGTAGAACAAACCAACCCTATCTCTTAACACCTCGTTCTGCTTGGTTAATCTGGACAGGTGTAGCAGTTTGCCTGTCTAATGGATCATACTCATTTCAGGGGTACTTAGAAAGTGAAACACTAACAAGTCCTGATTTGAACTTCTTCATAAATCTCATAGATATCCAATGGTAGTAGAAGCTCAGCTATCTGTTAAGACTCACTGACACCAAATAGTGTGGGTGAGGTACAGTGGTGAATAATTCTACTCTCATTACATTTCCTTGCTGCCATATGGGTTTAAAAGAACAGGGTGCCTTTAAATGCTATTGATGATGCTGGTATTTCCCCTTGGCAAGTCAAGATCAGCATTCCACTCACTGGGGGAAGTGTAGCATCACCTACCTCCATCAACTACTTTTGCCAACCAGGAGACCAAAGATCATCTCATCAAGAATTTTGGTGATGCCTAAAGCAAGACAAAAAACTACTGTTTCCGATAGATCCAAGGGTAAGTGCAGGATGGGTTTTATTTTTGGTCCTACAAACTATGCATATTTGTGGATATTTTGGAGGAAACTATTCCATTGATGTTTGTTGGGAATAGGATGGATGTATCCAAAGTGTTTCTGCTGTCTTGGGTCCTTCTTTCTCTGGTATTTTGGTTAAGACAAACAGGCTTTACTTGGAGATATTTTTGTCTGTGCCTATTGGTGGTTCTACATTGAAAACTTCTGCAGCATCCTTTCTAACATATTTAAACGCCAACAAGAAAACCCAGGGAACTAACTTCCACTAGTTACCTAATTCCTGTGTCCCTATGTGTTCTGCCTTCTTTCTACAGTTAAAAATCCTCTTATGTTTGTTGAATTATGCCCAAGGTTTCTTAATTTTAAGATGGAAACAGTTCTGTTGCTGCCAGCAGTGTGAAGAGAACAGTAGGTAGGGTGCCCAGAATTGGTTTAGCCATGGGTCAGAGATGCCCCAGAACCTTTCCCCTCAGCCACAAGAGGGCACATTGCAACCCAGGGTACCAGGGAACTATTAGAGCAGCCCATGATCATGCCAGAGGTGGATGGAGCAAAGCCTTTCTGGAGGCACTAGAGCCAAAAATATTGTAATCTTTTTAATATTAGGTTTTAATTTCACTTGTATTTTATTATCTTCTGTATTGATTGTCCCATTATTTGTTATCACAAACTTTAATCCAATCTTATATCCAATCTTATATTGTTTTTAAAATGGGACATATACTATTTTTTTTCTTTTCTCACTATTCCTTCTTCTGCACCCTCCCTTACTTTGCTTCTTTTCCTATTTTAATTTTTAACATGGACTCTTTCTATTTATTCTGAACTATTGCTCCCCTTTGCCATTTTTGGATTAGTGGCATAGTAGAGAATATTTTCAATAAGGTGTTACATCTTACTGGTACACAGTCTGCTCTCAGGTAGTCACAGTTACTGGTGATAATTATCTCTTCAAAACAGAGCTGGTAGCACTTTAAACATATCATGTACTCTGACACTGAGTCAAATTTTATTATATATTTATTATGAACTTTTGGTAGGAAATAGATTCCACATCATTTGGAGGAGAATTCTAAAGGATTGTTATATAATTCTGCAGCCTTTATTGGCCTTGCCTTCCTTCTAGAAATAAAGGGATTTTCCTCATCTATCCTTTTTCTAGTAACAGTTGGCCTTTACCTGTGCCATAGGAGTGACAACATATGCTGCCCTTTGGGGAATTGAAGACTTTTGACAGAGTGTCCAAACAGTAATGATAATTTTCAAATCTTTTATGCACCAGCAAGGGAAGCTATCTCTGGGTTCCTGACCTGCTTCTAGTCTTTTTCTTGAGCAAATCTGGAGGACCATAGAAAGGAACCTGTAAGCTGATGTTAATTCATCTTGTGTCTGTTTCTCCAGCGGCTTTGTTACTGTCACAACAACATACACTTGGACATTAACAATTGGTTCAAAGTGTTACTGATTCCTTATTGCCCACTCATGTGAAAGTTTTATACTTCTCTGGTGCTCTGTCTTAGGTGAAAGAGTTTGTGTATTCCATCTCTCCTTGGAGAAGAATAGGTACCCTGATGGCCCTGCAACCTCAGGTCTCGAATGGGCTACAAGAAAAATTATAATTTTGTACTTTATTTGGATTTTTCTCTTCATTATGGAGTAAATGTGCTTATTCAATTTCCCACATCTTGAACAGAAGCAGAACATAGAGCAATGCTTTTAACCACTATGTCCTACTGCATCCCAAGATACTATTTTTATTTTTTCAGGAATGTGTTTAGGTGAGGAGTTCCGACAGAAAAAAATAAGTTCACTAAGGCCAAATATCTAGAAGTAACACAGAGGACTTGAAAAAACTTTTTTCTACAAAGTAACACAGAGGACTTGAAAAAACTTTTTTTCTACAAATCTCCAACCAGATCTACCTGGTTGTTAAGTTCCTGGCATTTAAAATACACCAAGATCTTCTTCACTTACTTTCTTTATTGTTCTGTAATTTTCATTGTAGAAATTAAATTTCAATGTAGAAATTAAAGAAGACCTTAGAATATGGAAATATGTCCCATGTTCTTGGATAGTCAGAATTAATATTGACAAAATGGCCACACTATCAAAAGTGCTATACAGATTTATTATAATTTCTATTAATTCGAATGGCATTTCTCATAGAAATAGAAAGATCAGTCATGAAATTCATTTGGAAAAATAAAAGGCCCAGAATAGACAAAGCAATCCTCAGGAGAAAAGTGATATGGAGGCATCACAATACCAGACCTTAAATTATAATATAGAATTATAGTAATAAAATGACATGGTATTGGCACCAAAATAGACATGTAGACCAATGGTACAGAATAGAGTACACAAAGACAAACCCACATAAATACAGTTATCTCATATTAGACAAAAGTGCCAAAAGCATACATTGGAGAAAAGATAGCCTCTTCAACAAATGGTGCTTGGAGAACTGGAAACCATATGGAACAACATGAAACTAAACCCTTATCTCTTACCATGTACAAAACTCAACTCAAAGTGGATCAAGGACCTAGGAATTAGACCAGAGACCTGAAGCCTACTACAGGTAAATGTAAACTCAGCTCTTCATCATGTCAGCTAAGAACCAACTTCCTCAAAAATCTCCTAAAGTACAAGAAATAACATCAAGAATCAATAAATGGGATAGTATCAAACTAAAAAGCATCTTCGTGGCAAAGGAAATAGTCAATAACATAAGGAGAGAACCTACAGAGTGGGAAAAGTCTTTACCACATGCACCTCAGAGAGAGCATTAATCTTCTCCAGGATAGATAGACATCTGTATATCCATCTATCTATCTACACACACACACACACACACACACACACACACACACACACACACACTCAAAAAACTTAATGCCAAACAAACCAGATAACCCAATCAATAAATGGGCAAAGGAACTGAACAGGCATTTCACAGAGCAAAAAATAGAATGCTGAAAAAATATATAAAAAGATGTTCAACATCTTTAGCAATTAGAGAAATGCAAATTAAAAAGTACACTGAAATTCCATCTCACTCCATTCAGAATGGCAACTATCAAGAATACAAGTAACACCGGGCATGGCAGTGCATGCCTGTAATCCCAGTAGCTCAGGAGGCTGAGGCAGGGGGATTTCGAGTTCAAAGCCAGCCTCCACAGAAGCAAAGTACTAAGAAACTTGGTGAGACCCTGTCACTAAGTAAAATACAAAATAGGGCTGGGAATGTGACTCAGTGGTCAAGTGCCCTTGAGTTCAATCCTTGGTACCAAAATAAAGAAAGAAAGAAAGAAAGAAAGAACATGAATAAGAACATGAGTAACAATAAATGTTGGCGAGGTTGTGGGGAAAAAAAGGTACTTCCCCCTACATATTGCTGGTATGACTGCAAATTGGTGCAAGCAGTATGGAGATTCCTCAGAAAACTTGGAATGGAACAACCATTTGACCCAGTTATGTCACCCCTTGGTATATACCCAAATCATTTAAAAACAGCATAACTTCAGTGATAGAGCCACATCAATGTTTATAACAGCTCAGTTCAAAACAGCTATGCTATCGAATCAATCTAGGTGCCTTTCAACAGATAAATGGATAAAGAAAATGTTATAAATATATACTTGATGGAATATTACTCAACTATAAGGAATAATGAGTTTATAGCATTTGCAGGTAAATGAATGGAAGTGAAGACTGTCATGCTAAGTGAAATAAGCCAACCCCCCCCCAAAATAAATACTGAATATTCTCTGTGATATGTGAATGCTAACTCAAAATAAGAATGGTGGAGGGGAGAACAGAAGCTCATTGGATTAGACAAAGTCAAATGAAGGGAAGGGAGGGATGATGGGCATAGGAAAGACAGTAGAATGAATCAGACTTAAGTTTACTATGTTCATATGTGAATACACCACCAGTAAAACTCCACAACATGTAAAACATGTAAAGCATCCTAATTAGAATAAATTATACTCCGTGTATGTACAATGTGTCAAAATACACTCTACTGTCATGTATATATAAAAAGAATAAATAAAAATAAAAGTAATAAAAAATAAAAAAGATAAATGATAAATAAAATTAACCAAGATGCTTCCCTCATATTTTACCAACCATTAAATGTACATTTTAATATTTGGCAGCAAATCATGTCTAGTAATCTCAGTAGAAACTGACAAGATTATGTGTGCTTGAATGAACTTGAAATTGTGCACTACTAGTGGTAATATCAGTATGACTGTAAAGTCCTTAATAGTGTCACACTTGGTTTGAAATTGCTACTTTAGATACCGGTGGGTGCACTGGTAACTGTGAGCTATTAGTGCTGTCATTATTGTTGCCTATAATATCCCAAGAAGATGACACTTGTCACTAGCTACTATGGCTAGAGTTTCCTGCGGTGGAAAGTGTCTGGTAAATAAAGTTCCAGTCAACTGATAATTCTATTGGCATATATATGCCTGGGAACTACTACCGAATGCAAAAGACTAGAGCTGGCATATTTAATAAATTAAGTAGGGCAACCATCTTAAAAAGCATTAGAAATGAGGAAGTCTCTTTGCCTCATTTCTGCCATAAGATTATATTCACTACAGGGCTATTATGGGATGAGATGGAAGAGTTGCTTGGCCTGCCTAGATAAGAAAAGCCTCAATCATTTAGCAAAAATATATTCATTAATTACAAAGTGTCAAGCACTCTCCTGGGTGCTGGAAAAAATACACAATGCAAATGACTATGAAATAGTATCCTAATTATGGGCTGGGGCTGTAGCTCAGTGGTAGAGAGCTTGCTTAGCATGTGTGAGGCACTGGGTTCAATTCCCAAGCACCAAACAAAAATAAACAAATAAAATAAAGGTATTGCTTATATATAAAGGTATTGCGTCCATATACAACTAAAAAAAATCTTTAAAAAAATAAAAATTGTCATTATATCCATCTCCTAGATTTGTGGTAACTCTTCCCTAAGTCTTTGGACCAATCATATGCCTTCAATTTCCTTTATTCAACTGAATCAATTTTTTTTCTGATTTTATTTATTTACTGTTTTTGAAGCAGGATTTTCAAAAGTAATACTTATTCAGAAGTAGGAGAGAACATAGTAACTACATAAATGTATGTCAGTACATAAAAACTTGCAAAAATTGAGAAGTTCCACTTTATATTCCAAATATTGTCACATTTCTAAGGACAGAAACAACTTCCCAGGTACCTAACATTTGTTTCCTACTTCCCATCTCTCTGTGATCTTATTTACCCATACCTGAGATTCAGCTAGCTGCTTCCATTGTTATTAGCTCAGAAGCATGTAAAAGAAACCATGTTTCAAACTATATGACTTTGAATCTTCCCACTTGTTTTGGTCTCTGGACATTGAATCTAAGTTTACCAGACGAGAAAGACAAAAGTGTGGAAATTGATATCAACTAATCTCCATCATTATCAATAATTTTATTTCCTTCCTAATTTCTGATGCAATGTTTTGTGTTTTCTCTTTGATTCCTAATTATATTTTCCTATACTGGCAATTTCAATTATTGTCTTGATGTGCCAATGCTTGGATTAATTTCAATTTATATCATCAATCTAATAATTTGTTGTTCAACTTGATACTTCATTCCTCATACTGCCTTTATTTTGCTTACGTTGTTAACATTTCGAATTTCAGCTCCAGCTTATTTGTTTTTATTCATTCTTCTTTAATGATGAAACTTAGTTGGACTATGGGTTTTCTCGTATTTACAATTTGGCCTTCCTTCCATTAAAACATTAATATTTATTAAGTGCTTATTATGTGGTGCTTGTCTAAGTAATTCATATACATTTATTTAGTCCTCCCCAAAAAACTTATACGATTGAAAACTGCAGCACAGAAGTATTACATGCATTTACATTTTTATCCAAGGTCACACAAGTAGTAGGGGGCAGAGTTAAGATTGGAAATCATTCTTGAGGTGCTGTAGAACACCATAATTTAAAAAAAAAAACAGTAGAGCACTTTCTGTGTTTCCCTTTGTCTCATAAAAATTCTGACTCTTGTTGTCTAATTATGTTGGTATGGTGTATATATCAAGATAAATAGCAACATAAAATCTTCTATACTTTTTATAAAATCATTGCCTTTATGCATGATTCAATTCAAATTCAAAAGTCATATTAATAGGAAGTTATTTTAAAAATGTGAGATTATCAGTTTCAAAACTAACAGTATTAGTTTCAGTTTGGTTATGCATGCAGATTTTTGTATTATGATCTATGTACTACTACTTGTTGGCATGTATAGTAAGGAAACATTTTTTAGTATTTTTAGTTGTTTATAGACCTTTATTTTATTTATTTATATGCAGTGCTGAGAATCAAACCCTGTGCCTCACAAATGCCAGGCAAGTGCACTACCACTGAGTCAAAACGCCAGGCCCTGGGAAACAGAATAACTACTTTTGCAAGAGTATTATAAGTAATTCTGTTTTGGAAATCCTAAATTTAATTTTAAAAAAGTGAAATATTGAGTTTTAAACCATTCATATTTATTTTTACTACTTACTTCAGACTACATAACTCCTAAACCTTTATTATGGTCTGATCTGGAATGCCCAACAAGTTTTATGTGTTGAAGGCTTGGCCACCAATGCAGCAATGCTCAGAGGTGGAACTTATGAAATGATTGGAGGAAGAGGATCACTGGGAGTTTGCCCTGGGAGGTTTGTCTCTAGCCCCTCCCCCGACCGCTCTCTCTCTCACTGTACTTCTTGGCTGCCATGAGTTCAGCGTCTTTTCTCCACCAGGTACTACTGCCATGGTGCTCTGAGCTGGAGCCAGGCAACTGTGGAATGAAAACTCTGCAACCATAAGCCAAAATAAATCTACCCTCTACTAAATTGTTTTTCTCAGGTATTTCACACAGAGGCAAAATGCTAACTAATACAACATTCAATGCATACACTTTGGTTTTAGGTGGCTTTTCACAGCCTCTCCAAATTTTTCTAGTAGGTACTCCTATATATCTTGAATGAATATCTAACTTAATTTCCAAAACAAACTGTCATGATTAAAAATAAAATGATATTTCTAGTCTTAAAATAATTTGGACATGTGGCCACTTGAAATGAACTTCCTATCAAATGTCCATTCTTGGAGAATTCTGTAACTAATGATATTCATATATTTATCATATGCTATTTAAAAATCAACTACTTTCCAAGATAACTAAGTGAAAACTTTTCTGACCAGTAATATCCAAACACTTTCTCTGTGCAGATAAAATGGTACCTACATTTGAATACATATGTGTGTGTGTGTGTGTGTGTGTGTGTGTGTGTGTGTGTGTGCGCGCACTCACACATAAAACAGTTCACCTGGGATTCAATTGTTTAATAGTCAGTACAACTTAATACAACTCAACAAATATTAGATTAGCATTTATCTTCATATGTGTATGTCAAAATATGTTGAGGTTCAACACAGTTATAATTTGTTAGACATTAATTGATATTCATTTGTATCATTTTTATAAATTAAGTTATATTTATTTTTATATATATTTTGTTATTTATTCATTCCAAATATATATGAGAGTCTACTATAAACAGAAAATTTGGGGGAACCTGGGTAAAACCAGCTAAAGCCAAACACAGGTATAGTTTTTAGTGAATCATTTTTTAAGGGGCTTGTGTTTGTATACCATGAAAAGAGGAATGTGAATATTCTGTGTCTTTTTAGGGTATTATGGCTGAAGACAACTTTTCTGCCACTATTGCTATTCAAAGTTTATCTTCCCCCCCCAAAAAGATCTTAAAACTATGCATAGTATCATCTTAAAAATCAGAAATTGCAAGAATATTTTCAATGAAGACTGACTCCAACCACATAAAATGTGTTCCCTTTGTGCTGTTTCGGAAAGTCCCTCTGATACTATTTAAAAATATATCTGCTAACCCTCTTGTCTTTACCATTATTTCACTATTTACTTTATTCCAAGCCAATATTGAACTGAAATTAAAAATGAGTGTACTCAAAATAATTCCTTTGCTTATCCTCTTTTCAATATCAGAGAGTGGACAGAGCTAAAACATCAATCAATGCAAAGTCAATAACACTTGGAAGAAAATGTTCTGTTTCTTCCTTAATCATCCTTCTTCTAGTTGATTCTTGAACAAAGTCTGACTTTGAGGACAATGATGTGACCTTAACTTTGACTTTATTTTGAATGAAATTCAAAATTCTGTACATTTGGTGTGTCAGCTACCACTGTTTGAAAATGTAATTATGAAAAAAAGGTCCATGTTATTTTCCAAAACTAAGCAAATGGAGACTGTGTTTTGGCTCAGACCAATGCACTTGCTTCTCAAAACTTCAAATGATAAGTAGTATATTTAGCCATGGAAAACTGCTGCAAATCAGTTACCCAATTTTATGTGTTATGACCTGTTTCTTTCTGGCATGCATATGGTCTTGCTTATACCCCAAACATTTTCAGTTGATAGAAGTTCCAAGTGCATCTTATAGTATTGCATTTGAATCTATGTATTTTTTTCTGACAGAATATTATTCAGAATTTATTATGAATATAGCTATAGCACTTTGCTCAATAAATATTCTGTCATTCAAAAAATGTTCCCTTTGAACTGGGGTTGTAGCTCAGTGGTAGAGCACTTGCCCAGCATGGATAGGCACTGAGTTTGATCCTCAGCACCACATATAAATCAATAAAATAAAGGTTCATCAACAGCTAAAAAAATATTTGAAAAAATGTTCCCTTTGTTTTTGAACAAAGTCTGACTTTTCCATGTTCAAAAGTTACTGTGAATAAGCTTAGCATTCTGTGTTAATCCTGGATTCTAGTGGATACTGGCCTTGAGCTCTGCACTCTGCAGAAATAGGCTTGATATTAGAGATATCAAGACACTAAGGTTAAAGGAGAGGAGAGGAGGAGGGGAGAGAGAAATGTGATTTTATTTTATTTTATAATGTGACTTCTATTTTTATTTATTACATAAATAATATGTCCACTGAGGAAAAATTAGAAAATATAAATAACCAAAAAAAAAAAAGAAATTAAAATTACTAATAATCATACCACTATGTAGAAACCACTATAAATACTTTGTACATATTTTTTCAATTTGTGTATATGTGTGTGGGGATGAGTGTTAGAATTTACCCTTATTCACAAACACAAAAAAATCATGTAATACTCTAAGTATTACAATAAATCCTTTTTTCCATTGAGTATATCTTTCTTTGTGAATAAATTAGAGAATTTTGATTTTAAAAATGCTGAATCTGAAGAATAAAGTAAGTTCCTAATATATTCTTGCAAATTTCCATGAATTTGAGATTATATCAAAAATAGAAATTTACCAGAAATCTAAATTGAAATATAAGCATTCCTTCCAGATGGATATTTGCTTTCTCTTTGGGATTTTAAAGCCTATTTTTTTTTAAGCTGTTGTTTTCTATCACTCATAAAACTTAAAAACATATACTTTATTTGTGGCTTTATTTTTGTGGCTCCAAGAAATGTTCTTAAAGTTAGCATAGAGAACAAAATTGGGGGAGTCAAAGGACCTATATTTGAGCTTCATGTGTGCTTCTTATTATATAAATATAGGAAAAAACTTCTTAATTCAGTCAACCCTCAATTACAACATCTAGTGTTTGATTGTTAATATGATCATTAATATAGTGCTGTTAAATCCATATAGTACTATGCACAGAGAAGAGAGATTTCCCATCATTTTCAATGACTAGATTTTCTAAGCTAAGGAGAACATGAATAACATATCATTGTGTTTATATCTGTTTCAAAATATCAAATGAATTTACTTTTATAAAACCAAAGTTTTTGAAACAAGCTGTCATGCTACTATGTGCTTCCTCTTCCTTATGAATGAAGGGACAACAATGGAGAAGTCACAATATTGACCAGACTCAAAGTCATACATGACACATGAAATAACAGTGTGAAACATCCTCACCTATATATAAAGAAAGTGCTTGGGTTCCAGCATGAAAGATAAATGACTCAGTGAAACTGATGAGGAAAAGGATACAAGGCAAGGGCATAACCTAGGGAGGATGATTCTATTTATATCGGTGGATTTTCCTATGCTGCCCTGGAACACCCCAATGAAGAGATGTTATCACGGTAGAATAAATGAAGCTTGGAACTGGGAGGCACTTCCTCAATTGCATTTGAAAAATTTAGCCTTCTAATTCCATCCAGGTACTAGTCTCAGAAAAGTCTGGGGGTTCATAAAACAGAAGTGACACAACCAATATAAAATTTAAATAGTAAATTAAAACAGTATACATGTGGGAAAAGCAAGAAAGTAAATAAATATTAAAAGTGTATCTATAAGGATGCTCAAGTCTCAGCACATGCATCAGAACCTCCTATATAAACATAAGGCAAACAAAGACAAAAGTTTCTAAAATTAGATGAAAATCCCAACAATATCCTGTTTCTAAAAGGTATAGTTAAAAGTAGAACACAAAATGGTTGAAAATGATGGTATAGAAAAATCTGTGAGGAACATATAAGCCAAAATTTTTTCCATTAGAAAAATATATTCTTTGAGCATGGTGCAATGAAACCCCACCAATAAATAAATAAATAAATAAAAAAGATTCAGTAAACAAAATGGAGATCAAAGAGAGTTCATCTGATTATATTGGTTCTAGCCAGATAATCCAGGATAATCTCCCCATTTTAAGGTCAATAAGCCTTAATTAAATCTGCAAAGTCCATTGTGTCCTGTAACAAGGCATTTTCGTGGACAGGAAAAGAGACTGAGAAGGTCATGGAGGCCAAAATCCTGCCATGTCCATATGGGCCACCAGACTCTATATCATTGTTAGCCTTCCAAAATTTTTCATCAAAAGTTTCAGATCCTCTCTCGTTAGTGTTAGATGTTTCTGCTGTCATATATTGTTACTTCTTTCATATCTTATATCTTAAAAATGTTTATCTTTTAATTTTATATGTTCCCCTGCTTTTCTTGCTTCAGAGGTAAGAATCAGGTCTTATTTTTGCAGCATCTGCAATACTCTGTTTTGTGCACCATGTCTGTTCAGTGTTTGCATGACAGGAGCCAATGGTGCATATTAGGCTATGACAAAGTAGAATTGTGTTCAAAAGACATTGTTACTACTTCTTAATGGAGAAAGTGATTATAGGATGTATAAGTTATTTAAACATTTAGAGTTGTCTATACTCAATCAAAACATGGGGATAATGCCAGGACAATGCCACCTCTCCCTAATTATAAAGTACCTTTAATAAACAGGAAAACAGATATAGTAAGTCTTTCCTTAAATAATCATTTTGTTAATATATTCTAATTGTCAAACCATGTGCTTCTTTATGAATATATAGTGATAAACAAGACAGTCTCTTTCCTTATGAAACTCATGGTCTAAGAAGGATAAATATGCATTTAAACTAGAAACTTTATGAGTTTCTTTAATGCCAAGTATATAAGCAAACTTGATTCTCTTTGAAAGTTGGTGAGCCATGAATACAAAATACTAGTGAGCTCCATGTACAGCTTGCAAACTGGCTTGGCATAGTGCCACATACCTGCAATCCCAGAACTCAGAAGACTGAGGCAGAAGGATTGCAAGTTCAAGGCCAGCCTAGGCAATATAGTGAGACCCTATGTCAAAATAAGAAAAAGGGGCTGGGGATGTAACTCAGTGGGTCACACCTGAGTCTCCTGGGAGGCGTCCCCTGTGCCACAAAAAATATAAATGAGAGAGAGACAGAGACAACATATTACTAGCTTTCTAACAATATCTCTAAGGGATGCCTATATAATCTGATATATGCCAGATTGTTCTTGGGCCTATCAAGTGTTAATTTAGTGATCTTACGCTAATCTCTGGGACTCTTCAACGTAAAGAACTGGGAATATTATGGGGAAATATAGATAATTGGGACAAATACAAAGCTTCAATTTCTCTTATTTTATACTGCTCAGTGGATTTTTATTCCTTCTGCAACACTTCCAACAAACTAAACCCTTCAAACAACCAAAATAAACTCATACTATTAAAGCCAAGAGCTTAAGTTAGACAGAAAGTACTAGAGGATCTTGTGGACTTCCAACTCCAGGTATTCTAAGCTCTACTGAAATTTTATTTAATGTGACCCTCAGGTTTATTTATTTATATTTGAGAATCTGCTTAAGAGGCATCCTTTTGAAAAATGTTGCTGTATTTACTGAAACTATATTTACTAAAAAACTGAAGTTACAGATAAGAATCCCCCATATGTCCTTAGAATTTGTTGTCAGGAAAATAGATATTTGGTAGCTTAAATTGTTTGCATCTTTGAAAAAATGATACAATATTATTCATTGGAACCCCTTCTTGCATAGGCTATTAGCTGACATATCCATTTCTATTCTTTGTTTATTCCAGATTATACCTTGATTTCTCTCTCCTCTTAAAACTTGTATATCTGCATATATTTGCATGTGTGTTTTACTTATTTTTAAAAATTCAATTTACTTTTAACTGATACAAAAATCACAAAATAGCACATATTAACGGGGTAATTAGCCATTTTAAATTGTGTATACATGTATAAAGTTTAAATAAGACTAAACATGTGTATTTCTTCAAGAAACTTATTTCTATAATTTTATATGGTAAACACTTTCAAAATTCTTCCTTCTAGATTTTTGAAATTTCCTGTCCACTATTGTTATCTATAGTCATAGTACTATACACTAGCACACCAGAGCTTCTTGCATCTCTTTAAATGTGCCTGTCAATCAAACTATGCCCAGAGTCAGTCACTGTCGGAATCACCAAGGACAGATTAGTCTCCGGTTCTTATACCTGTCTGTGGCTATCAATGCCCCCAAAGCTCTGTCAAACCCTAAGCCCAAAGACCATTGAGATCGGCACAAAACTATGATAGGATCAAGGTCACAATGCTATATGGTTTGCCTACTGATCAAGTGAACACATGGCCTAAGAGCACTTTAACCAGCCAAAGGTAATACACTTGGGACTAGAAGTCCAATAGACTAGGGCTTCATTTTCTCTTCTTGGTTCTGGGGCTATCTCAGAAGTTCCACATGCACCATTGGCCATGGGATGGGGGCCATTACCTAGTGTTAGGCTTATTAACCATTTAACCAGCCTGGTACTTATTTCCAAGGCAAAGCCATGTCCAAACTACCTACTCTCAGGAAATGGAATACTTCCACATGTTATGGTGACCAAGGTTGGGGTCATATTGGTGAAGGCAGTTCCTTAACCACAAAGTTTGACACTAAATTGGGTTTTGCCTGAGTCTAATAGGTTCTAGGACTTGAGTATTTCTGAGGATGCATCTGGACAACTACAACTGAAGATGATGCAGACTTAAACACAAGTCTATCTCATTAGGGTGCAAATTACTCTGCCTGGTGCCAGGGCTGGTCAAGAGGTTCCATCTATGAGCACTGGCCTGGAGATAACTGTGCTGTCTGAGATTGAGCAATGGGTAGTGGAGACACTCCCTTGGCCACCAACCTGACAATAAAGTGGGTCACACCTGAGACTCAGAGCTGGAGGGAACTACATTATCTCAGTGGATGGGGTATTCCTAGCTACTCTAAGCCTGGTAATGATGCAAGTCAAGATCTGAGTCTTTTGTACTGGCATAGATATCCAACTGATGCCACTGCAGGTTTAGTAGTTTCATTGTAAGCTCTGATGTGGATATTGAAGCCTTGGTTTCTGCCTGGTATAGAGTCTCATGGCAGGCCTGTGTCTGTCCTCCAATGCAATGTCCTATCCTAGGTTTTGTATTCTGTTCCCAACATCCTTGCTGCCTGGCTAATGTGGTTCCAGTGGTTCAGTATGTCTATATTGGCTTGATAGGAGGTGTGGTGGGGCTTTTCCCAGCACTAGATCTTATCATGGTTTTCCTGGTACTGAGTTACGATTACAAGGCCTAGACTTAATTCCCTGCCCCTGTCCCAAGTGGAGTAGAGAGGTTCCAGACTGCTTGAAATTGAGAAAATAGTGAAACCAGAAAGTGTTTCCTTCCCACCTTCTACAATGTATCTCTTCTTATTATACTAACGACAGGCAATACAATTTCTTATCTGTTATCCTCAGTTCTTGTGAAATTAGCTCAGATAATGAACAGATGTCTAAACTGGTGTATTTGTGGGCTGGAGTTTCTTATTCAGCTGCCATCTTGACCCACCTCTAATACCTTAATTCATCAACAGTTGTCTCATAATGTCAAAATTATTAAGTAGAAACTGAATGTATTTTGAGTGTTTTTTGCATGATAAATTTGACCAAAACAGAGAAAATATAATCAGAAAATATTTCCATACTCTTCCCTAACTAGCATTTCTAAAGCTTCACTACTCTGAGCTAAAAACTACATGGTTAAAAATATTGCTCATATGTTCTCTGAACAGTATACGCCTGGATACCAACCTCTAAATAGTTTCATAATTAGTAGAATATGTGGTAGGATAAGATAATTAATAGAATATGTGGTAGGACAAATAAAATCAATAAATAATATTGATTTTATTTAATTACCTCAGTCATTCAAAATTAGACTTACTAGTTTCCAGAAATCTACAAGCTTATGAAAATTAAACTAATTAATTTAGAAGATAACATGCACAAAACTCATGTTATAAGAAAACTTTCTCACAATTTCAAAATGTTTCTTTTTGCTGTTTGGAGGACATATGATATTGAGGGTTGCCCAGATGTGAATAGTTATGGTTATGTAGCTTTCTTGGGCACTCTGCTTCAGAAAGAAAGAGCTAGGGGACTAAGGACTTATCTTTTGTTCTAAGTATTCTTAGTTTTCTGTGATGTGCCTGGTAGGATTATAACATACACATGCCTGCCGCATGGCAGAGAGAATATCTGCCTCTCGATATAATGTTACACAAGGGGCTGCCCATGTGATAAATTGCAAAGCAGATGAATTACAATAGTAGGTTAGTATATTGTATTCTATTCCCAGAATACAATACATTTTTCATATAATCCTATGTATTTATGGACACTGTGTGTGTGTTTTTTAATAAATCACCAAGTTCTCCTTTATGCAGTGGATTCTAGAAAGCATAAAGTCAAAGATGGGTCCTACCCATAGCAGTTGTATGTTTAGAAATTTTAACTAAAATTTTAACCTCATATTTTATGTCATTTTCTTAACATGTTTGCTTTTCTCTATTTTGAATACCACTTCTGTGATAGCTTATTTATATCTAATTTTATTTTTGTTAAATATATCTGTACAAAATCAGGGTGAAAATTAATAAATTGTCTTGAAAAGTCACTAAACTTTTTGTTATTTGTATTTTGATTTTATAAAGTGGAGATAGTAATGGCTTCATTCACTTACCTATGCAAGAATGGAAGACCATTATGGAAAAAAAAAATCATGAAAAAGAATATGTTTCTTGCTTACTTCAAAGTGTTTATCTTCTAACCAATAGTAAGCTTATAAATAAAATATAAATAAATAAAGTTAATGATGTGAATCATATTTCATAATTCCTTTGTAACCCAGACACTAACATCTCTCCATTTTCATCTAAGTTAGACTTTCTTGTTGATGGATTTCATATGTTGACAAGATCTTCCCTGGAACTTTTTACTTTTAACCATCTATCACTGTTTCTATGGTGATTCCTAGGATACTAATGACACAAAATGCACCAGTTTCCCATTTACTAATGAGAACAACTCTCAGATGCAGCAGAGGTGTTTTTCAGAAATGGAGATCAATTTGTAGTGGGTCATTCATTAGTACATCTAACTTCCTAAGAAATAAATTTAGATAGATTAAAGATTTAGTCGTTACTAGGGGTAGATTTTTTCTTACATTGTATGAACATAAATAGCCAGTATAATGTAGGAGTTGAACCAATAGTCATATACTTCATATTAATATAAAACATAATAGAGATTTGATTCTCTCCCTCTTTGAGCTGAGAAGAAAACAGGGTGACTATTGTTCTGACATCACTACTTATTTATTTATTCATTTTATATTTATTCTTCAGATGTAGTTGGACACAAAGATATTGTACCTTTATTTGTATTTATTTTTATGTGGTGCTGAGGATCAAACCCAGGGCCTCACACATACTAGGCAAGCACTCTACCACTGAGCCACAACCGCAGCCCCTGACACCACTATTTATACTATGAGTTTGTTTGTATCATTCATGCAACAATGCATTATATGTAAATCATCAAGAAAATGATTCTTCCTTAGAAAAGAATTTCAGGAGGCATCACAATACCAGACCATAAATTATACTTCAGAGCTATAGTAACAAAAACAGCATGGTAGTGGCACAAGAGCAGGCATGAAGACCAAAGGAATAGAAGACATAGATACATACCCACATTAGTTATCACATACTAGACAAAGGTACCAAAAACATACATTGGAGAAAAGACAGCCTCTTCAACAAGTGGTGCTGGGACAATTGGAAATCCATATGCAGCAAAATGAAACCAAAACCCTCTCTCTCACCCTGCACAAAACTCAACTCAAGGTAGATCAAGGACCTAGGCATTAGATCAGAGACCCTGTGCCTACTAGAAGAAAATGTATATGTATATATATAATGTATATATATATATATATATATATATATATATATATATATATATATATATATATATATAATGTGTATATATATATATATATATATATATATATATATATATATATATATATATAATTTTTAAAGTGTTTATGATTAAAAAAATAAAAAAAAAAATAAAAGAATTATGGTTGGCATATTTATCACCGTAGCTCTCTGAGTTTCACAGGATTATATGAAAAATATCTAATATATTCACCTCTTAAAACAAGTATATTTGAGTAAAATTTGAATTAAATATTGGAAACACATGCAAAATGTTCCCAGAGAATTTGAACATGAAATTCAGAACATAGCACTTTGAATCATTAAGAATGTGGCCACTGGGGCTGGGGTTGTGGCTCAGTGGTAGAGTCCTTAGCCTAGAATGTATGAGGCACTGGGTTTTATCCTCAGCACCACATAAAAGCAAATAAAATAATGGTACTGAGTCCATCTACAACTGAAAATATTTTTAAAAAAGTAATGTATCCACTGTATGCCTACCTCTTCTGTGGTCATCTTTTTTATCTTTCCAAATGCTTCAGTTTTACATCATTTCTAATATCTCTTATATATACAATTATATCATCTGTAGCATGACTCTTATATATTCTTGTCTCATTATGCTCTGGAGACTACACATAATCCTTCTTTATTGGATATCTCTGAGTCTGATGTGAATGGTAATAACTGAATTGCAGAGTTTGAAGAACAGTGAATGTCCATCCATCAAAACAGGAGACAATGAATAAAATAACTCCTGAGTGAATTCTGATCACATGAGGATGAGTACCCAAACAGAATACAAAAATGTACTAAAAATATATAGTAGCAGACAGTACATTGATAATTATATTCCAACTTGTTGTGAAGATGGGCATTCTCTCTCTTGGGTCCTGCCACTTGGTACTAATAAAACAGTCAGAGCAGTAAGCACTCTCTGGAAGCTCACACTGGAGTATTCCTGCTTGTCAATCCTTGCTGCCTTCTGTGTTCATTAGACTTCAGGAAACAAATACAAAGAAATAAAATGCTTTCAGATAGCCTCCCACTTTGCCATTTGAAATCTATATGTTTCAATCACTTTCCTCTATCTGTCTGCATCAGCTGACATCTAGTGCCATGAATGGGAGCAGATGCAGTAACAAATTGAGAAAAAACATCCCAATAAAACTCTTGGCATTTACTCTGGGCTGCCTGTGCTGTGGGCCATAGCAGATGGCAGTGTCTCTGCCTAGAATTTTTAACTATTTAAGGAGGTCCAAAAGAAATTTGGTGGACAAAGATACACCAGGTACTTATCAAGGCATGCATTCATCCTGCTTTTTTGGTGTACAGTGCACATTTGAAGACATGCAGATATCCATTACTTTTTGCTTTCATCCTAATATGTTGTCAAATGATTAAAATCATCCACCTTCTGGTTGTTACCATAAAATCAACAACCCAGAGTGGAAAGGTTTTATTTGACAACTGCTTTACTAAAAGATCTATGAAAAATAATAAGGACAAGTACTTTTTTATACTCATAAAAAGGCAGTGAAGAAAACTGCAAAAATCACTTTTATTTCTTGACAAGGGCAAGAAAATATAGGCATAAAAAGCAAACCAACCACAAACAGAATGGATATCACTACACATTCTTCATGTTTATGCATCATGTAATGAAAAAGTCTTTCCAGAAATACAAACTGTAAATACATCTCAGAGAAAAATGGAAATGAGAAAAAAATCTAAGATATTATTTTGTATAAGGATCACACTTTTTTCCTTGCCTTTATCTTATCTTCTTTCCCATCAATGAGAAAAGTCACCATAGAAGAAGTGACAGTAAATCTTTCTGGGGGTTCAGGTTAATACAAAAGATGAGATTTATTAATGACAGTGTTGAAACAAAGATACTAAGATGGCAGGCATTTAGGTGAGCTCAGGTGTAGGTCAAACTTTTCCAAAGCAAAATAAATCCAATGGCATAGAACTGAAAAATATCCTGACTATTGGGCTATTGTGGTTGATAATATCAAAAAGTACAATTTCAAGGGGTAAAACCAATTTTTCTTTCCTTTTTTATTTTTGAAGTCTATTACCATGGTGATAGTATCATAGTATGTGAATGTCTAAAGCATATCAATTGAATTCTTTATTTGAAGCTTTTGTGTATTAATTATACCTCAATAAATCTGTTTTTGTAAAGACAAATTTTCCTAGGTAATCCACAAATCATTACAGTAAGGATTCTGTTTTCATGACAAAGGTATTACTATGTTTTTTTTTTATTATTAAAATTAATTTATGTCTTAATTAATTAACCAGGATATTAAATCCAAATTAGTAACACAATATACTGTCTTCTTCAAAGATTTATGACATTTCCTGGTAAGTGGATGGTTCTGGAGGATATCATGCTAAGTAAAATAAGCCAATGCCCAAAAAACAAAAGCCAAATGTTCTCTCTGATATGCAGAAGCTATCCCACAATAAGAAGAGGAGGGTTAAAACAAAAGTTCAGTGGATTATACAAAGGGGAATGAAGGAGAAGGGATAGAAATAGGAAAGATAATGGAATGAGTCTGACTTAACTTTCCTATGTACATATGTGAATACAACAGGCTTATAAAATCACAAGCTAATTTATATCACGGATTCATGTTTTAATATGCATTTCAAGAACTGAATTTTCAATAAAGTTACAACTTCAAGAAAGAGATTAATGATTAAGTAAATTCAAAACGTTTTGGAAGATGGGGTGAAAAACACCTTTAGATGAATTAAATATAACTAAATTTTAATTCTGGCCCAAAATGCCAGTAATATATATGATCAAAATATATTCTAAACTAAACATATTCCGCTAAATGAAGCTTTGTACCTATTACACCATATAGTGATGAGAGTTAATAATAATGCATTGTATGCAGTCTCCATCAAAATACCAATGACATTCTTCACAGAACTGAAAAAAAAAAAAAAAAAACAGTTCTTAAATTAATTTGGAAGAATAAGAGACCCAGAATTGCCAAAGCAATTCTCAATAAGAAAAGTGATGCTTAAAGGCATCACAATACCTGATTCTCAATTTATACTACAGATCTACAATAGTGAAACTAGCATGGTATTGGCATAAAAACAGGCATGAAGACAAATGAATAGAATAGAAGACACAAACACAAACCCATATGCTAATAGCCACCTGATACTTGACAAAAATGCCAAAAATATATGTTGGGGAAAAGACAGCCTTTTTGACAAATGGTGCTTGGAAAACTAGATATCCACGTGTATAAGAATTAAATTAGATCCCTATCTTTCATCCTGAAAAAAAATATCAATTCAACAGGGATCAAAGACTTAAGATTAGAGTGGAAATCTTGTAACTACTACAAGAAAACACAAGGTCAACATTCCATCATATTGGCACAAGCACTGACTTACATAACAAGACCCAAAAGCATGAGAAATAAAACTAAGAATTAATAAGTGAGACAACATCAAATTAAAAAAGTTCTTCACAGCAAAGGAAACAGGAATGTGAATAGAGAGGCTACAGAATGGGGAGAAGAAAAACCTTTCAAGCTGTCAACTATTCCTCTGATAGAGGAAATACATATTCAAAAAGCTTAACACCATAAAAACAAATAACCCAATCAATAAATGGGCAAATGAACTAAAGAAACATTTTTCAAAAGAAGAAAAACTGGCCGACAAATATGTGAAAAAAAGTTCAACATTTCTAACAATCAAGTGAATACAAATCAAAGCAACATTAAGGTTTCATCTCACTTCAATCAGATTGGCAATCATCAAGAATAGGAATAAAAAGAAATGCTGGTGAGGTTGTCAGAAAAAGAAAAGTACATTTAAATATTGTTGGTGGGATGGCACATTAGTAAAACCACTCTAGAAAACAGAGTGGAAAGTCCTTGAAATAATGGAACTACCATATGACCCAGCTATCCCACTCCATGGTATTTATCCAGAAGTACTAAAATCAGCTCACTATAGTGATACAACCACATTAATGTTCATACCATTACAACTCACAATAGTCAAGTTATGAAACCAACCTAGATGTCCTTCAACAGATGAATGGATAAAGAAAATATCACACACACACACACACACAGACACACACTGTGTGTGTGTGTGTGTGTGAAAGAGAGAGAGAGAGAGAGAGAGAGAGAGAGAGAGAGAGAGAGAGAGTTTAATTACCCATAAAGAAGAATAAAAGTATGGTATTTTCCATTAAATGGATGGAACTAGAACTAGAGAACATCTTGCTAAATTGAATGTTCTCTTTCATATGTGGAATCTAGAGCAAAGTTAGGGGGAAAATCAGGTGATCTGATATAAAAACAGAGGGAAGATCAGCAGAGTATGAGATTGAGGGGGGCAGGGAGGGAAGAGGGCCAGGAAATGGGAAGAAATGCAGAATCAATTTGACAAAATTAACACTCATAAATCAATTGTGTTCATATACTTCAACGACAAATCAGCTAACAGAGAAATTAGGAAAAGTATCCCCTTTACAATAGCCTCAAAACTAAAATACTTGGGAATCAATCTAGCAAAAGAAGTGAAAGACCTCTACAATGAAAACTACAGAATACTAAAGAAGAAATTAAAACCTTAGGAGATGGAAAGACCTCTCATGTTCATGGATCTGGAAAGACCTCCCATGTTAGTGGATAGGCAAAATTAATATTGTTAAAATATATATGCTTCCAAAGTCACTATAAAGATTCAATGCAGTTCCCACCAAAATCTTAATGATGTTCTAAATAGACAAAGAAAAAGCAGTCATGAAATTAATTTGGAAAAATAGGAAACCCAGGATAAATAAATCCTTACAAAAACAATCCTTACAAATGCAAAGCAGGAGACATCACAACTCCAGACCTTAAATTATACTATAGAGCTATAGTAACAAAAACAGCATGATATTGGCACCAAAACAGGAAAGAAGACCAATGGAACAGAATAGATGACACAGAAACAAACCCACAAATATATAGGTATCTCATACTAGACAAAGACCCCATTAAACATGTATTGGAGAAAAAAGATAGCCTCTTCAACAAATGGTGCTAAGAAAACTGGAATGCAATATGTAACAAAATCAAATTTAACCCCTCTCTCTCATGCTGCAAAGAACTCAACTCAAAGTAGACCAAGGACTTAGGTATTAGACTAGAAATCCTTCACCTGCTATAAGAAAATGTAAGTACAACACTCCAATATATCAGCTCAGAAACTGACTTCCTCCTAAAGCACAAGAAGTAAAGATCAATAATCAAAAAATATGATGACATCAAACTAAAAAGCTTCTTCACAAAAAAAGGAAACCATCAAGAGCATGAAGAGAGCCTACAGAATGGGAGAAAAATCTTTGCTACCTGCACCACAGATAAGGCATTAATCTCCAGGATATATAAAAATGGGGCTGGGTTGTGGCTCACCAGTAGAGGCTTGCCTCTCATGTGTGAAGCACTGGGTTTGTTCATACACATAAATGAATAAAATGAAGGTCCATAAACAACTAATAAAAAACTCAAAAAATTTAACACAAAGAAACAAAATAACCATAATAATAGACTTGATTAGTTGAGTCTATTTTAAGTCCTTGAAACCCATTTAGCATAATTGGTCACTGTCCTCTAAGTCACAAAAGTTGATTATAGCAGCACCTAGATTTAGTTACAAGGACAATGCTTTTACTCATTTCTGAATACCCCCACTTGGTAACTTCTGAGATAACAGATTTAAATTGTTCATCATCTTCCATTTAGAAACAATAACCACTTACTTTAGAGAAAATCAGATTCTTAATCATCACACCATCCTTTTTAGTATGGGCTTTGTAAAGCACAACTATGGGGGCTGTGTCAGTCAGTATCATAATCATCTTTTGTGCAGTGCTCTTGTTTCCATAGATACTATACTTTTATCATCATTTAATTACAAATGTTTTGCTTTAAAGTACTTTGAGCATTATCAGAATAACTTAGTAGCTAGTCTTATTTTGTATATATTTAAGTAATATTATAGTAAAATATTTGTCTCCAATAGCACCTGAGCTAGATTTTTCCACAGCCAATTTTGATAACTATCATGTTAGAGGCAAATTTCAGCAAAACTTTAGCAATTGCCTTTTACCATATGATCCACAGATATGGATGCTTATCTGATGGCTTTAATATTTTTCCATTCCCTTTTATCCACACTCAGAATATTTTAATTATTTATATCTGACCTCATTCCCTAAAGGATCTGAGTGTGTTTGTGTATATCTGTGTATCCAGGGATGTGTACAGAGTGTTTATCTAAACTGGACTGTAATTACTTGCTTTATATCTCTGTAACCAATTTTTTTTTTCTTTAAGTCTTTGTGCTTATATTTTCTATTGTCCAGACATTTTCAAATATTAAGTTTTACAATGTAGTATGCCAGAATTTGACCTTCTCTTGGAGCAATGCATCATTTAGGTATACAGCCCGCACCTACTCCTTTCTCACATTTTCAATGCAAAGTAGTAGTACTAAAACAGTAGTACTTACTGGCAATGTAGTTATAACACTAAACTCAGGCAATGACATCATATGACAATATTCATTTGAAAGTGTGAAGCCAAGAAATTCAACAATCTCCAAGTTATAACATCTTTACAAATTCACTCTCTTCATTAATGGAATTTTCTAAGTGATTGTAATTCCTTATATCATTTTTCCAAAATATGTAACATCCTAAAACACAAATTAGTTCATTGCACGGATAAATATCAGTTGTTTAATTTGAACAAGAATGAATGCTAAAAGCCTTGATGGGATCTTTTTTTGATAGAGGCATATTCTACCTTAAGTACCGCATTGCCATTGTCACTAAGCACATAGATAATGTGGTAAAAGTCATTTCCCTCTTTGCATGTTCACTTAAAATTTAACAGAAAGCAGTACACTCAAAAATGGATATAAACATCTCATATAAATTGAGATATTCTCCTTGCATACAGCTATATATTTATCCAAATGATTCCAGTTTGGCAGGAACATTCTCAAATCAAGGAGCATTTTATAGATGATCATGTAAAACTGTTTGCTTTGATTCCAAAGATTCGTGAGCACATGCCCAAAGTATATTCCTCAGAAATACAGTTTTTTTTAATCTCACTTGGTTCCATGAAATGCCAATTTCTGTCAGTTAGGCTAGGCCGTATTAAGAAAAGCAATTACATCTGTTATTATAGAACTTTTGAAAGTGTTATGTGATAAGTGTATTGTGCATCCTTCAAGAGCAGGGTGTAGTATTTCCCAAGTTTATTTAGCCATAAAACATTAAAATATTTCTATTATTGTTTTATCGTAATCTATTTTGAATATCATGGTTCTAAAACAATGCCACTATAGCTAACAAAAGCTTAATTAGTATATAGCAACCAAAAATGGTTTTATTAGCTATATGTAGTTAGGGATGTGGCTCAGTAGTAGAACATTTGCCAAGCATGCATTAAACCCTTAGTCTAATCCCCAGCATTGCAAAAATAATTTTAAAAACATTAAATAAATATGATCTGGCACAATCAGCTTAATCTTCTTCAAGTCTCATTTTGTACTTCTGAAAATGTGGATAATAATTGGAAATATCTAACAGGGTTGTTAAGGAGACTAAATATGGTTTTTGTAAAAAGGTAGGAATCAGTTTTAGTACTGTTTCTCATACCTAATTTTATTACATACTTTTTCTTCATTGCATCACAAATTCATCTGCTCATTTGAGTAACTGCTAAATGTTTGAAAGATGCCAATGAAAAAATTCATTTATCCATTCAATCATTCAATGAATAATTTTTGAAAACCTACTAAGCATTAGCCACTACAGATCTTGTAGAAATTGAAAAATGCATATGAAACTGAGTCTGTGTCTTTGAGATACTCTACAGCTTCTTATGGGAGAGAACCATGGAAACAAAACAGTGTCAGAACATGAAATTCAGTAATGTATAGAATGTATATAGAAAGAGGTGTGATAAGCTATCTGGGAGGAAAGTGAGACAGACATGACTTTTTGGAGCTGGTGACTGATCCTAAATAGGAAAGATGATTCAGAAGGCTGAATGTAAGGAATGTGGGACTAGGAGGGCATTCTAAGCTCAGGTGACACAGCATGGTGTGACAAATTTTAGTTTGCTATTTCTGTAGCACAGGGTATAAGGAAAATAATGGCATATTTGCCTTGCTTTACATTTATTCTTACCTGACAAGTTTGTTAATTCATACATCAACTCTGTAAGTAATAAAAATAAAAATTAACTTTTATCGAGTACTTACTTTGTGCCAGGCACTATTATAAGAATTTTTCATTTAATAACTCATTTAATTCTCTCAAGTTTCTCACAAAGATTTGCATAAAATGACTTTTCAAAAAAGAAAATGAAGCCATGAAGCTGTTACATGATTTATCCAAGGCCATGAAGGCAGTCAATGACAAAGTGGGAATGGGATCCAAAGCCTATAGTTTTTAAAAATAACATACATTACTTGCACAAACTGATGGTATTCATTGTGACATTTTCTATATGAATTCACTATGCATTGATCATGTCCACCCTCTCTCTCTTGCCTCTCCCAACTCCTTCCTTTTCCTGAATTGAATTGAATGGTTCCTCTTCTGCTTTCAGATCACTTTTTTTTTTTGGTAGAAAGAGCATACAATCCTTGTCTGGGTCTGACTTATTTCACTTAATATGATGTTCTACAATTTCATCCACTTTCCTGAAATTTTATAATTTCATTCTTTATGGTTGGTTCAAACTCTATTGTGTATATACACCATATATTCATTATGTCCATTTGTTGATGTGTACCTGGGCTGATTTCTATCTTGGATACTGTGAACAGTGCCTCAATAAACACGAGTGTGCAGTTATCTCTTTTGTATGCCACTGAATTTTAGATATACATCCAGGAGTGGGATAGCTGAATCATATTGTAGGTGTCTTTTTAGCTTTTTGAAGAGCCTTCATACTCTTTTCCATAGTGGCTGTACTAATTTACATTACTACCAACAGTGTATAAGGGTTCCATTTTTTTTTCAATCATTGCTAGCATTTGCTATTTACTTATCAATTTTTATAATAACTACTAAGTAAAGGAGATTGAATTTTATTGTAGTTAAATTTGCATTTCCCTGATAGCTAACAAATTGAGCATTTTTATAAAGTATTTATTGGCCATCTGTACTTCATTTGTTTCTGATCAGATCATTTGCCCATTGACTGATTGGATTACTTGTTTTTTTAAGTTTTTTATGACTCTACATATTAATCCTCTGTGAGAGGAATAGATGGAAAAAATTTTCCCCCATAGGTATTTTCTTTACTCCATTGATTGCTTTCTTGGCTGTACATAAAGAAGAAAAAGGAAAAAAAAAAGCTTTTTAGTTTCATGCAATCCATTGTCAGTTTTGCTTTTTATTCTTGTCTGTTTGGAGTCCTATTATTAAAATCATTGCCTGAGCCAATATGTTGAAATGTTTTCCCCTATAAGTATTTTCAGACAGAGTTCTAGGTATTACATTAAGATCTTTGATCCATTTTATTTGATTTTTCTTCAAGGGGACAGTGGTCTAGTTTCAAACTACATGTGGATATCTGGTTTATCAAGAACCATTTCTTTCAGAGGCTACTTTTTCTCCAACTTATATTTTTTAGCATCTTTGTCAAGAATCTGGCTCAAGTGCATAAATTTATTTTCTGGTCCTCTATTCTGTTCCATGGATATATCTGTCTGTTTCTATCCCAAATCCATGCTATTTTTCTGACTATGGCTCTATTGTATGTTTAAAATCAGGTATTATATGCCTAAACTCTTATCACCATGGTATTATCTATCTCTTGTCAGTTTTCATCATAACATTTACTTCAACTTGTAATTATTTTCTTTCTTCTCTTGTTTTTATTAGATTTATATTTCTCCCACTACCACATAGGGTCTATACCTCTGTAGTTCAGATTTTTGTTTGTTTGAGAGAGAGTCTATGTGGCCTAGGCTGCTCTCAAACTCTGGGCTCAAGTGATCCTGCTTAATCAGCCTCCTGAGTAGGTAGGACTACAGGCATGAACCACCCTGACCCATTTTTTAATTTACTATTGAATCCTAAATCCTAGCATAGTTCTAAATATACTATAGGCATTCAGTAACTATGGTAAAAGAATTTCTATTTTGAAATATATGGAATATGGGAAAGGCAGAGAAGTTGAGCTCTTCTACCCAATGTTCTATAACTCAAGAATACTGAAGGCATAACTTGAATGCATTTTGTTCAAACAGAAAGTGCCTTTTCTACCAAAGTATTACTTGCTTATAAGATCTCAATACTTCCTGATCTCTAATCTTGCCCCAAATTAGAATCAATATCACAGATGATTGCTTTAATCATTTTGCTATTTTTTTATGTGTGAAACAGGGGAGATTTCATTTTGTTTAGCTGTGCAATTTTCTGTTTCACATTATATATTTCTTTTAAGTCATGGGGTACCAAACCAGCAGGTCTTGCATGGAATTTTGAAGATGTATTTGGCTTGGTCAACACAGCAGTCTTTTAATTTTTTTTTCCTTCAGCTCTCAAACTACCCCAAAGTCAACCATGTGGAATATTACCTGTAGAGGATACAGTTTTATTTTATTTCCATTTAGTTCAAGTTTCCAGATCTCTCTAGAAATAGCTTTTTTCTTTCATTTTTTATGATACTTTTATTAACCTTTCACATATTGACAATGGTTGTGATAAAGCAGTATATTCTGGAATATCAGTGACCTGCTTGAAATGATTGTACTTTCTTTTTTTTTTTTTTTTAAAGAATTTTTTAATATTTATTTTTTAGTTATCGGCGGACACAACAACTTTGTATGTGGTGCTGAGGATCGAACCCGGGCGTGCACGCATGCCAGGCAAGCACGCTACTGC
The DNA here is from genome assembly GCF_047511675.1 of Marmota flaviventris. Classification (NCBI taxonomy): domain Eukaryota; kingdom Metazoa; phylum Chordata; class Mammalia; order Rodentia; family Sciuridae; genus Marmota; species Marmota flaviventris. The sequence continues at coordinate 3,061,695 of NC_092519.1, forward strand.
TTGAGCCACATCCTAGCCCAATTGTACTTTCTTTTGATTCTGCATCACAAGTCTTCATTTTATTTTTATGCTTTATATAACTTTATATACAGTACAGACAAGACTAAGGTAATATGACATGGTTTCTCTCAGAGAAAGGGCAGGCCTCCCCTCTACCTCCATTAGTGAGTATGAGGGCTTATCACAGGTTCCTTAGGGTGGCCTTCCAGCATGGGCTCTGACTCAGATCCATGTATTTCAAGGTCTTTAAATTGCCTACATGGTCCTCATTCAGCCAGAGATTAGGCCATTCTATCCTGCTTTATACCTGACATTTTAATAGATTTATTTCTAAAAAGAGTTCTTAGAAATGCTATAAAAGTGTACATAATTCTGATTCTTAAGTGTGTACAAAAGTATACGTGTATTCATGTGAACAGTGAGAAAAGTACAGTGGTTAATATGGCATGTGAGGTTGGGCTATCCAGATGTAATGTGTTGTTTCACTTGTTACAAGAAGCACAAATTTAATTCATAATTTGAAAAATCTTTGTTCAATAAAAATTAATTAAAACAAAGATAAATTTCCAAATAAACAAATGAAAAAATATTTTGCAATTTACTCAGTTATAATTAATAGAAATTATATATATTCAAGGCTCATGATGTGATGATTTGATGAAGTGTATACATTATGAAATGATTACAACAATCGAGTTAATTAGCACATAAAACACATAAAATCACCTTACATAATTGCTACTGGGTATATTTGTACTTGTGGTGAGAATACTTTATTATGTGCAAGTATTAAATTATTGTTAACTTGACTCAATATGCTATACATTAAATCCTAAGAATCGATTCATTTTATAAATTAAAGTGACCCTGATAATCACTTTTCTACTCTGTGCTTCATTGAGGTTATTATTTTTAGATTTCACATCCAAGTGAGATCATGCAATGTCTTTCTGTGTCTGACTTATTTTTCTTAACAGTATATCACTAAGGTTTATTTATGTTGTCACAAATGGCAGAATTTCTTTTGTATGGGTTAATAATGTTCCATTACATATATACTATATTTTATTTATTCAATCATTCATTTATGGACAATTAGGTGGACTCCATATTGTGAATAATGGTACTAGAACATAGATTGCAAATATCTCTCCAACATAATAATTTCATTTCTTTGGATAAATAGGAGTAGGATCACAGGGTCAAATATTAGTTATATTTTTTTATTATTTAGAAACCTCTGTAGAGTTTTCCACTATGTTTGTATTCATTTACATTTCTACCAACAGTATATGATGGTTCCATTTTCTTCACACCCTTGCCAGTATTTGCTATCTCTTGTCTTTTTGGTAATAGCCATCATAGCTGTGAGGTGATATCTTGTTGTGGTTTATATTGGCATCTTCCTCATAATCAGTGATGTTGAACACCTTCTCATATATACGTCGATCATTCGTATGTCTTATTTTGAGAAATATCTTTTCAGGCCTATTGGCAACTTTTTAATTAGGTTATTTGATTTTGATTTTTTTAGTTATTTTGTTCCTTATGTTTATCATATTAATCCTTATGTCTATCATATTAATCTCCTTACATATACGTGATATTCAAATATTTTCTTATATCACAGGTGGTTTCTTAATTTTATTGTTTCCTTTGCTGTGTAGAACTTTTTGTTTTACTTAGTCCCATTTATTTATTCTTATTTTTGTTGTTATCAAACAGATTATTGCAAACACCAGTGTTGAGATTTTTTCCTATGTTTTCTTCTAGGACTTTTATGGTTTGAAGCTTTATATTTAAGCCTTTGATAATTTTGAGGGTTTTTTGTTTGTTTGTTTGTTTGTTTGTTTGTTTTTGCACATGGTGAGAGCTGATTGTCTAATTTCATTATTTCACCTGTGGATATCCAGTTTTCTAAATAACATTTATTGAACAGGTTGGCCTTCCCCTATTGTGTTTCCTGGGGCCTTTGTTAAATATTCATTGATATTTTATGTATGGATTTAGTTCTGAGTTCTCAATTCTCCTCCATTACTCTGTTTCTTGCCAGCACCATACTGTTTTGATTACTATTGCCTTGCAATGTATTTTGAATCAGGATGTGAGATCACTTCAAATTCTTTCTTTCTCAATATGGCTTTACAGTGTTATCTGGTTTGGGTGTGAGGGTGATGCTGACCTTACAACATGACTTGGAATTTTTCCTTCCTCTTCAAATTTTGGAAGTGTTTATGAAGGGTTTGCAATAATTAATACTTAAATAGTTGTTAGAGTTCCCTAGTGAAGCAATCAGGTCATGTCCTTTTATTTGTTGGGAAGATTTTGATTACTGATTCATTCATTATTATTAATTATTGTTTTACTTACTTTTTTATTTATTCATGATTCAGTTGTGAAAAGTGTATGATTCTATGAAATTATTAATTTTTCCTTAGGTATTTCAGTTTGTTGGTATGTAATTATTCATGATAGTATCTCATAATTCTTTGAATTTCTGTGTTATCAATTGCAATGTTTTCTTTCTAAATTTATTTGAATCTTCTTTTTTTCTCAGTATAACTAAAGGTATCTTAATTTTGTTTATCTTTTCTTTGGGTTTTTCTTTTAACCCTTTTCATTTTATTTCTCATCTTAATTTTTTTAGTTCCCAGAAGTATAAATTTACATTGTTTATATGAGATCTTTTTTCCTACTGTATGCATTTATGGCTATATGCTTTCCTCTTTCTTAAAAAATAGTTTTTAGTTGTCAATAGACCTTTATTTTACTTATTTTTATGTGGTGCCAAGGACTGAACCCAGTGTCTCACACATGCTAGTCAAGCACTCTACCAGTGACCCATATCCCCAGCCCCTTAAGACTGCATTTTCTATGTCCCATAAGTTTTTGTATGTTGATTTTCTATATTCATCCTTATGATAAATTTTAACTTTTTTATCAATTACTTCTTGACCACTTGGTTATGCCAAACTATGTTATTTAATTTTAACACATTTGTGAATTTCCCAAAATTCTTCCTGGTTTTGATTTCATGTATCACTGAGGTTAAAAAGGACATTTTGTATTATTTAACATTTTGTTAAACTTGTTAAGTCTTGTTTTCTGGTCCAACATGATCTAACCACCAAAATGTTCCATGTGGACTAGAAAAGAATGTGTGTTCTGTTGTTGTGAAATGGAATATTCCATATATATTCCTTAGTCTCATTGGTTTACAATGTTATGAAGGTCTGCTGTTTCTAAGTAGAATTTGTCTCATTTCTCTATTTATTATTGAAAGTGGGGTAATGTACTCTACTATTACTGTATTGATGTCTATTTTTCCTTCAGTTGTAATAATTGTTTTTTTTTTATATTTAAGTATTTCAAAGTTGGATATATAAATATCCATGATTATTATATCCTCATCATGAATTGACTTCTTTATTATTATATAATGAACTTCTTCTTGGAATGTTTTTTTTTAAATTTTTAATGGACATAATAATTGCACAAATCTATGGGATTCAAAGTGATGTTGTGATACATATTACATTGTGTAATGATCAGCATAATTAGTATATCCCTCAACTCAAATATATATCACTTTTTGTGGAAAAAACTTTCAAATATACTCTTCTAGGTATTTTCAAATATATAATTCATAATTGTTAATTATAGTCACCCTACTGTGCCATAGAACACAAGAAATTATTCCTCCTATCTACCTGAAACTTATCCATTGACTAACCTCTCCCCATTCCCACTCCTATTCACTTTGCAGTCTCTAGTAACTACTATTCTACTCTATACTTCCATGAGATGAGCTTTTTCAAATTCTACAAAGAAGATCATGTGATGTTTGTCTTTCTGTGTGTGGCTTCTTTCATTTAGTACAATTATCTCCAGTTCCACCTGTGTTATTGCAAATAATAGAATTTCATGCTTTTCATGGCTGAATAATATTTTATTGTAAATACATATACCATGTTTTCTTTATTCATTCATGCATTGATATAAATTCAGTTTCAGTCTATATACTAGCTATCGTAAAAGTGCTACAATTTTAAAAAAGCAGTGTAGATAGCTCTATGACATGCTCATTTCAGTTGCTTTAGATATATAACCAGTGGTGAGATTTCTGGGTCATATAGTAATTCCATTTTTTATTTTAAAATGACAAAAAAGTTTTGCCTACTATAAATATAACTACACCTGAGCATTTTGTTAAAACAGATGCATATAGTATATTTTATCCAATCCCTTCACTTTTAGCCTATGTCTATCCTTAAGTCTAAAGTCTCTTGTGGAAAGCATATTGTTGAATATCATTAGTTTTTAATTCATTCAGCTACTATGTCTTTTGACTGCAGAATTTAGTATATTTATATAAGGTAACTTTGATACTAATAAGCACTATTAACACCTTGTTAATTGTTTTATGACTATGTTGTAATTCCATTGTTCCTTTTTGCCTGTCTTGTATTCCTTTGTGGTTTTTCTTTTTTCTTTCTTTCTTTATTTTTTTGTGTGGGTGGGTACCAGAGATTGAACCCAGGGGCACTTGACCACTGAGCCACATCCCCAGCCCTATTTTGTATTTTATTTAGAGACAGGGCCTCACCATTGCTGAAGCTGGCTTTGAACTGGCAATCCTCCTGCCTTAGCCTCCCAAGCCATTGGGATTATTGGCATGCACCACCACACCTGGTCCTTTGTGATTTTTATTTTATATTAACATGCTTTGATTCCTTTCTCTTTATGTATTGTGTATGTCATAGAAGTTGTATATGTAATAAATATAGCATTCTATTAAGCTGTTATCAAATTAACTTCAATTACATATGAATTCTATTTCTCCCACTGTAGGAGACCAAGCATGCATGTGACTGAGTCACACTCCCCAGCTGGGTGCTGAGGCACTCAGTCACAGAAATGTGGCAGAGCTTTCCTCACCCTTCTTGGGTTAGAGGGTCGGTGTCTCGGGCATGGGTGTGTCTTGCTACAGCCCCATGGGTGAAGCTATGCTCACCTGTTCCTTTGTAATATAACCCCTTGCCCTGTTTAGGATAGAATCTTCCATGGAAGTGCCTTGTGTGTGTCCCCTTCTCTTACTGTGCCATTGGGTGTGGCCTACCCAGGTGTCAGTCAACCTGCTGACAGTGGATATCATGAAGATAGACTCAGCCCCCTGAAACCTGACCCCTTGCTTCATTTGAATAGCTTCTCCTCAATATAAAAGGGGTCAGTGTGTGCTCTTGCTCTCTCTCTTCCTGGGGACCCTTAAGTCATAGGAGCCGTCACAGCGAGGACCCCAAACAAAAAGGTATTTGTGTCTCTTATTTCATGCAGCCCAGTTAGCCCACTTTCCCTGGAGTGACCCCTGAGGCTTTTTGTTGTGAGAACAAAAACCCGGCATCCCACAGACCACATTTTATGGTATTAATATCACACATATATCATGTATCCATTTGAAATTATTATAGCTATAATTATGTTTACTATTTTGTCTTTCAACTTTCATTTTAGACTTAAGTGATTTCTATACTACTTAAAATTGCACTACTAGAATAATCTGAATTGATTATGTATTTACATTTATCAGTGTATTTTATATTTTCCTATGTTTCCATTTTTGGCACTTTACATTCTTTTAATCAAACTGAAGAACTCCCTTACTAAAGGAGTCAGGTCTAGTGGTGATAAATTCTCAATTTTTTTTTATCTGCAAATGTTATTTTCTGTCATTCATTTCTGAAAGAATTATTTTCTTGGTGTAGTACTTTTAGTTGACATTTTTTTTTTCCTTTTAGTACTTTGAATATATAATCTGTCTCCAAACTACCCTGCAAGGTTTTTGTTGTAAAATGTCTTAATTGTTCTGAAAGTTATATGTGGTTTTCTGCATGTGTGACTGTCTATTCTCTTGCTAAATTTCAATATTCTCTTTGTGTTTGACTTTTGACAATTTTATTATAACAAACCTGGGATTGTTCTTTAGGTTAAATTTGCTTAGAGTTCAGTGATTCACACAAGTGTAGATGTACATAGCATTCCCAAGGTTTGAGAAATTTTCTGCCATTAGTTCTTTTAATAAGCTTCTTGCCTCTCTCTTTCCTTGTGAAACTCCCAATAGTTCACATATTCATACTCCTGATGGTGTCCTAAATTCCCTTATGTTTTTTTTTCAGTATTTTTCACTTTTTTTTTTCTTTTGGCTAATGGGATTATCTCCAGTTTCAATCAAGTGGTGTTGGAGCTGGGTCATATGGCTACAACTAAGTTTAAAGTAGGTTTCACAATTGGCAGCCCACTTACTAGCCACTTCAGTCAGCATCATGGATTTTGTTTGGTCTTGGGTGGACTGGATTCCCTTTATGACCTTGTCTATGCTGGGATAAGAGTCCACCTGAGTTTTCCCACTTGGAACTGTAGACAGAAGGCTTGTTTTCAGGTACATAAATAAGTGTGGCTTCCATTGGTTCCCAGGGAGAGATCTTAGTGTCACTGGGTGTGGTGTTAAAGAAATAGGCCTGGCCCTGGTCTTGGAATGAGATTTAGTTGAAAAGTCACAGGGTTGCTTCATGTTACACAGCTAAGACCAAGATCTGAAGGCCTGTTCTGGTGACACAGATGTGTATGTCTCCTGGTAAATTCCTAGATGTATGGATCCACTCACAGAATACACTCACAGACTTTAGCTAAGAGGATATCTACCTAACTTACAGGGATGCTTCATGGTCCATAACTAGGCCTGAGGTCAGGGTATCAGTCACTCAAGATACAGGTGGGCATGACTCACCTCAAGGCTCTTGGTGGAGACTTCTGGTGGCACAATAGGACTTGCAGCTGAGTCCACAAGGAAACAAAGCCATTTTCAGGTCTGTAGGTGAGACCCAGCCACAAATTTCCCACCTATGTGTGACCTGCCCTCACAAACAACATTCCTTGGTCTTGGGCTCTTCTGCAAATTAATAGACTCCTCCATAGTGCCACCAGAACACAATGGCACATTTGTCCAAGGATGGTTATAAATTAATGTTCCTATGGGGGTATTTGAGCAGGGGACCTCTTATTCTGCCATTTTACTGAATACAAATTAAAGCAAAAATTATAGTTTACTAGTCACTGAACTCTGAAAGCAGACTAATTTGCTAAAAATCAATTCACTGAAATTCAACCTATCAGTAATTCACCACATCAGTAGATTAAAGACAAGAATCACATGATTATCTCAATAGATACAGAAAAAGAATTTGACAAAATACAGCATCCCTTCATGTTCAAAACACTAGAAAAACTAGGGATAATACGAACATATCTCAACATTGTGAAAGCTATGCGTACTAAGCCCAAGGTCAACATCATTCTAAATGGAGAAAAATTGAAAACATTCCCTCTAAAAACTGGAAGAAAACAGGGATGCCTTCTTTCACCATTTCTATTCAGCATATGTATTGAAACTCTAGCTAGAGCAAATAGGCAAAAGAAAGAAATTAAATGGATACAGGGGCAAGGGTTGTAGCTCAGTGTTAGAGTGCTTGCTTAGAACTTGTGAGGCACAGCATTCAATCCTCACAATCACATTAAATAAATAAATAAATAAACAAATAAATAAATAAAAATATATTGTGTCCATCTACAACTTAAATAAATAAATGGACACAAATAGGAAAAGAGCTCAAAATGTCCCTATTTGCTAATGACATGATCCTATGTTTAGAAGGCCCAAAAAATATCCACCATAAAACTTTCTAGAACTCATAAATGAATTCAGCAAAGTAGCAGGATATAAAATAAGCATCCATAAATCAATTGTATTCCTATACACCAATGATGAATCAGGTGAAATAGAAATCAGGAAAATGATCAGACTCATAATAACCTCAAAAATTAAAAAACCTGGGGCTGGGGCTGTGGGGGGCGGGCGTTCAGTGGAAGAGTGCTTGCCTAGCATGTGTGTGGCACTGGGTTTTATTCTCAGCACCACATATAAATATATAAAATAAAGCTCTATAAATAACTAATAAAAATATTTTTTTTAAAAAGAAGACTGCATCTTCTTTAAAAAAAAAAAATAAATAAATGAAATACCTGGGAATCAATCTAACAAGAGAAGAAAGACCTCTACAATGAAAACTACAGAACACTAAAGAAAGAAATCAAAGAAATTCCAATGATGTTCTTTGTAGAAAAATCAGTCATGAAATTCATTTTGAAAAATAAGAGGGAAGAGTAGTCAAAGCAATCCTTAGTGAGAAAAATGAAGCAGGAGGCATCAAAATACCAGACCTTAAATTATTTAGGAAGACATAAATATGATAAATGACCATATGATTAATATTAGGGCTTCTAAACCTATGACAAAATAGTTTCCTTTTAGTTTTAGATGACAGAAGTCTGAAATAAGTTTCATTGAGCTAAAAATAAAGTCCAGCTTCAATGAGAAAGACTGATTCTTCACTTCCTAATTTCCTCTCCTAAAAACCATTGTGATTATGTTAGGTTCACCTCAATGATCTGAAGGATACTCCCCAGCTTGGGCAAATAGACAAAATTCATAGGTTTTGAGTATTAGAAACATATATAATCATTGGGGAAGGATAATTATTTAATACTACAACTTTATATCTATTAAGATTTTGAATTAAGTTTGAAAACCTTCCAACAAGAAAATCATAAGGAAGATTTTTCTTGATGAACGTGTCACAAATTCAGAAGGGAGGGGGCAAAACCAACACCAATCTTACATAAATATTTCTACCAAATGAAAGAAAGGGAAGTCACTGATAAGCAAATTGCATGGGGCTGAAATAATTCCATCAAAATATAATAAAGACATTTAAAAAACACTACAGACCAATATACCTAATTAATAAAAGAACATTTAAAATTACATAAGAAGGGGCTTGTAATTTAGCTCAGTGGTAGAGCAATTGCTTAGCATTCATAAATCCCTTGGTTTGATCCAAAACACCAAAAGAAGAAAAAAGGGTAAGAAAATCAAGTTCAAAAATACATTAAAGGACAAAAATTCACGAATAAATAAAGATTAGCCCATGAAAAGTAATGTTGGTTTAACATTCAAAAAGCAATTATTACATGTTGCTTTTGTATCTGATTTGTGCTGTGTTTATCAGCTCTAGGAGTCTTCTGGTGAGGTTTTTTTTGTTGTTGTTGTTGTTTGTTTGTTTTGGCTCTTCTAAGTATAGGATCACATCATCTGCAAACTGATAATTTGGCATCATCCTTTCCTATTGTATCACTTTAAATTCCTTCTCTTGCTTAATTGCTCTGGCTAAAATTTCTACTATAGTGAATAGGAGAAGTAAGAGTGGATATCCTTATCTTGTTCCTGATTTTAAAGGAATTTCTCTTAGTTTTTTTCTCTTTGTGGTATAATGTTGGCTTTGGGTTTGTCTATATATATATATATATATATATATATATATATATATATATATATATATATATATATTCTTCTTTTAGACTGTTGAAGTAAGTTCCATCTACCCATAGTTGCTCCAGTATTTTTAACATGAATGGGTGCTAGATTTTTGTCCAAGGGCTTTTCTACATCTAATAAAATGACAATATGAGTTTTGTCCTTCTATTTTTGTAAGGAATTATGTCATAGATTTGCATATGTTAAACATTCCTTGCATCCCTAGAATGGAACCAATTCAATCATTATGTAGACTCTTCTTCATGTGTTTTGAATATGAATTTCCTATATTTTATTATATATTTTTATATCTGTGTTCATCAGGAATATTGGTCTGTGGTGTTTCTTTACTTGATGTGTCCCTTATCTGGTTTTAGTATGAATGTGATTCTGGCTTCATTGAATGAATTTGGAGTATCCCTTCCCTTTCTATTTCATCAAATAATTTGAGGTATACTGGCATTAATTTTTTTAAAGGTCTGGTAAAATTCAGCTGGGAATCCATCTAATTCTGGGGCTTTTCTTTGTTGGAAGTTTGTTTGTTTGTTTGTTTAATACTGTTTCAATGCCATTGCTTCATATCGATCAGTTTAGGTTCTGTACATACCCTTGGTTCACTTTTGGTAGGGTGTATGTGTCTATGGGTTCTTATTTTAGTTATTCATATTTTCCTTCTTTTTAGCTTAGCTACAGTTTTCTTAATGGTTGATCTATTCAAACATAATCCACAATGAAATGACACATGAAATAAATGACAGAAAAATGGAAAATTTACAAGAATGTGGAAGTTAAACAACATATTCTGAAACAACCAATTGATCAAAAGGTATCACAAGGAAAATTAGAAAATGCTTAAAAACAAGAAAATGAAAGTACATGTAGCAAAACTTATGAGATACAGCCAAAAGAGTGCTTAGAGGGAAATTGAGAGTTAAATAGTCCATATCAATGACCTAATGCACTATAAGTGCCTAGAAGAAAAAACAGCAATATAAACACAAAACTAGAAAAAAGAGGAAATAACAAATATCAAAGTGGAAATAAAGGAAAAAGGATGTAGAAAATAATAGGAAGAATCAATGAAAACAGAAGTGTGTTCTTTGAAATGAATCAATAGGTAATTTCTAATTTTTTCAATCAAAAATCATCTGAACTGATCAGCTCAGGATGCAGGTCTACCCATCAAAAATACAAAATTAATCATTTATATTGAACATATTCACCTTTCACTTTTTAAGAACCTAAAGTCTTTTATGATATGTAACTATACTCCAAAGAAATATATAGGATGGGAGGCTAGTTTAGCCCTAGGACTAGGAACTTTTAGAAGAGATGTGACAAATAATTTATTTTTTCATGCTCTTCTTAATAGTTTGGTAATTGCTTCTTGAAGAGATGAGTTAAGGCCCTATCCAATTTGAAACATAAGTGGTGCCGTAATTGATTAGCATAGCCTACCTTGAGTAAGGACTTGGTTTATGTGCTAACCTTGTTTTATAAATGGACAATTAAAATTCACAATAAAGTCTAGAGTATTGAAGTTCAATACCACAGTTCAAAAGTAAATACTAGTAAAATTCAGGTCATTTACTTTTGCTTTCAGTTATCCATTATTTTTTCCTACTTCCACAATTACCCTCTTTCTTCTTGCTCTTATTGCACTTTCCCAGGCAGAAACAAAATTTTATTCTGTTCTCCTGTCAATTCTTGCAGGCAGGTAACACATATTAGTTTCTTTCCTTTATTATTTAAATATTCATTAAGTATTATTCATGTTGTCAATACTGACTAAACACTGCAACATAAATAGCAGTTGCAATATCAAATATGATATCAATTTTTTATCTTAAAAAATGCGGAGACCAGATTTTGTCCCTCCCAATTTTTCTCTGTTTGCTTCTTTTTGATAAAAACTCTTTGAAATTGTTGGCGATGCTTGTCTCCATTTCTCTCCATTATATTTGTCTGTATTTCTCTTCTCTCATTGTCTTTGGACCAATCCTAACCAGACAAAATTCCACTGCACACTTCCAACGTTAAGGGGCTCTCCTCCTAATTCATTTTGCAAACACAATTACAAACACCTCCTTCACCAAAGATTTCCCTTATTTGATTTCTATCTCATATTGATATCACAGACTCCTGTATGGAATTAAAATCCTTTCTCTAGGTGGTTGTATTTAGTTTTATGTTTGCTTTGTTTTATTAAGTTTTTATTTTGCTTGGTATATGTAACTTACATACAATAATGTCCATGGATTTTTAGCATAGTTTTATGAACCCTGACAAATATGTAAACATTCCAAACCCCTATTCCAGTCAAAATACAGAATATTCCCATCACCTCCAACATTTTGTCATGCCTCTTCAGTCTATTCTATTTTTATCCTCCCTCTAAAATCTGATGTAAAGTCTAATGTAACTTACCTTTGAACATTCTAAAAATTCATACATAGAAATAATACACCTTCACTTTTCTGTGGTTTTCTTGTCTTAATAAATCATTTCTGATATTTTTCCATGATTTGTATGCCTCAGTGATTTACTCCTTCTTTTTGCTAGATAGAACTGTATTTTAAAAACCATGCATTCCCATGTTAATGGCTATTTTAATCATTCAAATTATTACGTTTTGTGAATACAATTGGTATGAAAACTTATGTTCAAGTCTTATATATACATTAGGTTTCATATTTCTTGTGTATGATGGGAATTGCTTACCCTATAGTAACCATGCTTAAGGTTTATATAAAATTTCCTATATTTCCAAAGCTGCTGAACCATTTTACATTACCACAGCAAAGCATAAAAGTTTCGATTGCTCTACATTTTCTCCAGTATTCCATATTGCTGGATTTGTTTATAATCATAGACATTCTACTAGATGTGTAGGAGTATTTCACTGCAGTTACCATTTCTATTTTGCTAATGTCTAATAATGTTGAACACATTTTCATATTTTTGTACCCAGACATTTATAAGGTGAGGCCCAGAACTCATCAGTGGCTAATCTGACTCTCTTACCTACTCCCGCTCTGAGCTCTTCAGTCTTCAGTCCAGGTTGAAATCTTGGATCTTATAACCCATCTTATGCTCCCTTATTTATGATGGACATACAGAAGAATACTTTCGGAACAATTGGACTATGAGTCAACGAAAGGGATGCAGCAGTAAGTGGAGGAAGAAATGGAGTTTAGAAGGGTTTTCTTTAAATGGTAGAACCTGAATATGTTTATAAGCTGAGAAGAATAGGATGCCAGGACAAGGAGAGAGAGACTGAATATGCAGGAAAAAAATAATTCATGAAGTTACTTTCTTCTATAAATACTGTAATACAATGGCTCTGGGAATGACTACAGAGCTCTTGTTACAGCAGTTCCAATATAAAACCAGCTGCAAGCCCATTAACATGGCATTTTAATGAAATAAGCATATAAGAAGGAATATATAAAGCAAATCTATTTAAAGATGGTTTGTTTGGAATGATGCCAGCATTAACTTAATATTAATTTTAAATGGTAGAAAAAGTAAAAGATTTTAAGGACTTTTAGAACTACTATTGTAGTTACCATAATATATTGCTTTGCCAAAAATATTCTGAAAACAGAGCAATTTAAGAAGCTATTTTGGAAAGTAATTGCAAAGATTTTCCATTAAAACAGTTTCATTTTCTCTTTTTCATTAAATCTCAAGTAAATCCATAGCCATACATAGAATATTGTTTATCGTATGACACGTCTCACAGCATAATAAAACCTTAGATGAGACTTTGGCACACAAAGAGAATTTAATTCCATTAAGAATTCTTACACTTCTTTCTTTAAAGTAAGATCTCAAATCATATTAATTTTGTGAATAATATCCCACTGACAGCTGCACAGCTGCCCATTCACTGTACAAACGATGAGATATTTTGCTTCAGCATTTCAAATCAGTCAAACAGGTGGTTAACCTTTTAACTCTCTTTTTCTTTTTTAAATGGAGCAAATCTAATAGCCATTCATGTCATACAGAATGTCAGGAGCTACTCATAGGAACTTACCTTATCTTTTGCTCCCTCCTCCTCATTTTTAACCAGTCAGCAGTTCAAAGTTATGGTCTCTTGGAAGCTTACAGTTCTGTCACATTCAAGGATTAAATCTTCAGGGAATGATAAAAGAATAAAAAGTAGCTTTAGATTCCCTCTCAGGAAAAATGAAGACTTACATTAATACAGTATTTTGCATACAATTTTATGAAGATAAAAACTCATCCTGGAACTGCTAGGAGGTCACTTAAAAATTCTTATTGTATAATACTCACCTGACTTGTTCACCTGTTTATGATGGCAGTCCAGAATGAGAAAATACAGGGAAATAAAGGAAGCAATTATCAAAGACACAATAAATTATTTCATAAAAATAGAAGTATATGAATTTCTAGAGTGAAAGGGGCTGGCAAATGCCTAGCAAAAATAAAAATGACTAATTCTATCTGAATCGATGAGACATTAAAAAAGTTTAGGATACTAAAGATAAAGAGAAAAATCTTAAAACATACTGTAGAGAGTCAGGATGTTTCAGGCTGAAACAGAAAGAAAATCCTCACTCAGACCATTGAAATCATAATTACATTAATTGTCTTAATAAAAGAGACTTTAGAAGTAGGGTTAGGTTCTAGAAATAGTGTGATCAGTAACTCGGTTGAGGTGATTAAAGACCCCACTTCTAACTGCCCCGTCCTTCTCCCTGTGTATCTCCTTAAGTCTGGTTAAAATCTGCATCTGGTTAAAGTCTGCATTTAAAATCAACACCAGTTATATCAGCCATCAAATGAACACAATTAACATTACATATACACTGGGTGTCTTATCTCTGTAATTAGAATTTCTGCTGTGCAAGCAAAGGATAAGGACAGGTCCCCTTGTCTCTACATATGCATGTACTGCACCCTCACTGCTCTCTGAGGTATTGGCCCTACTCCTCCCTACTTCTACAAACCCTCATTTCTTCTTCCATAACAGACAGTTCAGCAATGTTCACCACCCAGTGCCTCGGTTCCAGCTCTCAAGCATTCAGAAGCAGACATGAATATTCAGAAATGAAAAACTATAAAACAAAACAAAAACCTTAAATTATGCTGCATGCAGTGACACACACCTGTAATCTCAGTGGCTCAGGTGGTTGAGGCAGGAGGATCACAAGTTCAAAGTTGGCCTCAGCAATTTAGCAAGGCTCTAAGCAACTTAGTGACATCCTGTCTCTAAATAAAAATATAAATGTTGGGGATGTGGCTCAGTGTTAAGTGCTCCTGGGTTTGATCCCTGACACACAAACACACACACACACACACACACACACACACACACACAAAAAAAAAAAAAAAAAAAAAAAAAAAAAAAAAAACATTATATTTACACATGATAATATAAAAATATAAACACCTAATTAATGTCTTAATCACTGTTATTGGCATGTTTCATTTAATAGAAGAACTTAATGTTAATAAAATAGTATAGTTTGTCATAGTATAAAATAACAATTTTTTATACAATTCTTTGAGGTGAAATACTACCTCCAAGGATATAATCATATTTAAGGAATTACCTCCTCTTTTCAGATACAATAAATAACATAAAATTACAGTGAAAATTGGTCGATACGTTTAAAATATATTTTCTCAAAGTAAGCCAAAGAGGGAGTATACATGAAACAAGATTGGCCATGAAGCTGCAATAATATTTCATGGATTTAACTAATCTATTTTGACTAATTTTATGTATTTACTAATTTGAATAATAAAGAGCTTAAAATAAAACATATTGGTCATGAAGGATGCAAAGGTAAGAAAACAGTTATGAAGAAATCAGAACATGTATTAATAGAAATTCAAGAAATTGAAGAAAGGAGTATTGTTTTATTCAGCTTTCCTTTCCTTCTCTTCCAAATGAGCTGCCCATAGAGAGCGTCAGTGCACCATGCCCCTTCAGCTGTGCTCTGCTATGGAGGAGGCCTTCCTTATCCTATTTGGCTGTGGCTGGTGGGGAAAGCTTCCTGGAATTCAGTCAGAGATCCATTTTGCTTTTGCATTAAACTATGTCTTCTATTTTTGTAAGTAATAAATAATGACATTCTGGTTTCTAATCTGCTATTCTTTATTTCTAAATTTGTTCAGCATCCAGGTAGAAAACAAAGAAAAGGCTATTTATTGTACCCATTCAGAGGCCCCAATAGTATCTGTGTATTATTTATCATCATTCCATTAAATTTATTCACTGAAGGATCAGGTATTACAATACAACCATATTTCCTCTTATACAACATTCTATTTTTCCTAAAGGCAATAATTCCTGTCTTCATTTATTTCTTAGTCATCTGTTTGCCTTTTATTAGTCCTTCATGAAATTTAAAAATCTCTAGCTTTCTCTTTCACAAGATAAATTTAATCTACAAAAGTTGTATCCTTTTTATTTTCCTAGAGTCCTCTTTGCTGAAGCCCTAGAGCATTTTGTTCCAATTTTAACTACTTATTCTGTAGGCCTATTGCACTGTTGTTATCCCAGAACTTTCTTTGGTGCCTGTCGAATGTGGATTCCCTATTTCTTAAATTCTGTTTCTCTTTTGTTCATGGTATAATATTTATTTTGGTGGAACACATTGTCAAATTAATCCATGATAATTTTACCTAGGAAGTAAATTTTTGAAATTTAATAATGTTATGTCATGTTTTATCAATCAGCATAGAATGAAGATAGAATTTTATGTGAGAAATTGTTTACCTTAACTGTTTTGAAACTATTATTCCTGCCTGTTTTATCTTCCAATTTTGCTGTTGAGAAATACAATATCATTCGGATTCCTAATTCTTTTGGTTTAACCTGTTTTTTATTCACTGCAAATTTGTTCAGGTATTTACTCCATGCCCAGTTTCATAAGAATATCCTAATTAGTGTAAACTAAGTAGCAGATGGTATTCTGCCTGCCAATAATTGCCCAGAAACAGGCATGTAACATTAATTAACCCATCAGACAGAAGGGAAGGAAGGACTTATAATACGTATCAGTAAAGGAAAGGATTTCCACTCTCCTTCTAAATTTGAACTATAAATTCTGTAGCCCACATTGTCACTGTCAGCTACCTTGTGAACATTATTAAACTAATAACAGTGATTAACACATTAATTAGGTGTTTATATTTTTCATATAATTATGTTAAATATACAATTCAAATTGTTTTATAATTGTTCATTTTTGGATACTCATGTCTGCTTGTGGATGCTGGAGAGCTAAAATCAGGGCACTAGGTGGTGAACATTCATTAACTGTCTGCTATGGAAGGAAAAATGAGGGTTTCTAGAAGTAGGGAAATGTAGGGCCATACCTCAGAGAGAGAGAGGGGATGATGCAGTACATGTAGATGTAGAGACAGGGGACCAGAAATTCTAACTACAGAGATAAGACACTGTGTGTGTATGTGTGTGTGTGTGTGTGTGTGTGTGTGTGTGTGTGTGTGTGTTGTGTTCTTTTGATGACTGATATAACTGGTATTGATTTTAAATGCAGCAAAATCTCATTTATTTTGTTCTGGTTTCTGCATTTACAAAATTAAAAACCTGAAGTGTCAACAAGGAAAATTCAATTTGCAGTAGTCAATCGACAGTGCTTGATTATTAAGAGACATCAGGAGGGACACTTCAAAGAAATCAATACTGTTCAGGCTTGCTATTTGTGGCAACTTCTGCATCCTCTGAAGAATCCCCTCCTGTATTCCTATCCTTCCACTATAGTGGGGATGGGGAGCATACATAAAGTAGATTTAAGCTCTGATCAGATTTGGTGATAACTAGACACATTATCCTGACAGGAAAAAAAAAATGGAAGAAAAAGAACTTCATGGAACATTTACTAAAAACAACAAAAATTATAAATACTTCATATGCTTTACTTTTGAAATGCTTATAAAAGAAGCACCTTGAAAGAAATTTTATACACATAAATTATTTATACCTACATACATATGTGTGTATATATATATATATATATATATATATATATATATATATATATATACACACACACACACACACACACACACACACACACACACACACATATGATCTTCTAATCCCTACAGTATAATTGTTTTCACCTTAAGGTACTAAAATTGTCACAAATTAAACTTGGGGTTCCATTGCAGAGGCCATTTCCATTCAATTGAATTAAAACAACAACAACAACAACAAAAAAAAACATTTGACATTATTTGCCTTTTCTATTTATAGAATACTTATTGTGTACAATGTTGGCCATTACTCACAGGTTTTTTTAATTTGTTTTGTTTTTAATATTTATTTTTTAGTTGTAGATGGACACAATACCTTTATTTTATTTATTTTTATTGGTGCTGAGGATCAAACCCAGCGCCTCGCATGTGCTAGGCAAGCGCTCTACCACTGAACTACAGCCCCAGCCCACTCACAGTGTTTTAATATCCTTGTTTATTAAATAATTCAATAAATAATTACAAATCTGCTATATGCCAGCCACAGTTCTGGGCACAGTGTATACAGAGGTGAAAAAAAATGAGTTCCTGCCTTCAGGGAACTTACATTCAATTAGCGAAACCTGATATGAAAAATAATGTTTCATAAAGTTTACCAATATTTTGATAGAGTTTCAATTTTATGAATTAAAAATATCTGAAGAACAGAAATGTGAAATGTTTTACCCAGGGCAAAATTCCAAGTAGGTAGAACTCAGTTCCTGTATTGATAATAACTGTACTGTCTTATAATTTTACATCATCCTTCTTTGGTCATTTGGCTAATAGAGGGTTGGGTGAATCATTATTTGTCATCAAGGAGCTTGCAATGAAATAAAAAATTACACAAACAACTCGACTTTAGGTAAAATAGTCAGCATTGCACGACATACAGAGCTAGTGACTTCTAAGGATTTTAGGGAGGAAAATAGACTTTACCTGCTTATAGTCTAAGGAACAACTTCATGGAAAAGCTGGTGTTTGAGATACGATTAGAAGCAGAAAGAATTATACAGGCAGGATCAGGGAAAATTTCAAGTTTTCCATGACACTTTTTATACCACCCTAAGAAAACAATTAACATCTGAATGATAAGAAATCAAAATCTCAGTTTTGAAAAAACTATTTCTAGAAAATGATTTGACAAAATAATTTTGTAATATCCTCTTGGATTCTAGAAAGAGCTCCTAGTCAATTTTTACTACCAAAGTAATTGCTATTATCTTTTTTTTTTTTTTTTTTTTGAGAGAGAGATTTTTTTTTTAATATTTATTTTTTAGTTTTCGGCAGACACAACATCTTTGTTTGTTTGTGGTGCTGAGGATCAAACCCGGGCCGCACGCATGCCAGGCGAGTGCGCTACCACTTGAGCCACATCCCCAGCCCGCCATTATCTTTTTTTATACTACCATATCTTTCAAAGATGTGCATTCCCAGAAAAAAAATCTTCTATAATAATGGTTTTGAATTTTCTCTAGCCCTCATTTCCATCAGTAGAATGGAAATTGGCCAGAAAAGAGGTCAAGGGAACATATACTGGAGGAGACAGTATCTTTCTGTCAAATACCATTAGCCATTGACATTTTAAATGTAGTCATGACCCAATTACCTGTATATGGATTTTTCACTGTGCTAATTACAAATGCACAATTGTTAACTCTAATCCAATTTGTTTACATTCAAAATCACTCTGTCATTGTAAATTCCCAGAGAAGCTAGAGTCAATGACCAAACTAGAAATTCTTTTGCCAGTACTGAAACAATAATATTGCTTTGCAGAAAAGGAATGTGAAATCCAGATTTATAATTGTTTCCCAACCCACAGAAGTGGTAGAATATGGACTTGAGTCCCATTATAAAGTAAATCAAATATTTTTTACAACTTTTCTAATTACATGGAAAATGTTGGACACATACACAACAAGAAACAAAATTTAAGGAATTTTTTGAATTATATTCTAACCTCATTTTTAAAAATAAAATTTTCCTGCATGGGGACTATAAGAAAGTTTTCAAAGTTTTTATAAGAAGTTATTTTCATTGTAATGATACTTTGAAATACACATAGAATTGGCACAATCTATGTATATTTAAGATGTGCATTTAATTATATACACAATCTATGTGTATATAATTCATTTTTGAATCAGTTTTATTGAGTTCTACTTACACATAATAATTGCATCCATTTTAATTAACAGTGGTTGCATTTCTGCAAATACAATCCTTTTTACCATTACCACAATCAATCAAAATAACTATTTTCATGTTCCCAAGGTATTGTTTATACAGCTTTGCACTTGATCTCTATCTCCACCTTCACCAACTGACCATCAATGATCTTATCTCTGTTAATAAGTTTTCCTCTTTCTGATTTTCTAATGAATAGTATATAGTCCCCTGCCTGGCATTTTTATTCATCATACTGCATTTGAGTATTATCCATGATTATATGTATCAATAGTACTTTTCTTTTTATTGCTGATTAGTATATCTATATAGGGATAAATCACTTTATCTATTTATCTTTTATGGGCATTGGGGTTGTTTTCAATTTGAGGCTATTATGAATAAATAATATGAACAAATCTTTGTATTAAAATAACTTCATTTCTCTTAAATGAATTTCATATTATAACCATATTTAACTTACTAAAAAGTTGCCACATAGTTCTACATTCTCACTAGAGATGTATAAAATTTTCAGATCCTTCTTATTCTAAGAATATTTGGTATAGTCAGGCTTTTTTATATTAGCAATTCTCATATGTATATTACTATCTTATTGTAGCTTTATATCATATTTTCTCTATGAATATAGGTGGTGATCATTTTTGCTTGTACTGAATAGCCATTCATGTATATTTTCTTGTGAAGTGTCTAATAAAATAAATTCATGTTTAAAAAGCAGGTAGATTATCTTTGTCTTGTTGAGTTACAAGAGTGCTTTATGTATCTTGACTACACATTTTTATCAGATATATATTTTTCAAACATTTTCTGTCTTTTAAATTGTTTTAACAGTAGAGCTTGATTAAAACAATTATGTGATAAAATACAATTTATCTTTTTTAACTTGATAGCTTATGAGTTTCAGGTCTTTTTTTTTTTTTTTTTTATCTTGCAGTGCCTAAGGACTAAGCACAAAGCTTTCTTTCCACAGCCTCCCACAGATCTACATCCCAGATCTCTTAGTTTCAGGTTTGAAATATAATGAGTATGATTGATAGGAAATTAATATTTGCATATGGAATTATAAGACTTGAAATCAGGTAATCTGTTTATATATAATATGTACAATATGTTGTATAATATATTAAATATGTATAATTTAAAAATAGCTTGTTAATATCGAAATCAATCCCTATTACGATTTTGAAAAGAATTGCTATATATATATATATATATATATATATATATATATATATATATATATATGATTCATAGCAATATTATCTTCTGTACCAGGACCAAGAATTAAGCATGGAATATCTTTCACCAATGAAAATATCTGGATGTAGATTTCGTATTGGGTCAAGATTTAAAACTAGGAAATATAGATTTGTAATAGGTAAAGATTAGCCATATTTTTTATTTATTCTTCAGTGAGCTTTGGTCATTTCTGTCTTTCAAATAGTTTGTTCATTTCATTTATATTGTCCAATAAACTGGTAAAGCTAGTTCATAAATATTCCTTATTATACTTTTGATATCTTTAGGATACATACTGAGACCTCTGACTCATCTATTATTTTTAAAAATATTTTTCTTTCTGCCTCCCCTTACCTTATTTGACACCAGCTGATATTATTTCAGCTTTCTTTTCTCTTGTTTCTTTATTTTAAAGAGTATCTATTTCTTCAAGTTCACCATTCTTCTGGAGTATCTAATCTACTATTAATTGCATACAGTGATGTTTAATATCATCTATTGCATTTGTCTCTAGAAGTTACATTTGGTTGTTTTATTACATCCTATATTTTTCTACTCATTCTTTCTTTTATACATTTGTGTACATTAATGAGATTTATAATGGCTGTTTTAAAGTGTTATTCACTAATTGCATTTTTCTCACACTTTCTATTATTTGATTTTTCTACTAGTTTCTAGTCAGAATTTTTTTTTTTTCTTTTTTGTATCAAGGATTAAACCCATGGGTGATTAACCACTGAGCCACATCTTCACTCCTTTTATATTTTATTTTTTTCATTTTGAAACAGAGTCTTGATAGGTTGCTTACAGCCTCGATAAATTGCTGAGGCTGGTTTTGAATCTATGATTCTCCTGCCTCAGCCTCCTGAGTCGCTGAGACTACAGGTTTGTGCCACCATGCCTAACTAATCAATTTTATTAAATAACATACATTGCAGATTTTATGTTGTCATATTCCTTTAAAGAGTACTGGGTTTTTGTCGGGTGTTAAATTACTTGCGGTTCAATTTGATTCATTTAGGGCTTGGTTTTAATTTTTGTTATGCAAGGTCTAATATACTGCCTTTGTTCTTAGACTAAATATCCTTACTCTTAACATGTGACACTTGTTAAGATCCTTCTTATGTCTGACATATTGCAAGTTTTCTCCACTCTGGTTAATGGGAAATCAAATAAGTTTCCACCATCAATGAGCCTGTGAAATGATCCTGTCTACTCTTTATCAGTAGTATTTTACATTGCCTTTTGAATTTTCCTGCTACACATATGCAGATTATCACTTAACCATAAAATCAGGGAGTCTTTTCTGCAGATTTCTATGGTTTCCCTCTGTGTAGCTCCTTTCTCGCCAATATTCCATGCATAAATTCTAGCCACCTATTATTGTTATTGTTATTATTATTATTATTAAATTATTATTATTTAGTTGTGAGAATTTAATCCAGTGCCTCACATGCTACGCAAGCGCTCTACCACTGAGCCTCAACCCCGGCCCCAGTAGTTTTCCTCTTAATTCAGGAAAGCTACAATACTCTAGCTTCTTACTTTTATCTGTGTGTTATGATAGCACATGCCTTTAGAAATCAGGCTAGGCCCATAGAATGGGTCACTTTTTTTTTTTTAATCCTGGTCAGGGATCATAGTCCCGTGCTCCACTTGATGAGCAGTTTCTTAAAACCTTTGATTCATGTATTTTGTCTGGTTTTCTAGTTTTCCATAGAAAGAGGGGAATTCCTGCTTCTCTTAGTACCTAATGGGTGAAAGCAGAAATTTTAACACCCTATTATTTAATAAAATATCCCACATGTTGGGTTTCTATAGATTTTTCTTAAGTGAAATTGCTAATTTGGGGATGTGTTATATTTCTGCATTTCAAGTAGAAATAGTGAATACTTAAAATTTTTAAATAATTTCATAGTCATAGGAAAAATATTGAAATATATGTTGAATTTTGATATAATTACTTCTAATCATATGTATAGAAAGAGCTTTTCATAAAATAGGTTTCCTCTTATTTTAATAGATCAACATGATAAGAATTCTTATGTAATACATATATTCATAAATATTATTTTACAGGTTTGTAATAGTTAATCATATAATAGGACCATGATTTTATGAAATATACCAATATAAAAGACCACATTAAATTTTTATTTTAAAAATAAAATAGAAAATAGTGATTAATATTTGAAGAATTGAAATCAGATAGAAAATTAAGACAGATAAATTAGTAATAAATAATTAAGATAATTAATATTTTTCTTGTAATAAGATTTTTGTGTAAGTCAAATGAGATAATAGATGTAAATGGCATCCCACAGAACTTAATTTTATTATTTATGTTACAAATGAATACTAGGCCCTCCATAGCTGTGGAATTTTGTTACTTGATAATCAACTTCACTGTGCCTGTGTGTAAAGGAGAAATGAGAGAAAAGGAGTTGAATTAAGTTATATAGGGCCAAACCTGTAAAGACCTTGTTTAGTATACTAAAGAAATTATTATTATTATTATTATTATTATTATTTTTATTATTATTATTATTGTTGTAGATGGACACAATACCTTTTTTTTTTTTTTAATTTGGTTCTGAGGATAGAACCCAGTGCCTCCTCACACATGCTAGGCAAGTGCTCTACCACTGAGTTTCAGCCCCCTAAGAATTATTGACATAATTTCTTTCTTTTTCATGAAAGATTTAGTCTTTTGTTTTATAAACCTATATCACATAATTTAATAATACTTTACTTCAATTAAATAAATCATTTAATACTTTATTTAATACATATTATAATACTTTATTTAGCATTTATCATTCATGTTTATTCTTTTTTTTTAATTACTTATTTTTGAGTCTCTGTTGCTAGAAGTTCTTTCAGTCCTAAGTTTTTTCCTAAAGTCTGTTACATAAATACTAACCAATTCTTTGTGTCTATAAGAATAGAATTCTAGATCTTTCATCAAGCAATATTTATTTAAATAAATGTAACATTTTAAGTAAAACTATTTTACTTCCCCTATTTTTCCCCTCCCCTTTATTTTTGCATTTCATTTAGTTTCTAATACATAGAATTGGGCATTTTTTAATGCTAGCTTTGTCTTTGACATCTGAAGTACCAAATTATAAATTTTATTCTTTATAGTTATAAGGTGCATTTTGTGAGAAATGAGTGGAAATATTTGTTTTGAATTATACCCAAAAGACCTAAAAAGAGCATACTACAGGGACACAGCCACATCAATGTTTATAGCAGCATAATTCACAATAGCTAGACTATGGAACCAATCTATATGCCCTTCAATGGGTGAATGGATTAAAAAAATGTGGCATTTATACACAATGGAATATTACTCAGTACTAAAAATTAACAAGATCATGGCATTTGCAGGGAAATGGATGGCATTAGAGCAGATTATGCTAAGTGAAGTTAGCCAATCCCTAAAAATCAAAGGCTGAATGTCTTCTCTGATATAACGCGGGGGGGGGGGAGGGTGACTCAGAATGGGATAGGGAGGAAGAGCATGAGAAGAAGATTACCAATAAATAGGGAAGAGAGGTGGGAGGGAAAGGGAGGGAGAAGGGGAATTGCATGGAAATGGAAGGAGACCCTCATCACTATACAAAATACATGTATGAAAATGGGAGGGGAAAAAAAAGAAGTGTGTCACATTAGATTGGATAGAGAGAAGTGATGGGAGGGGAGGGGAGGGGAAGGGGGGGAATAGGAAGGACAGCAGAATAAAATAGACACTAGTATTGCTGTATGTATATATGTGACTGCATGACCAATGTGATTCTGCAACCTGTACACTCAGAAAAATGAGAAATTATACCCCATTTGATTCAAATGTATGATATGTCAAGATCATTGTACTGTCATTCACAATTAAAACAAAAAAAAATAAAACTCAAAAAAAAACATTGCTTAGTAAATCTATAGGACTTCATGGTATTTTATGTTTTATGCCATAATATTAAGCAACTTTGGCTTAATTAAATTTCCTTGCTCTTCCCGTTGACTCAAATATGTACATATACAGCCCTAGAATGTTGCCCAGACCCTTTCTGTATACTTTGAGAAAATGTGTTTCAGTTCCTTTTGTGCTGCACTAACAAAGTACCTGAGACGGGGTAATTTTTAAGGAAGATTAATTTCTCATTTTTCAGAAGACTGTAAATTCCAAGCTCAAGGCAACTTTGGCTTTTGTTGTATGGTGATGTTTCCTCTTACAGAGGGGTGGACCTCTATGTGAACACATGGCAGAAAAGCTGAAGAAAAAGCTAGCCACATGCTGTATGATTCTACTGTACAAGGTCATTAATTCTTTTAGTGCGGAAGGAGCCCTCATGGACTAATCACCTCTTAAAGACTCCATCTTTTATTCTGTCACATTGGTAAACCTGAGATTTAATGAGACACATTCAAGCACAAGAACATGTATACCTAAAAAGACTTGACATAATTTCAAGGTTGATTTATTTTTTTCATATGTTCATATATGATACTCTGATTTTATTTGCAAGCACATTTAATTTTTTTAAGAGAGAGAGAGAATTTTTTTAATATTTATTTTTTAGTTTTCGGCGGACACAACATCTTTGTTTGTATGTGGTGCTGAGGATCCAACCCGGGCCGCACGCATGCCAGGCGAGCACACTACCGCTTGAGCCATATCCCCAGACCATACAAAGCACATTTAATCTTTAAAGTCATTTGGAAACAATTCAAATGTTCTTTAATTTTTAAACTGACATCTTTCCAACTTAACAAATTCTCATCTGGTCATAAAAAAGGTTTTATATTTTTGTCTTCAACCATTTATATTTCTCTGTAAAACATCATTTTCTATCCTAAAGCTTTTTCATTTTTTCCTAACTTTATTACTTGGTTGTTTGTATATTCTATTGATATATGAGTGACTTATTTGTTTGATAATGGCTTACTATTTTACTGGATAGCCAATGATTTTTATATTCTTGTTTTAAAACATCACATTTTTGAAATCTTTTTAGTTATAACAGTTTGTCTGTTATATAGAATTATAACCAAATGTGTCATTTATCCATACTAATAATTTATTTTCTACCTTTATAGTAATTCTGTCTTCTAATTTCATTGCATTTCTCACTGCAACATCTAATGCATTCTGAATGATATTAAAGTAAATATGAGCCTTACAATTTTTCATTCTTTTTCTTTTTTAATAAGAATATCACTAGTATTTTACTGGTGAGACACTGCTTGTTGGTTTAAGATATATTTAGTTACATCTTTGTATCTATATTTTTTCTTTATTAAAAATGCAATGATTATAAGAAATATGATAGGAAAACTGAAAATCCCCGATAATAGTATCCAAAAAGATATGTAGTCTAATGAATATTATATACATTGTATGAAAACTGCTTTTTAAAAAATATGTTTTAGTTGCCAATGAATTTTTACTTTGTTTATGTGGTGCTGAGGATCGAATCCAGTGCCTCACACATTGCTAACACTGACCCACAGCTCCAGTTCCTGAAACTGCTTTTTGTATTAACACTATTTTGGACATTTTTATCTGTGACTAGATATATAATTAAATATTTCTAATGACTAATGATCAAAGCCCGTGCCTCACATGTACTAGGTGAGTGTTCAACCACTGAATTACAGCCCCAGCTCTTACCATGATTTTTTTTTGAGAAGAAAAAGGCTTTGTAAAATTCAAAACTTTCCTGTACATATGAAGAACACACCTTCCATTTGAGCACAGATATTTACCATAATCTGCAATGTAGAGAGGACAGTGATTGTGACTTAAGGAAAGTTCCTGTTATAGAGAAATGGGAATAAAACTTCTCCATGCTGGGAGAAATATGACAGGAGCCAAAGAGGATAAAAACAGTGCCTACATCATCTAAATAATGATCAGTGTTCCCATCCCAGAAATCCTTGTCCTGGGATTAAGCAGAGGGGGTGGGATGAAAAGAGGGAGACAAAACAGCATTACTGATAAGTTTCTAAAAGAAAGAGAAGCTTAAAGCATAGGGCTTTTTAAATATATATACTTTCCCCTATAGCAATCTGAAAAAAGTAGCTCCCCAAACAAACTTGGAGTGGTTGTAGTAGAGTAGGAATGGTGATATTATATATTTGATAATGGAGAGGGTTTGTCACAATTTTCATCAGATATGAAATGGGTCTAGAAGCTCCCATCAGGAACTGGGGAAAGAAAATAGCCTAATAAGGATTGTTTGTTTGTTTATTGTTATTGGGGATTGGACTCAAGGATGCTTTACCATTGAGCTACAATCCAGTTTTTTTTTCCCCTTTTGAGACAGAGTCTTGCTATATTGCTGAGGCTGGCTTTGAAATTGTGATCCTCCTGCCTCATCCTCCTGAGTGGCTGGGATTGAAGGCATGCACTATCATGCCCTGGCAGCATATTAGAATTAAGTTAGCATTGTTCCTTGGGATCAAAATTGCAAAGACTTCAAGATTAATATCCCAAAGCTAAAGAGTAGATGAAATATATGGAATAATTCACAGTATAAGCAACACCAACGAATCATGAAGAGAAGCCTCGTCAGCAAAATAATTGGCTAGATATTCTTCTAGAAACCCTTGCACATTACTCTACTAAGAGAAAACACTGTAGGTTATATATTAACTATAGGCATTTCAACAGCTGCTAACAGAGTGTCATGCCCCCAAACCAGAAGTGAGCTATATCTTATAAAGGGGCTGGTAGGTGCCCATAGAACAAGATAACTTTTGATCCAGATTCCCTTCCTCTGCATCCATAATGCTACATAATTTTTTATGTTAAGATTTTATCCATGAGGCTGGGGTTGTGGCTCAGAGGTAGAGCACTTGCCTACCATGCATGAGGCACTGGGATCGATCCTCAGCACCACGTAAAAATAAAAATAAAAGATATTAAAAAAAATTTCATCCATGGAAAGGAGAAGTGGAAGTATAATAAACATAGAAAGTTTTACCATTTAGCCATAAACAATCTTAGCTTACCTGAAATAGTTTTTTAAGCCTTGGGCAATATTTGGTTTCTTTGAGTATGCATATTTAACAAATGCCCCCTTGCCATTTTTTTTCTATCCATTGTTCCTATAGTTTAGAGTAAGTTTCACAGATGAGTGGCCATGTGTAAATTTTTGCCACATGTAAGAGGTATTCCATATTACTATCCAAAATGTTGTGTCAATTTACATTCCTGTAAGTATCTGTGGGAGTGCTTATTTCCCCATTCATATGCAGCAGGGCATGAATATGTGGCAGGAGCTGGAGGCTGTTAACTCCTCAACACATATAAAAAGAGAAAAATGCAGTTTATTATCTTATACATGGAGTGGTTTTATTCTACTTTTTCAGAGTGGTCCCACAAAGTGATTTTTTAAAAGTGATGTATTTCAAGTTCATGGCCCACTTAAAAATGTACAAGTTCACTAAAATGTTTGAAATTCATCACAATCTGTTTCTTCCCTCACATGATATATAGCTTTAGCAAATGATATCAGAGATATTTTGAAAATGTTTAACTTTGCTTTAAAAAAAGGATACCTGTGTCTTTGTTGCTCTCTGTATTAAAGTATTCTAATTAATCATATTGTCTCACACTCACTCAAAAGAAGTGTGCCTATTAAAAATTCACTCAATATGTTTAATATATTTTCTCTTTAAATGTAGGATTATGAATTAAAAGTTTCTATTCATCTCCATATTATTTTCCTCAGAAATATTTCTATAACATGCTGCATATATTTTATATTATGAAGGATGACAACTCAACATTAATTTTATAAGATATTCACATCCCTAAAATTCAAGTAATAGAAACAAATGACATTTTTTAAAAAGTCTTTGCTTCCCAGGGGCTTGGAAGGCTGAGGCAGGAGGATCACAAGTTCAAAGCCAGCCTCAGCAATTTAGTGAGGCACTAAGCAACTCAGTGAGACCCTGTCTGTCTCTCAAAGTAAAATACAAAATAAGGCTGGGGGTGTGGCTCAGTGGTCAAGCACCTCTTAGTTCAATTGCCCATACCCTCCATGAGTTATCTTTGATGGAAATAAAAAGTTTAGGATCTTTCACTTTAGAATTTCAAATACTGGGCTAAAATAGGTCTAAGATGAAGGGTTTCAATTAAAATTACATAGGAGGGATGGGGGCCTTGATAAGAAGTTACTTCTATAAATGTTTGAAAATTCAGAGTAATTTCTTATTCTTTAATCTTTTTAGCCTTGATTTTCTCCCCAAGAAAGTATTTGCCTTTCCTTAAATCTTACTGAATTGTGACAGTTTATTGTATAAAAGTTGACAATTTTAATATTTTTGGCACGATTTTGATTGCAATTTCCAGTTAAAGTTGTCAGATCTGTTGACATTGTTACATAAATTATTTCAATCAATGACAAAATAAGGAAAAAAAAAATATAAACCCTGTTACCATCTTGAAAAAGTCTGGTAATTTGCAACTCAAGTAAGCCATCCTTTTAAAAGACCCCAGAGAATTGGAGAGCTTGACACAGTGGTGCTTGCCTAAAATACCAGTGGCTCTGTAGGCTGAGGCAGGAGGATCACAAGTTCAAAACCAGCCTCAGCAATATAGTGAAGCCGTAAGCAACTTAGTGAGATCCTGTCTCCAAATAAAAAATAAAATGGGCTGAGGGTGTTGCTCACTGTTTAAGCACCCGTGGGTTCAATTAGACAGTACAAAAAAAGCATGTAAAATTCATAAAAGCTGACTAAAATATTTCTGTACTTAAACTTGGAAGGTGCATATTTTAACTATCTTATAGTATTTGAACTATGTACATTTAATAATAAAAGTTTAAAAAGTCAAGATAAATGTGAACTTATTTGAGAAACTAGAATATCTCAAAGCTCAAGTCATGCAGGAAGTCACTGACGTCTAATTAAAGATCATATTCTTTACTAAGAATATGGGCAAAGTTCACTTGTTTATAAAAAAGTGAATTTTAGATAGAACAAAGAAGTAAATTCAGAAGGATCTGGTATGATAAGTGGAAAGATCAAGGGACTTGGGGTCAGAAGACTTGTAAATAAGTGTCAATCATACCCCTTACTCTATGACCCTTGGATGACTTAATTCCTCTGATCCTTCTTTTAGTCATATACAAAGCAAGAATACATCTTTCTCTTAGGTTTGACAGCATATAGCACAACTCCTTATTTATAGATATGTGTTATATCTGAATATGATCCAAAAAGAAATTAAAACAACATTAAAAGTTGTTCTTATGAAAATTCCTCAGTTCAATCTCAATTTTAAATTAGTTGGCATTATTCACTCATGTCTCTTAATTTTCTTTTTTTTTTTTTTTAATTACAGTGGCATAATTAGAGAACATAAAGTTTGTCTAGTCTTACTCTGGAGTTAGTGGTGCCAAGACATTGGCCATGCCTTAGATGGTTCTGAAATACTTAATATATCTCTCAGAAGAGTACAAAACACTTTTGTTTTGGTTTTTCCCAAAACTGAAAAATATTTGGATATAAATGAGTGAAAAACATTTCAGGTGTTGACTCTTAAAATTTTTGTAATGACTAGTTAAATGTGCACTATCGGAAATCTAATAAACACATCCTCATAGGTCTTATATACCTATACAATTTGAACATATTTACCAAGTAAATAAAAACATTCATGCACCAAAATGCAAATTTATAATATTAAATTTATGTAAAAGGTTATACATCCTAATAAATACATTAGTCCTTACCAATTGAACATAGTAATGACTACTGCTACGCTACAATTTCTTCGTGAGTATTCAACATGGCTATCTCACCTTGTGTCTTGGGGCAACTCAATTTTTACAAGTTTTCTCCATTTAAATTAGTGTGAAATTTTCATGTGGACTGTGTGATATAATAGTATTGCTCTCATCAGTTTCAAATACATTGTTTGCATATTTAATCTATCTCACATTTTCATTAGCCTACAATTAAAACATCATGTAGTTAATAAAATTATATGACAATGCTTAGTTCATTTTATCCAGGTGGTCTGGAATATGATGACATTATTTTTACAGTTTATAAATAAAATGGAAAGACAACAAATAAAAACTTATTGTAGAAAACTGGTAGCCCATTAAGAATATATCTGTGGATTTCCAGGATTCCATAGACCCCAATTTGCAAAATCTTGACATATAGTAATACTATAATTGTGTAAATTTGAGAAACACAGGTTGCATATTTCTGAAGTCCCTTCAAAACATTAGAGCATTGTTTGACATCTCATGACTTTATGATTTGTATCATTTTAATATCATAAGGAATATCCATAGATAAGGCCCTTTTTCTTATTATTTTGAGTCATAATATCCCATAGTAGTTCAGCCTTGCACTGTAACATTATAGAGGGTTAAATTAGACAGATTTTCTGTTTTAATTGCAGACCGCCTGCCTCACTAGGAAGTAGATCATAAGAAAACATGTGAAGCTGAGTCCTGAGAATGAAAAATAGAGACTAAACTATACTCAGAAGTATCCTCTGTTGGATGACTAAAGAAAAAGGTACTAAAACCATGTAGATTTGACATCCTCTTCATTCAAAACAAACTTTCTTTTCCAAAAAGTGATTCCGTCTATCCTACATATAGACCCTGTGGGCTTGCCTCACCTGTCCTCCAGATGTGCCTAAGCATATTTGAATCCTAGGGAGAACGGAATGCTGATCAAGCTAGGCCCCCTCTTCCATATAATTAAAAGACACTTGTTTGAAATGTTGCTGCATTTTGGGAACACAACTGTTGTTTTACATGCTAAAACAGGAGACTGACTCCCTAGAATGATTCATGTCCCTAGGAACTTGTCTGAATGAAAAACTGCAATGGAGGCAGTTTGTATTGTCTACAATAATATTCCAGGAACATCCATAAGCTACTGTGTGTGTGTGTGTGTGTGTGTGTGTCTGTGTACACACAAAAATGTCTGTGACTTTGGGCCTCATATGCAGTGTGTTAGACACATCATATGTAATTAGTATTCCTTCTAATTCATCCTCATGTACTAATGGGTAAGTTCTTTAGACCAGCCCTGATTCCTCTTATGCCTGAAGCACAAACTAGATCAACTTACTTTCTGTTGTGCAATATACACTATGATATTCAGATTCCCTGGTTTCACTCACACTTTTCCATCTAGAATGTCCTTCATACCACCTTCCTTTTCATGACTTTCTTTGCTTTGTCATCATCTTCTTTAATTCCTAATAATATACATCCTTATATAATACTTATTTACTTTGGCTTACCCTTTCCCCCTACTCTTCCCCTTCATCTCTATTTAAATGTCAACTACTCAAGGAAATAAAACACAAATACTTGTGTATCAATCCTTAGTTTTTTCCAGACGAGCCTCACCAATTCTTAGCAAGGTTCTGTTTCAAATTTAAAAAAAAGCTGGGGATGTGTCTCAGTGGTAAAGTACCTCTGGGTTCAATCCCCTGTACTCCTGTAAAATAAATAGATAGCTTTAACATTTTATTAAAATAAAATAAACTTTACTTTGAGAACTTAAGTTGAGATAAATATTATGGGGGCAATTTGTTCCATAATACAGTTGGAAATATTTAGTGGTATAACACAAAGGATGGAGGCTTGTGATCCTCCATCCAAATTCATCAAGGTTGATAAAGGGTCTCCCTGTATATGTACAATATAAAATCCATTCATTTCAGCAGAGGCCATAGCTAAAGGTTGTTTTTTTCACCTTTCCTCTGTTGGTCATCACAAGAAAATAGTTTTGCTTGCTACCTAATAACACTGCAATTTTATAGATCTGTGGGCAATCGAATTCTAAACAGTAGGATACAAAATTGTTAGAGTCCAGCTGGTAGATGGTAAAGATCAAAAGCCAGAAAAATCAAGTGTGATCTACAACAGCAATCTGATGTCTCAGACAATATAGCTATGAAATATAATCTGTTTCTTTTCAAAATTTCATAATGAATACATAGTTTGACATTTAATCTGTACTTTAAAGTATTGTTTTTGTTTTCCTTTTTCATTATTTTAACTCTATGTGTAAGAATGTGGAGGAGAAATGGTGTTGAGGGAGTGAACTTTGCTCAACATTGTAGTTTAGTCCAAATGTTTCTGTTATGTAGCCAAGTATTCAGATAAAATATTGCCAGTACCTTTCTTAATAATTTATGTAAGCAAAGAAATCATGGATGGCACTATTTTTTAGCCTTGCTATAATGCCATTATAACTGGAATTGAAAGCAAAGAAAATGCATTCAGAACATGGAGTTTCAGAAATGTGGATATTCTTACTAGAATTCCTGGTAAAACAATCAACACTATCCATGTCAGTCGAGAAAAGTAGTTCACTAATTGAAATG
Organism: Marmota flaviventris; assembly: GCF_047511675.1. Classification (NCBI taxonomy): domain Eukaryota; kingdom Metazoa; phylum Chordata; class Mammalia; order Rodentia; family Sciuridae; genus Marmota; species Marmota flaviventris. Next base: position 3,094,952 of record NC_092519.1, read on the forward strand.
TGTAAAAATTAGATTTCAAGTGCTCATGGCTAAAAAGTTTATTATATTTTAGTTATTTTATTATTGCATTATAATTATACATAATAGTAAAATTTGTTGTGCCACAATTTAAAGTCCACATAACATAACATGATCAATCTCATTCCGCAGTACTACCCCTTCCTCTCCCCTGATCCTTCCCCTATCCACTTGTTTTACTCTACTGATCTCATGTATACTACTATTGTTGTTTTTAGTATTATTTCAATTAGTGAATTATAATTTTATATCTATGTACAAGCATAATTCCCCCAGTATTTCCCTATGCCCTCCTCTATTACTTCCCTGTGGATCCCCTTCCTCTACTCTATTGATCTTTATATTTCCATGAAATTATTTTTTTTTCCCTTTTTCTTCTGTCTAGAATATACATATGAGAAAAAATATTCAACCCTTGACTTTATGAGTCTGGATTATTTAACTTCATGGTTAGTTTAAAAATATATCCTATGAATGTTCAAACCATAATATTTGACTTTGATATATATTAATCACATAATGTTTATAATTCAGGGAAACATGATCACTATACTAAAAATATTACTTCTATAAATGGTTACTGGTGTTAGTTTAAGTGATATCCTGCAGCTAGATTACAAGACTGTATAAAAAGTAGAGCTTATAATGATTGTGAAGTTAGAATTGGTAGCAAGAAGTTCTCATGTGTTATGGCACAGTAGAGTGACTATGTATAGTAGTAATGCAGTATATATTTCAAAACAATAGAAGAAGGGACTTTGAACATTTTCACTCAAAATAAGTGATAAATGTTTAAAGAGATAGATATGTTTAACCTGACTTAAATATTACCAAATGTATACATGTATCACCAAATATTATATGTTTTCCCTATTAATATGTATAATTCTATGCTATTATGGATCAGTTAAAACTAAAATTGAAAAAGTAGACATTTAATTAAGGTCCCTGATAAGAAGTATAAACAAATCGATACTATCAAGTATTTATGTAGTAAATAAGAGAAGCTTTTTTGCATTGATTTGAGCTAAATAGGGATATGAAATATAAGGTTATGGAATGAATTTGTGGATCTCAAGGTTCTTGAATACAGTTAAGTTTCAAGGACTGGAAACAAATTGAAATGCCCTCTAGGTTTTCAAAATTGCCTTTCTAGTCTTATCTCTATGTACAATCAGTGTGTGTGTGTGTGTGTGTGTGTGTGTGTGTGTGTGTGTGTGTGTTATATAAACTCTAGTGGCAAGCAGGTTATTTCTGTTTTGAAACAGTAAAGACACTGGACATAAAATATAGTGATAAGCTACTCACAAGTAATCAGGTGATTTTTTCATCTTCCTCAAGAGAAACTAAATTTTACACTATATTTCAAATTCACAAGAATATATTTAGCTAGCTACTTATACTTGATCTAATCATTTATGGCCAGAGGTCTGGTTCATGTTGGGTGGATTTACCTTTAACTCACCCTTGAAAAGATGACAAGGCTTCATATAAGGGAAAACTCTTTAATAGTTATAACAAAATATGATAGGTGCTGAGTATGACATGTAATTATTATACAAAGTTGGCCCACTGAGAAATTTGGAGTAGTGTGTTAGGTCATAAAATCACTTTTCAATCACAGAAGAAGTAGCCAAGCAGGCTATAGTATAATATCAGTATTATGATTAATTGCATAAGAAAATAAGTTCTTTAATGCTGGTAGTAAGTAAAAGGAAAAAAAAATGTTAATAAATCTGTCTGATTTTGATGTCTGTTGTTAATGACAGATGATAATCAATAATATGCTGCTATACAATGTCCTAGAAAGTCCTAGAGGCAGAAGACTAGGAGTGATGCTTGAGGAAGCCAATATAACTGAATTTTTGCTGTTTCAAAATCTATATATTCTCATAGACCATTTATCTAATAGTCATGACTAGATAAAATAGAATCCAATTAAATGACTGAGTAGAATGTTAATCAAAATCATTATACTAATTAAAGGCAGTACCTTCCATTTGATGAACACTATTTTTGTTTGTTTGTTTTGTTTTGTCCCCCCCCCCTCCCTGGGATTGAACCCAGGGATACTTAACAACTGAGCCACATCCCCAGTCCTTTTTATTTTTTTTATTTAGAGTCAAAGAGTTGCTTAGGGCCTTGCTAAATTGCTGAGGCTGACCTGGAACTTGCAATCCTCCTGCCTCAGCCTCATGAAAGACTGGGATTATAGGCATTGCCTCCACACCTGGCAGTATTGTTGAACATTACATATATCACCTGTTATAAGTCAGGGTCTTTTCCTAGAAGAAGGTTATAGAATAAGGTAGGATAATTAAGTGTCAGTTGAATATACAAGGGTATCCATAGTCTAGCCTACAAAACCATATTTTAGTAGCATCTTTCCATACTTATTTATAAAAACATGCTTACATTTCAACCACACAACATATTTCACCATTTTCTAAACACACTGTGTTTTTAAATGGGTGAAACAAGCATATACTTCCCCCCCCCCTTCATGTCTACTGTGTAAGTTTTTTTTTCTTTGTTTGTTTGTTTGTTTTTTAAGATCCACACCACTTCATTTTTCAAGATTTATCTGAAATCACTTTCCCACCAGTTAGAGGTGAGACATTCAATATTTGTAACAATGTGTGCAAGTTTTTAGCCCCATTAAACAATAATCACCTGAAGGACAGGAAGAAATATTCTTCTTGTTTGTTTGTTTGTTTCTTAATCCACTGGAAGACTCCAAATATTTCTGGATTACCTGGCCAAACAACACCTATAATTGACCCCTTACTTCACAAAGACATGTTTAGGAATTATGCTATTTCCATTTGGGCCTGCAACAATTAGTTACAATTTTAACTTTTTGATTCACACTCAAACACAGGTACTTTGCCTTTCTTTGAAAAACATATATCTAAAAATATGATTGAGTCCTGGCATTCATGGTACTAAACTCCTTTTCTGTAGTATTACTGATGGTTATTGTTACCAAGCTTCACAGAATGTGCTTCCTCCTACTTTCATTGTATTAACTCTTTTGCTGACGGCTAGGTAATCAATGATCCCTGACTTAAGGTACTTTTTTCTTTCTCCTATAACCCATTATTTTCCAATTTATCCAAGAGAGACTAGGCCCACTTAATAATGGATGCAAGAAACTCTGGACTCACGATTTAGATAGGTATTAACAAGTTGTCCTTTTTCTTCTGACAAAACAGTGGCAGCTTCTTCAGAAAGTGACAATGCCAATGCTTTGGTAAATCCTGCAGTGTACATGTTTTTGATCTTACTTTATAAATCATTTTCAATTGTGGGATCTTGAGCTTTGTGGATCAAATAGCACTTGTTCATACAGCACAAAGGTAGTCTATAACAAAATATTAGAATATTATCCAGAAATCTTATTTAAGGAAAACTACAAAAAGCATTGCTTTTAATTAATCCATTCATTGGTAATAGTCTACAATGACATACAAATAACTTCCTTCTGTTTGTGAATGTCAAGATAACCTAAGGGAAAAGTGGGTGGTTCCATAAACTTTATTCTCAGTCATCACATGCTACCCATTGTGTTTACTTATGTTCTGTTGACTATACTTTAAGATTATTTTATCTAATAAGAATTAACATGTCACAAAGTAGAAAAAGGACATAAAGATATTAATGGAAATAGACCACAGATCATAGATAATAATGATATTGAAGCACAAATTTAAAACATCAAAATATCAAAACTGATAATTCTTTCCTGTGAGAACCTTATACCCATCTGAATTTCCAAATAGTGACTTGTAAACATTTTAATGAGTAAATTATAAAGTCCTTTTAAAGGAAACTTATGTTATTGAAAGAACATTCCAAAAATGGATGTTTGAAATACTCATGTGATTTATCTTTCATTTTGTCCAAACAATATAAATATGCTGCTTATATAACTTATCTCTATACATTAAAAAATTAAATAGTTGTATATTCTAAGCAAATAGCTGCAATGATTTTCAAATAAAGTCTTAAAATATAATAATGTAGCTTTTCTAATTAATATTATTTTCAGCAATAGTATTTCAAGCATCAATTTGGTAATTGTCAGCAAAAACAATTTGCACAATTTATACAACTGGTATTTTGTAATAAAAAATGTATTCCATGACATGCTTTTTTTAATAGAGCTCCATATATCTCTGAATTCTTTCTTCAGGCGTATCAGCACTTAAAACAAACATATAGAAATGAACTTTTACTAGTCTTTTGAATTGCCGTATTATAGATCATTCTACAATGATTCAGAAATGATATAACAATGAAGTCTATTAATTATAGTTTCTCAATAATTTCAAGAAAAATATTTTGACAGATTAATAGCTTTCAAATGGTTTATTATTTCTTCAGTTCACAGTCCATTTCTCTACATATTTAATAAGACAATTTAAGTACTGTATCATTATAAACAAAGGACTTGATTATCCACATGTTTTGGCATACACAGGGATCCTGGAACCAATCTCCATGAATAATGATGGCTAACTGTAGTGTATCAATATGTATGCATATATTGGAACTGGGATTATAGTTCAATTATTTTAACTGTTAGGTGTATGTGAACAAATCAAAAAAAATTAATATAATAAAAGAGTTCACATTCACTAATAAGGTGCTTAATCCCCCCACTACTGAACCACTACAAACCTATTTATTAATCTCTACTTCATCCCTGCAAGTACTCCTTGTCCCTTGGATTGGTCCATGCTCCTGTGCCCACACATTTTTTCCCCTTAACATTTTTGCCTAATATAATTTCATTTGCTGCTCATGAATGATCATTTTCTGTATTATATAAAAATACTATTCAGGCTTCAAAACCTAACTCATTACATCTCTTCATGTCTTGCTTCTTTAGGTATTCATAGAAGTATTTTTATATCTCTGTTATAGCTCTGATCATAGTTATCCTTGTAAAAGCTTCCACAGTGGCTGTCTCTGTTTATGAGTTCCTCAAGGGCAAGGATCAATTCTTATTCATCTTTTCTTCCATTGCCTAACATAATGACTAACATGGCATAAGCATCAATAAGTGGGTTGGAGTATATTTCCTCACAGGAAAAGGGAAATTAAATAAATGGCTACACTGTGATTAGAACAGCAGACTAGTTTAAGTTGCCACAAATGCTTGCCATCAGCCACCACTGTAATAATGTTTTGCTTACATACTGCGTTTCATTTTAATCTTTCAATCCTACACTTATAAGTAAACTTTTACAAGGATTCTGGGAATTGATGTGACTGCAATTGGAAAGATTCCAAGTATTTTATTGAAATAAGAGGCAGCACAAGAAACTGACCAGATGTTAAACACTGTGAACATGTACCTTGGGCATCTCATTTTAGTCTTGCAGAAATATGAACAAGGGAGTAATTTTTCAAAATTGCATGTGGGATTCACATGCACAAAGCCCATTATTTTCCCACACGTACCTGAAATAATGGGGGTAGAGATAGCTCTGATTCTATAGTCCCTACACACATCTAAATAGGAATGAGACCAGAGGGACACATGAGAAATACTCAATAGCTTTGCAGTTGTTAGTAATTCTTTCCTCTACAAATAATGTCATTCCCAGAATGAAAACGCCTGCAACATATGCAGTGAGAATGGAAAGTCATCAATAAACTTGAATGTGAATCTGAATGATGACTGTCATTATTTTGCATATTTGAACTACCATAGGATCAAAGAAAATATGATGTAGAGAATCTAACATATTTTCAAAAAAGAATAAACTAAGTAAAATTGGCTTAAAAACCATTTATTCTTTTGTTTTTTGGTTGGTTGCTTGTTTAGATACTGGGGAATGAGCCCAGGAGTTATGAGCCACATACTCAGCCCTTTTAATTTTTTTTATCTTGAGACAGGTCTTGCTAAGTTGTTTGGGGCCTTACTACATTACTGAGACTGGCCTTGAACTTGCCATCCTCCTGCCTCAGCCTCCCAAGCTGCTAGGATTGCAAACATGCACCACCACATCTAGCCAGTTTATCCTTTTTTGTAAAACATCAGGTTTGAATGTAGCCAGACATAGCTTAGAATAAAATTTTAAAAACATAATTGTTAATTATATATCCTTTTCATTTTTTTCTTAAATAAGAGTAGTAAAACCTTCTGCAGAATGTTACTGTGTTAATTGAGGTAATGAATGCATTGTTTAACATACAGCACATGTTTAAAGCATAGATGCAATATTAATAATGGTATTTTAACCTAAAAGGTGTATGTATTAAAATGAATTTTAATAATTTAAAACAATTGTCTATTTTTCATAAGACAAGTACTGGCAATGCTCATATAATATTCCTGTCACCAATATTTCATTCCTCACTCGATTTTCTTATCAGTTTGTGGAATTTTTTAAAAATAATCTTTTAGTTGTAGATGGACACAGTATCTTTATTTTATTTATTTATTTTTATGTGGTGCTGAGGACTGAACCCAGTGCCTCAAAAATGCTATGCAAGTTCTCTACTACTGAGCCACAACCCCAGTCCCAGCACTGTATGGAAATTTACAGTGTTCTTTCATTCTAAGCAGAACCACTTTTACATTCTCTAATGCTGGCCTTGGCCATGTAACTTTCCTAAGCTAAATAAATGAAGTAGAGTTGATGATATACCAGGTATGAACCTAGAGCTGATGCAAATTTCTGCAAAGTCTCTTATTCCTCTATTTTAAGTAGTCTATTTGGGTCATCTTTGCTTTATCACATTTGTAGATGAATAACAAAAGCTGAGAGAAGTGAAATGTAATTGAGCACATTGAAGAAAACAAGTAGTCTCACCTGAGGATCACAAGTGGGCTACCTGTACTCACCTGAGGATCACACAAAGCCCTGCTGGACCAACCTGAGCTCTCTCATGCCATTGCAGTCAGGGAACGTGGGCTGGACTCAGAAGCCCATCTCATTAGAATATCAGATCCCAGAAGGAAAGGCAGGAAGAGCCAGGCTGGCGGGTCTCTCCCTGCACTTGAACTTTCACTCTGGAATTCTTCATAGCACAGAGAGCTCCACGTGCTGACAGAACAAGGGCAGAAACTAAGAAAAGCCATCTTCCCTGGCAGGCCCTAGGAAGGTGACCAATGACATGCCTCAAACACACTATTCCAAAAGGAGTCACATAGAGCCACTCAGGGTCAGTACGTGGGGAAATGAATTCCAGGCCTGACTGGAGGAGGAGAAAAAGGCCCATTGCCAAAGGTGTGCTCACAGGTATACAGGTGCAGTCGGAACCACAGTTACTGCAGCCCACCAACTGCCCTTCAGTGTTGTGACTTTAGTTTCCATGCCCTTCTCAGGACATTGAAAGGGAAGCCTCACAGTTCACAGTGCTGAAAGGCTAGGTGTAGCAAAGATCTAAGATAATTCAGAATCATTTTTACCCAGGAACAGATGACCTTCACAATTATAGCTGTGAGCCACAGGTTGCTCTTTCTGCATTTATTTGAATGCTCGGGATTGGACTAAACTTCCACTCACCTTCTTAGGATTGAAAGGAGCCTTGGGTGTTGGCTGACCAAATATTGCTAAGTTCCCAGTGTGCTTTCCAGCTGACTGCTTGAAACACTGATGTTTCTCTATGTGTTGCCACTGTGGGTCAAGGGAGAGGGCTACTTGTCCTAAAGATCATCTAGTCCTAGCACCCTAACTTCAGCCACCCTTACTGGGAAAGAGAAGAAAAAAAACAACCAGGTCTCACAGAATTCACAAATGGCAGGCTTCCATCTGCTGACTAGATGGGCAGGCGGGAGGTCGCAGGACAGGAATGTGAGCTGGCAGATTTGAGCCCTGCAGCACCTACCTGGCAGGTCTCACATCTTCTCCCTGTCCCTGCATCAGAGGGGATTTTGGGGAGCAGAGACGGAGTGAAGAAGGAGGAATCCACACAAGCTGTTGCCATACTACAGTCATTGGAACCCAGAGGTTGCAGGACCCTAGGGGCATCACACCCCAGCCCGCACAATGGCCACCCTCACTGCTTGCCTGACACCTCATGGGGACACAAGGGGGCAGAGGGTGGCCTGTGCCTCCATCTCTTCCCACTCCCTGGCCCCACCCTCACCAAGTGCCTCAGAAAATCAAGTGGATGTGTGGAGGATCCAGAACCTCTTTCCCCACCAGGGAATACCTGTGATTCTTCATGGGGGTTGGGAAGTGAAACTCTAGGAACCTGAAGGGGAAGAAGTGAGCATCAGGAAAATGGGTGGCCAGAACCATCACCCACCAGCTCCTCTCCTCCAGAGAAGTCGTCTCCCCCAAACGTCCCACCATCTTGTTCCCATCGGTCTCTCTGACTTTCCTTGTTTATTCCTGAGATGCACTTCACATGTCGGTGCAGGAAAGGCCACGGTCCCTCTCAGAGCTGACAGGGACACCCATTTCTCATGGCAAACATCCTGATCTAACACCCTAATTACCACATTAGACTGATGAGATAAGCCCTATTTCTACTCTGTTCTGCCAGTGTGAAGACCAGAAAGACCTCCCTACATTGCCCAAGTGGAACTGGGTGACCTGTCAGGGAGGTAATGGCCTCCCTATAACTGGTTAGGAAGCCAGGTCAGAAGTTCTCACATACCCTTGGGGGTGGGAAGAGAGGGACACTTACCTCTGTCTCTGCCACCTGCTCCTTTCATTTCACCTCTTTATTCCAGCCTTTCTCTCCCCTACCTGACTCCAGGTGACTTGAGGGAAGATCTGTTTTCATCAGATTTACATCTGGGTCATGGGGACAAATCCTGCAACATATAGGCCTGCATCAAATTCCTGTGAGTGATCCATGGTACCCAAAAGGAACACAACACGTTCCCCATCCCTTTCAGAGCTGCACGTGGACACACGTTCTCAGTGTTCCTTACAAACATGAAAGATCTTACATGGACCTTCTGCAACCTGTAGACAGACTCACCTGTGTTCCTTGCCTCCTGCTGGTAGGACCATCCGTTGTCACAGCAAACATGCAAGTAAAGCCTGTGGGGATAATCAAGACCTAGAAATTTTAAAAATAAGTGCACCAGCACAGAGTAGCTGTGGCAGAGTGAGGCCTGGCACCTACATGGCCCTGGGTTTGATCCCCCCACCACAGAGCAACAACTACAAAAAAATCAATCTCTCCCTCTCTCTCTCTCTCTCTCTCTCTCTCTCTCTCTCTCTCTCTCTCTGTATATGTGTGTGTGTGTGTGTGTGTGTGTGTGTGTGTGTATGTGTGTGTGCAGCAGTAGTAGTCAGAGTATCAACTCAGAGGGAAACTCTTCCTCAAGGCACAAAATGAAGGACACCAGAAATGTCCAGAGTGTAGTCCCCAGACTAAGTAATAAGAATTCCTAAATATTAGCCATGGTGGACAAATAAGGCATTTATTAGTAGCACAAAATGACATGTGTTCTTATTACTTTATGAAGACTGACCGTCTGCGTCTGTAGAAAGGGAAGCTGTTCATCCAAGTTTTCATGCTCTCACCTGCATCCCAACTCCCTGAGGATCAACAGTCCTTTATGGCTTTCAGAGCCAACTTCCCGATGGGCTTGGTGACACACGCCTGTAATCTCAGCTTCTCAGGAGGCTGAAGAAGGCAGATTGCAAGTTCCAGACCAGCCTTAGCAACTTAGCAAGACCCTGTCTCCATAAAAAGTGAAAAGGATGAGGAATGTAGATCAGAGGTAAAGCATCGCTGGGTTCCATCCCCAGTCCTGTGCCTGCACCCAAAAATAATATCAGGGAAAACTTCTTGCTGCTGGGTTCTCCATGCCTGTTTGTAAACCGTACCTGGAGACAGGGAGGAATTAAATACCTTCAACCCAGAATCAGCAAAGGGGCTGAGAGGAGCCATGTTTCCAGTGAACCTGGTGGACACACAACAGTCACACTGAGCTTTTGAGGCCTTTTGGTCCTGATGACAAATATTTTGTGGCACCCAATGACCTTCACAGTTCTTTGGAGTAACCAGAACATCCCCCAGGACTGATGAGGGTTTTCAAGTCCCTGTGGTCACCAAAGGGACCCAAGCAGAACACTTTTGGAAATCTAGAGTTGAAAACTCCCTACCCCTTCTGATTGAAGTCTCCAGAAGGTAGCTCCCTGGCCTGATAGGTCCAGCCTCTGCATCTCCCTCTCCTGTGCCAAGTCTCCTACAGAGAGGAAGCAGAGTTGTTTCTGAGAAAGCAGACCCTAGGGACAGGGGCTTGGTCAGAGTCCCTGGGCTGCCAGATAGCAGCTGCACAACCCAAGCAGTTCAGCTAAACCTGGAGAAGGCAGGGAGCTCACCAAATCTGGCCACAGGTGGATGGGCAGTAAGCACGTGTGGGGCATGACTAGGTGTGTGAAGAGATGGAGAAAAGCCAACCCCTGTCCGCAGGTAACAGCCAAATTTCCATGAGGCTGGGTTGAAGAGGTGGAGAGCTGCTGAAATTGCAGGAAAAATGCATAAAGAGCTCCAACCTGCTATGCAGTAGGAAGACTCCTCCAGGTGAGGACAGCAGGCTCTTGTCCATTCCAAACCCAGGGAGGGACGGTGCACTTCCTGTGGCAAAGAGAGCAAGGCCTGCCATCCCCCAGATGCTCCAAGGTCCTCCCCTCTTGCATCTTCTGTCTCAGGCTCTTCCTAGCTCCCACAAAGAATCACACACAGAATCAATGGAAAAATTAACAGTTGAAATAGCCCTTACCATGCCCTCCAGGTCTGAGCGGCCTCACCTCCCTACATTCCTTCCCATAGCAGGTAGAGGGAAATAAACAAACACAACGGCCATAGTGGTCACTTCTTACCAACTGTGCATCCTGGGCATGTGTTCTCACTTGCTCACATATTGACATCTAAGACCTGTGTGCGAGGAGGTGCTTTCAGCCTGAGAGTGGCCATCACTTTCTCCAAACACCTGGACAGACCAACACCACTGCCCTCCTTCTTCTCCCAGAGGGAGTGTCTCCTCAACTGACCTGAGTACATCTGGGAAGACAGGACTAAGCTCCTTACCTCCTGGTTTTCCGGGAGGGTAAGATGTCCAGTTCCTTGTAAGCAGCCTGTGTTGTGATTCTTCTGGGAGAGAAAGACCTCCAAGCAACATCCTCCTTATCACTCCTGGGACTTCCTCTTCCAGAGCCACTTACCTGGCCTCTGAGCCACAGAATGAACCAGGAAGCAGGGGATGAAGTGCACTCAGCCTGCTGCGGAGAGAGGTCAGGAGGCCAGGGTCCTCCTACTCAGCCTCTGGAGACAAGAGCCCTGCCTAGCCCTCCCCAAACACCTTCCATCCCTCTACCTGGGTGTGACCATAAGCAGGTCTCCCCTTTACCTGCTGTAGGCTGATACATTGCCTTGGACCCTAAGAGGAAAATACAAAGCATCAGACCCTCCGACAACAGGCTTCTGTGCCCCTTACCTTGTAGCTTCTGTCCTGGACATCACCGCTCCAGCTCCAGACCCAGAAAGAAGTCTGTGACTCTCTGCAGGAACCTGGACACAGAAGAGGAGAGGATCCAGGGGGTGCTCCATCCTCTCCCAGACACCAGAGCAAACAGCCCAACTAACTGGCGGTCAGTGTCTTGGGAGGGATGATCCACTCAAGACAGTGTTCTTGGGGGCATTCACACCAGACCCTCAACCCCCAGGAGAAACTGACGCCTGCTGCCCAAGGGAGCACAGCTACCCCTGAGGGTGTCTTGAAGTAATGGTACCCCTTCCTACCTGATGCGGATTTACTAGATATTCTTCAGAGGTCTTTTCATTCCAGGCTCCCTGCCTCCTCTCTCTACTACAGACAAAATAAAACCAGACAATATATAGGAGAAGGGCATGGGGGGCTGTGGAGACAAAGAAGGCTGGCCTTAGGAGCCTCTTGAGGGCAGCTTACAATGTCCCCATGGAGGGAGCTCTTCTAAGAGGGCCAGCTGTTGCCAGCACCACACCAACCCAAGACAGGTTCCCCTGCCTCCTCCTCCAAGTCCCCCCTCCTGCCCCTGAATGTGGAGATGGCCTGCTGACCAGTGAGTGACCTCTCCTAGGTGCTGTCTCCTTGGCTCTCAGGCTGCTTCCCACTCCCTTGGTGTTTGCATCACAATAGCTGAAGTCACAGGGCACTGTGGCGGTGGGGGTGGGGGTGGGGGATGGAAAGCACCAAGGCTCAGGAGGCAAAGCTGGAATGCTGAGCGCATGTAATAACTATTGAGACCCCTTTCTCTAGAATAAGTGCTCTCCTGGGTGCCCAGCATACACAAACTCATTCCCTTGGGTCATTGTGGGAATATAGTACTTGTTAATATGGATCGAGTCACTGGCTTGGGGATGATAGAGCATAGAGTCCTTCCTTCCTTCCTGTTATTTTTCTTTTCATTGGATTTCACACACCTTAGGAATGAACGTACATGTAATTGTGCGTGTATATGTGATGTGCCTGCTAGAAAGTATGAATATTTCCAGAACTTTGGAATGGTCCTTGTGCCTTTTTAAATAGTCACTTCCCAAATTACCCACAATTCTGAACTCTGTCATGATGCACTAGTTTGCTTGATTTCCCCTTCATATCAATGGGGGGGGGGGGGGGAGATTCCAGGTTGTCTTCAGAGTCTGGATCTTTCTCTGGACAGATCCTCAGTCCAGGAGATCCATCTGTGTTTTCATGTGACACAGCACTCTGTTCTTGTTCATTGGCCAGTAGTATTTTATCACATGAATCCAGCACAAAGTGTTCACTCATTCTAACTTTCTTATATTTTTCATCCTTTCTAGTTGTTAAGTATTATAAATAAATTTGAAGTGGATCTTCTGCTACAGCTGTTGTTTTGAAGGTAAGCACTCATTTCTCTTGTAGCATAACCAGGAATTGGTTAGCATAGTGAAATTGTTGGTTTATACTATTTCTTTGTCAGTTCAGGCTACTTGAACAAAATACCATAGACTGGCTTATTTAAATGACATGCATTTATTTTTTGACAGTTTTGGAGTCTAAAAGTTCAAGATCAAGGTGCTGATATGATCTGCTTTTCTTGAAAGCCTATCTTGGCTTGAAAACAGCTTTTAAAAATATTATTTTAATTGTCAATGGATTTTTATCTATGTGCAGTGCTGAGAATCAAACTAAGTGCCTCACACAGGCTAGGCAAGCACTATACCACTGAGCTACAATCCCAGCTCTATAGTTGGCTTTTTTTTTATGTTAGGAAGGCCTTAGGCCTGAGTCTAAGCAACTCCATTTTAGAAAACTCCAGTTTGAAACCTGCAGTTTCACCAGGCACACCCATAGAGCCCTCCAGTATGGCCTCCACACCTGATAGGAGGGGAAAGGAAGAAGATCAGGGTGGAGACCACCAGACCAGTTGTTTCTGACTCCAGGGTAAATGATGTCACTGAGAAATCCGGTGGTAGCTGATTAGGATTCAAAGGGGGGTCAAAACCCCCCAAAATCTAGTATAAATGATAGAGCAAATGAACAGGGATTCAGCCAGCCAAAACAAGGAAGCACTCAAGCTGGAGAGCCTGGTGAGGACCTGACATCCCATCACATGTCATCCTTCCTGAGCCTCTGCATGATCCTCACCACTCTCAAACTCTGCCATCTCCTCTGGACCTTGGTGAGAGAGGAAATTTCTGCCTATGGCCAATCTTCTCCCTACAACTCAAGGGATCATCCACTCCATGCCGGGAAAATCCTGCCTTGGTTCCAGACCTGATCACCTGGTCACCATGGTCTGAGTGAGTGTGTATCTGCTGCACTCAAAGCCTAAGACTTAAGACCTTTGAACTTAGCACAAAGAGGGAATGTCTGTCACTAACCTGTCATGATTAAGTGTGTTTTGCAGTGCTTAGAATTAATCTAGAATTGTTTGTTGTGAATTAATTAATCTAGAATTCTTTCTGTGTATTGATTATGTCTATTGGAGTGCCTAGCATTAAGGATTTTCATTTTCTTGTCAATATAATTGTGAGATTATATTGAGTAATTTGAGTGAAGAAAGCATTGAAAGGGGCAGAAGCACGTGGACTTTCTTTATTTCTCCCCTTGACTGCATGCTAAGAGTCAGCCAAGTATATGATGCATGGCATTTTTGGTTGAAAGGTGACTCCAGCTAGCCATTGAGATGATATGATTATGTTAAGATTTGCATTCATATGGATATTGGACTCCTGCTATTCACCTCTGCCTGCTACCTGCTACGGGACTCCTGGAGGGTTCCCATTGGTTGGGGAAGTACAGTAGGAGGGAGTTCTGGGGGAGGAACATTCTCTGGGGGTTCCGGGAGAATGCTGCGTGGGTGGACCTGCGATCTTCCCAGGGGCGTACAGAACATTGGCGGCAGTTTCAAAAAATAAAGTTTGTTTCTGCTTGAGTGGCTCGTGATTTTGTGCCTAGCCAGACTGCGGCATTTGGTGGCCCGTACGGGGAACGCCTGAAGCTTGGAGGTGAGTAAAATTGCTTGCCCCTGAGGGAAGGCGACAAAATGGGTAACCATTTCAAAAAACAATGTGTTCTTGTTTTGATTTATTTTGTTTTTGTTTCAAGCTGCCTATCCCTAGAATTTTCTCAGGCAAAATGGGAAAAATGGTTGGCTCAAGGTTTGAAGTTGTTCGGCCCTGAGAAAGAGAAAATTGATACAACTATTCTTTGTTCCGTTTTTGTTTCATTCTGTTTCGGTTTTGTTTTATGCTATCTTATTGGGTTGCGTTACCTTTACAGTAGATTAGAAACTAGTAAAAAACAAACCAAAAGAGTGTTAAGTAAATTGTTAGAGGTCCAGACTATGGTAGAAAACATGTTAGGTCAAGCAAAAGAGAAGGTCTCTCGAGCTAGTCAGACAGAGGAAAATTTGAAGAAAGAAAGCTTAGAGGAGAAACAACCATCAGGCAGGGAATTACAACAGGAGGCTGCTACTAACTCCGTTCTATCACCAGAGGGCATAATTCAACCAACAGCTCCATCTACAGCTGAGTGGCCCTCAAATCCCATAGTTGATGGACGGAATCCTGAGGCAGGACCCCAAAGATTAGCATGTCCTGTACTTGAGAAGGCAGGAGGGCAACAAATTCACCATGCTTTAGATTTCAAAACAGTAAAGCAATTAAAGGAGGCTGTAACAACCTATGGGCTGCAAGCACCCTTCACTGTGAGCATGGTCGAATCCACCAACTTAGACATGACGCCAGCAGATTGGGCTAACGTGTGGATCTGTGCTAAATGGAGGACAATAGTTGTTATGGAAGGTTGCCAATGAGGAATTTTGCATGGAGACAGCTAGGCGAAATGCAGCAGCTGGTTACCCTCAAAGAAATCTAGATATGTTATTAGGAAAAGGTCCTTATGAGGGTCAATGGCAACAAATTGAATATGATCCTGGCGTATACGCACAAATTGCTGTAGATGCGGTTAGGGCATGGAAAACTTTACAGGGGCATGGAGATTTACAGGGACAATTATCTAAGGTAAGATAAGAACACTTATCCTTTTATTCTACTGTACATTCATGTGCAATGTAGGTAGTAGTACCAACATGGTAATCAAGTATTTACTAGCTTTGATAACACTATAAAATAGTACTTATTTCATAGTCTCAAAATATTCCCCTAAAAATAATCATTTTAAAATATGCCATAGTATATTGCAAACAGGTACTATTTTAAAAAATTTATTGAGTATAGGTATTAAGGCTAATCAGCATTTGAAAATCAACTGGTGTTTTGGGTTTTTTTAAAATATAATTTTAGTTGTAGATGGACACAATACCTTTATTTTGTTTATTTATTTTTATGTGGTGCTGGAGATCAAACTCAGGGCCTCACATATGCTAGGCAAGCACTCTACCACTGAGCCAGAACCCCAGCCGTCATCCTGTGTTGTTATTCAGAACACAGCATATTTCCCCTACCATGTGTATATCTATTCATATTTTGAAGATTTAATTGGCTATCACTTCTCTGCTAAGTAAATAATTAAACTCAATTACTCTGTATTCTCCAGTGTCACTTGTATACTTCTTATTTGAAACCCATTTCAACTGGTATAACATGGTTTTATTTATTTGTCTTTCCAATTTGACTAAACTGGGATATTCCTGAAAATAGCTACTATGATTGCTCATTTCACCATTGCTTCTTTAATACCTGTCATTTTGTGTCTAACAGGTAACCAACACTCCACATAGAATCATTCCCTGGCTGGTTGGCTAGTAGCACAGGTCATTTTTTCTCAATTTTTGTTCTAAACTGAATAAAACATGGGGAATTAAAGGAAAAAAAAATTAAAAGGAAAAGCAAAGTATTTTTTTAGCCCCCTCCAAAAGTAAAAATTTTAACAAAAATAAATGAGTTTAAATAATGGGTTTAGCTTGATTTGAAATCACAAGAATATATCAAAAACTATTGTCACTCTAACTTATCTTTATCTCTATTGGATTTGACAGACACAGAATAGGCACATAAACATACAGAAAAATCATACCCTCTTACTGTACCATTGTTTGACAAAATAAATGCCTAAAGTGTTATGTAGTTGTAAAATATTTCAGGAATGTTATGGAGATTTCTATATGCTTGGCTCCACAAATTATAGTTCACAAAATAGATTGCCTCTTGGTTTTAAACAGACCCCAAATGAAGAGCTTAAAAAATGCCAGCATTTATTATATTATTTCTCTGTGCCAAGAAACTGGCTGCATATTTTCCATTCCATTTAATCTGCACATTAATCCAGTTTAGTAATTACTATTGTGTTGTCCTGTTTCTTTTTTTTTCTTTTTTTTTTTTTAAGAGAGAGAGAGAGAAAGAGAATTTGTAATATTTATTTTTAGTTCTTGGCGGACACAACATCTTTGTTTGTATGTGGTGCTGAGGATCGAACCCGGGCACACGCATGCCAGGCGAGCATGCTACCGCTTGAGCAACATCCCCAGCCCCTGTCCTGTTTCTTTAAATAAATTAAAAAAACCTATGATCAGAGAATAACTTCTCTCAGATTCTCAAATTCTTCAATAACTGACTTGAGGTAAAATCCTATTGTTTTAAATATGATATTATCCTCCCAATGATACAAAAAGAACCATATAGACTTCGAAACTTTATAATTTATAAAGAAAGAATATCAAGAAAAGGCCAATATAGTTGAATTTTGCAATAACCTTGCATTTACTAGAGTATAGAAATAGAAGACATATACCTGAAGTATAGATATTAGGCTAAAAACTTACTCTAATATAAAATATTGTCATTATTCTTTACCTCTAAGAAGGCCAAACCTAAGAATAATGTAGACAGGAGGAGAGAGAAAAATAACCGTTTAACACAAGAAAAAGGGAGTGGAACCTATTTAAAAAGCCATGCAGATATATCATCTTTGTATAGATAACAGTTAAAAAAAAACTTTTATTTTCACATCTAATAGGGAATTTCATCTAGATTCATTATTTTATAGAAAGCCAGTGAGAGAAAAAGAAAGACACTAAGTAGAGTAATTATATGATACTCATTAAGTTCTACCAAGTTAATGATGAAACTTCATTTTCTTTAATATACTAAAGAAGTAGGAGCATAGAAATACAAATCACACCTTCTTAATTAGAACAGATTAATTACAAAAGATTAAGAAAATAATTTTCAATGACTTCATTTCCTTTAAAATTCATATTGGTTTCTGTATGAATTTCTAACTGGAAGTACAATTTCTGTTTATTAACATTTGTTGCCAAGTACTGTATATCATCCATAATTCTGGGTTATTAAATTCCTGAAGCATGCAATACAGCAAACTTAATAGATTTTATGCAAATTGTTATATAGCAAAATAAGACCAGGTGGTACTCATCCTAGCAGAATCCTTCCATAACATTTTCATATTTTTGTTAAAATTAAACAAAATATAAAGTTACCCTTGTGACGTTTAATTTATTTTAATTCATTCTCTATTACAATTTTTTATCCATTCTTCTGGCCCTTTGCACCATGTTATGATACAGTTTTCATTTTAACATTCTTTGATGTTCAGTAGTTTACTACTTTTAAATTGTGACTAGAAACTATGGGACAATTATGCATAGCAATATTCCCACTGAAAAACCACATGCAGAGGATAAAATCGAGCTTGAGATAGAGTTCAACCATTAAAATACAAACAATATCAAAATTTTAAATTGCTAATGTGATCATTTTTTTAAACTAAGAACAATTAGAGATAAATAACCGAGTATGGATACTCAGTCATTTTGTGGTACTGTCCAGAATTTCAAATTTTACTAATATTAGCAGTGATTTCTCAGAAGGAAAAAAAAATTAACATTGACACTCAATTGTATAATAACTCTAATATAATAAGAAATAAACAAATCTTATCGAATAAGAAAATCTATACTATAAACCAATTTTTAAAAAAATAAATGGAGAGACTAAGGTAAAATTTCTAAACAGTAAAATGAGAGGGGAAAAAGATCTTATTTCCTTAATTTCACTTGTCATGCCTTAATTTTATTTCAAATGTTTTAAGATTATAAATTATTGAATTATCTAAATTATTTTTAAATTTTAGAAAATATAAATAAGACCCTAACTGTGAGAGTATCCTTTGGATTGGACATCTTGAACATGCTAATTATTTGAAATTTTAAATATTAGGTCCATAAAAATAGACACTATCTTAAATGCTCAATACTTTTGTAATGTAATACCTAACCATGTAGATGCAAACAGTTTATAATCAATGATTTATACTTTAAGTAACCCCTAAAAAATTATGTTTAAAAAAAAAAAAAAAAGAAGTCCTTGGACCTGAATCTTGACTCCCTGTAAACAGAGTAGTCAAATAAGGAGCAGATGACATCCTGGAACCGTAAAGCCAGTGAAAACAAGGATTAGAAGTTCTATTAGAGGTATTTTTAGAATGTAGTTCAATCAAGAGAGTCTAAATTTGAAGACATTAGATCATAAATAATTTGATTTTTTTACTGCATTAGGAATTAGCACATATTATATGTGATGCATTTAGGAACTAATTAAAGGCAAATTTTGCACACACACATAATTAACCTTAGTTTATTCTCCATGATATGTACAAACATTAACATAAAATGAATCATGGCCTGAATTATATTGAATGAAATTATAAAACTTCTAAAAGTATATCAGAAAATTTTTGTAACCATTACTAAGGCAAAGTTCTTGATTAACAGAAAGTTGATTTATAAAAAAAGAAATACCGGTGGTGCATGCCTGTAAGCCCAGCAGCTTAAGAGGCTGAGGCAGGAGGATCCAGAGTTCAAAGTCAGACTCAGCAATGGCAAGGCCCTAAGAAACTCAGTGAGATCTTGTCTCTAAAAAAAAAAAAAAAAAAAAAAAAAAAAAATGTGCAAAATAGGGCTGAGGATGTGGCTCAGTGGTTGAGTGCCCCTGAGTTTAATCCCTGGTCCAAAAAAAGAGAAAAGAAAGAAAGAAATACATGAATTGAATATCATAAAATTAATTTGTGTTGCTCAATATTTTAAAAATGAAAAATGACTCATATTTGATATAATATTTGATTGGATATTAATTGTATCTAAATTATAGAAATTTTCTCAGATTTCAGATACAAGATCTGAAAAAAATTTCAAACATCATTAGACATTAGGAAAATACAATACTACTTTATACACCTTTAAGAATGTATAAAACTGAAACAACTGAAAATATCTAGCATTTTCAAGGAGAAAGTATTTGAAAATTGTATACTTCATCAAAAGGAATGTGAAACTGTATATCAACTCTGGAAATTAGTCTGGTACTTTTGCTGAACTTAAATTTGTGTTTTCCATATGAACTGCAGATCCCATTCCACATTTACTCACAGAAATATAAATTTGAGTTTACACAAAGTCTTTAAGCAAATGTTCATCAGTATAAAAACTCAAATGTCCCTCATCTAGGAAATAAACAAATTAAACTAACAATAAAACTAACAAAAAGGGATGGAATAAAAATAAATACATGGGCTGGGGATGTGGCTCAAGCAGTAGCATGCTCGCCTGGCATGTGTGCAGTGCTGGGTTCTATCCTCAGCTCCACATACAAATAAAGGTGTTGTGTCCATCGAAAACTAAAAAAATAAATATTAAAAAAACTCTCTCTCCCTCTCTTTAAAAAAATAAATTTAATAAGAACAACAACTCTGAATTCATTAGATTAAGTTAAAGTAAGCCAATTCAAAAGGTTATGCTAGTATTCTGAGTGAAAAATTAGCAAATCACATCCAGAAGTAGTTAAAAGATTTATATTCATAATTCCAACTGGAATTTATTGTCAGTATGGTAAACCAGTACTTCAATTAAAAACCAGTCAATGTAATCTATCATATCAATAGACCTAAAAATAAAAGTTGTAATTATTGAAATGGATACAGAAAAAAAACATTTGTGTGTGTTTGTGTGTGTGTGTGTGTGTGTGTGTGTGTGTGTATACATGTGAGTTTGCAACTGGGGATAGAACCTAGGACCTCATACATGCTAGGCAAGAACTCTATCACTGAACTACTCCCTAGCCCTCTTTAAACTCTTATCTTAAGAGAGGGTCTTGCTAAGTTGCCCTGACTATCTTTAAATTAGAAATCCTCCTGCCTCAGCCTCCAGAATGATCAGGATAACAGACATGTGCCAATGTGTCTGGTTCAGAAAAGGAATCTTAAAAATCAATACTCATCAGGGTCAGTGGAGCTCACTTGTAATCCCAGTGGCTGAGGAGGCTGAGGCAGGAGTATCAAAAGTTCAAAGCCAGACTTATCAAAAGTAAGATGCTAAGCAACTCAGTGGGACCTTGTCTCTAAAAAAAAATGCAAAATAGGTCTGGGGATGTGGCTCAGTGGTCTAGTGGGTCTAGTGCCCCTGAGGTTAATCCCCAGTACACATCCCCCCCCAAAAAAAAAAATCAATACTCATGCTAAATGTGGTAGTACAGGCCTGTGAGCCAAGCTAACTTGGTGAATGAGGCAGGAGGATTTCAAGTTTAAGACCCTCCTTAGCAACTTAAAGTGACTGTCTCAAAATGGAAAATATAAAAAGGTGTGGGATGTAGTTCAGTGTTAAAGTGTCCCTGGTTTGAATCCCCAATACATAAATGAAACAAATATATATATTTTTAAATCAATACCCATTCAAGAGGAAAAAAAAATCCTCCCAGCAATTAAGAATAGATGTGTACTTTCTGTACTTAATAGAAAATACTTAAAAAAAATTTTTCAACCAGTCTCATTTTTAAAACAAGACTGTGAACATTACAAAGATTATGTATTTTTATCCAAGACAGAAATTCAAACTATCACAGGCAAGGAGGGAGGGAGGGGGGAAGAAAAGAAGAAAGGAAGGAAGAAAGAATGAATTAATAATTTGAAGGAAGGAAATAAAATGTTTACCATTTGAAGATAAATTTAACATAGGTTTTGTATGTTTGAATAAAACAGCAACAAAATCTTTTGGGACTGATAAGTTCAGCAAGTTTAGAGGTAAAAAGTCAATGTCCAAGTTTTTTATACAACCTTCATATGGAAGGACAAAAACCTTGGAATAATTGTAACAACATTGAAAAGAATAAAGCAGGAAGCATCATTGTGCCTGATGTTAAAGACAGCTACTTTGCTGCAATTAATAGGAGAATGGAGTACTGGCAAAAGACAGAACACAGACCAGAAGAACAAAATAAGATAAAGAAATAGCTGCTAACAAATATGTCCAACTATGTTTTGACAGAGGGAGGAAATCATTTCATTTCAGGAAGATTATCTTTCCCTATCATTTGGATCAATCCACATGCCTAAAACAAAACAAACAAACAAAAAAACTCCCAGAAACCTCAACATAAACCTCACATGGCTTACATAAAGCTCATTCAAAATGCATGCAAAAAGGACTTTCATATAGAACTATAAATTTTACAAGAGAAAAATCAAAGAAAAACATTGGGGGATGTATAGCTAAGGGAACATAAAACTAAACATGCCTGTGAAACAGAATGAGCAAATCTTTATGCCTAACCAAATAACTAAAAAAAAAAAAAAAAAAAAAAAAAAAAAGATGGCAAAGATGCAGGGAAAGAAAAAGAGGAGCAAACTAAACCTAAAGCAAATAGGGAAAAAAAAGTCCAAAAATACCTCAGAAATATATCAAATGGAGAATAGAAAAACAATACTGAAAAACAGTGTTATGTATTTTTCTCTAAGATGAATAAAATTGAAAAAAAAAGTTTGGCTAATTTGATTAAGAGAAAAAAACAAATATTGAAATTTCTAAAGAATTAAAAGTTGAGCCAGTATAATACAATTCAGAAAATATGTATATATAATATATTTTATTTAAACATATATATATATATATATATATAAAAGGACCACCAATAAATTAGAAAACCAGATAAAATTGCAAAATTCCTAGAAACACAGAAAGGATAAAAACTGACTCAAAATCCATAACAATGTGAACACATTTTTATCAAGTGAGGACATTGAATCACTAATTAAAAACCTCTCAACACAGAAAAACTCAGAACCAGATGGCTAGCTGGGGAATTCTATCAAGCATTTAAAGGAGAATTAGCATTCACATTTCACAAAGTTGTCCCCAAAATGGAAGGAGTCATCACTTCCAACTTATCATATGAGGCCAGCATCATCATGTTACCTAAAATAAAAGCCTTTACAAGTAAGAAAACAGCAAACCAATCTCCAAAATAAATAGAGATTCAAAAAGCTTCAGTACTATTTAAGGACATTTTTTTTTTTGGTGGGTGTAGTAAGGATAATCTCTAGTCTTTATGAAGAGGCCTAGAGACCTCCCTTATCTCTTGTGCCATGTGAGGATGTGAGAACACCACAAGATAGCTAAATGTGACCCCAAACCTACCAAAAACTTGATCTTAAATTTGTCATTCTCCAGAACTTTGGAAATGAGTTCCTGGTATTTATAAGCCATCCAATTATGGTATTTTATTGAAGCTGCCTAAAAAGACTAAAATAGTGTATCATATCTATAGATATGTACCATAATAGAAATTAAAGCTCAGATATTTTTTAAAAAAATGTTTTTAATACACTTTAAATTAACTGTACTAAACTTATTAACAAATTATTTTCTTAAAAATGAATTTTTCAAATGAAAAATGCTAATAGTAAAAGTACTATTTATATTTTCACTAATGTCTTTAATATCTGACAAAACTTAGTTGTATAGTGTCCTAATATTTACTTCTGTCCTATTTTTCCCAACCTATTTCAGTATCAAATATAAGGTAGATTCTAGAAATCTTCATTTCCCTGTCCCTGAATGTGAATTTTAGAATACTGCACCACACTATTGTTATTATTCATTTGAGACCTTGTTTTTGAAGTATTTCATTTAATAATGGCCTTTTTTTTTTTTACTTTGCATCCTCTCTCTCATTTCCTAATAAATTATACATGAGCATGAACCAATTTCCATCATTTATCCATAATTTTTATCACTTTCACTTGTGAAAATTATACCAAAAAACTTTGTTTTATTATGCTTAATGATACTGCATGTTGCCTTTTTTTCATTAGAAATTAAGAAGACAACAAAACATTGGAAAGAGCTGTTGAGAAATTGTGTAAAAGTTAGAGAAAAAAGTTGACTTTGAGGAATTGGCTTTGGTAATTTTGGTTCTGGCAAGTCCAACAAGCCAGCCAGCTGGAAACAATCAAGAGGTGAAGCTGCAGGTATGTGTATAAATCCATAAGGCATGATGGTATGCTGGAAGGACAGGTAGGTTTCATTGTCATCTTCCCGAGGCAGAATTCCTTGTTCCATGGGAAACCTCTTTCCCAAGAATTTCAGGTGAATGGAGGAGGCCCAGCTGCATTTTAGAGTGCAATCACTTTTGTTTATGATCAACTTGTTGTAAATATCAATCACATCTATAGAATATGTTTCCTGCAACAATGGGATTAGCATTTGACCAAACAACTGGGCCCCACAGCCTAGCTGAGCTAACATATGAAGTTTCACCCACTGTATCATATTAAAATGTGTTTATTAAGTTGATGCATCCATGAGAAAATGTTTAATATTTATAATATTTTTGCATTAGCACAAAGTTATTTTCTTTTCCCTACTTCTCATTCTTTACCTTTGGCCATTTTCCAGTTTTCAAATGTGACTAGTATATTCCAGTTTTACAGCCTAGAAAAGGAGACATGCTTGAGAAATAAGAAAAGATCAAAAGGATTAATTTGCATCAAATTTAATTACCTTTATTTAAAAAATAGTTTGTAAAAAGCAGTGTTCATTGAAATAAAGGAAAAGAGATGGATGGAAGAAAGCCTAGAGTGGCTCACATTATTGAAATAGGGAAAAAAAAAACAGGTGACAAAAAATATACTTACATGATCCTAAAAAAAATATCAGCAATGTTTTTGAGTCATAACAAAAATAATGACAATTGGGGCCAGGGTTGTGGCTCAGTGGTACAGCGCTTGCCTAGCATGCACAAGGCGCTGGGTTTGATTCCTGGTCACCACATAAAATAAATAAATAATCAAATAAAATAAAAGTATTTAAAAAAATAATGACAATTATAATAAAAGCTACTTTCTACTTTTTATATTTGAATATTCTTACAAACCTTTCAGCAGTGATACATTCTTGCCTCTTCTATAGAAAGTTCTATATATAATGTTGTCCTACATATAAGTAATTTAAAACAATTGTTTCCGTTAAATATATTGACTTTATATTTTCTACTTTGTATGCAAATATTATATGTACATTTTTTTTTTTTTTTACTTTCAGAGAAATAACCATTTTTCATTAGATAATTATGCCTCTAAGGAAGAAAAATCCCAGGGCTAAAACAGGCAATAATTTAAGCTAAAATAAATTATAAGTTTTAAATGTGTTATTTAAAATCTAGATTTACATATATACATTCAAGGTTGTTTATTAGTACCCAAGAAAGCCTAGATAAAATCCTACATGACTTCATTATGAATGGGTACAAATTAAGGGCAAATTGGCAGATGATGTGGCCATTCCTACATATTAGACCAATAATACACAAAATAAATACTCAACATAAGTTTTGTAACTTAGTTTGAGTAACAACAGGAAATATGTTATTTGATTAGAAAATAACCATTTGACTTTCATGACTTTCACGGTCATGAAAGTCAAATGGTTATTTATTTTTTGTCCATTTATCTGGATTGGTTGAACAAGTTTGTAGGTCACCCACAGAGAACTACTTTCACTCAATTACTTGGGCAGTCTTTTTGATTATGTTTAAATATGACAAGGTAGTGAAGTGGCCTGGACTCTGAGAGGTTAGTGAATTTGTATGTGTCCTCTTGACTTGTAAACCTTTTATAAAGGACTCTCATAAATGTTCTTCTGTTAATTATCTTACCACATTCTAATGAATGCAAGTTCAATTACTTTGGAAACTCTCCAAAATATTTACAGTAAAATGCAATTCCTCTTTCAAGTATCTTTCTACAAATATTGTGATCATAGTAAAGCAGATCAAGATATAATAAAGAACTTTTCAATGAGAAAGTATGCATCATTGAGCAGCTCACTTAGAACTCCAGCGTCAGTATCTCTAATGGATAGAGAAACTTTTGGGTTCAATTAACTATACTTAAAATATTATTCTACAGAGGCATTAAAATTACGTTAAAAAGCACATGGATGAAAATTTTAAAATGTCACATTCCTATTTTAAAATGAACTCCTATTTCAAAATTCAAGCAAATTCTCAACATTAGAACAACTGTTGAGCATAAAATCAATGAGTGTAAAATATTTAATTGTTGGAATGAAGGCTAAATTCTTACTTTTACTTGTAGATGCTTCGTTACAGACATCAGGAACAAATGTAGGTTTAACTAATCCTTTGTATAAAAATCAATGATCATGAATAAGTAAAAGATATTGGTCTAGGTACAGCTCAAATGACCAAGAAATCATCTCAGTAGTGACCTTACATTTATAACATTTCTTAAGGAACACTACTTTGCAATATCCTAAATGGAACATCACTCTTTGTTTCTAAAAGAAAGGGAAATTGATCTTAATAAATAAATGCACCAATCAGAGACTAAAACATTACATAGTCAAATCTATAAGAAAAGCACACAAAGAAATAGAAATGCACTGGAAATTTTGTAGCAATTTAAACAATCATGTTGTCTCAAATGGTAAAATAAGGTAAATAGTGTGCTTGAAAAGGTCAAAACTCTGTAAAATATATAATATACAGTCATGTCTAGCTGTATTTCATCTTCTGAAGTCAATTTAGAAATGAATTACATTTTCAAATGGAGAATTTTTTAATATCTATTTTTAAACTTCATTTAATATACAATTTTTTCTTCACTATTAGATTAAAATATAAATTAAGTGTACATCTATATCAGGTGTTTCCTACCATCAATAAATACACACATTCAAATCACAAGTTTCAGAAACTAATTTGCTCAAAACATTTCCTTTGAATACAGATGTCATCAAGCACTTTTTGTTAAATGTCAGATAGTAAATATTTTACATTTTGTGGACCATATGTTCCATATGACAATTCCTCCATAGTATTATTGTAGCAAAAAAAAAAAAAAAAAGTCATAAACATCACATAAAGAATAGATGGCCAGGTAAAAGGATGGAGTTGGAGACTATCATGCTAAGTTAAGTAAGCCAATCCCCCCAAACCAAAGGCCAAATGTTCTCATAAGTGAATGCTGATCATAATTGTGGGGGCGGGGGACATGGTATAAATGAAGGAACTTTGATGGGACAAAGGGGAGGCAAAGGTGCCAGGGCTTGGAGTAGGAAAGATGGTGGAATGAGATGGACATCATTACCCTAGCTACATGTATGACTGCACATATGGTGTGACACTACATGGTGTACAACCATAGAAATGTAAAGTTGTGCTGCAATTGTGTACAATGAATAAAAAATGCATTCTGTTGTCATATATACCCAATTAAAATAAATTTTAAAAACTTATGCTCTATATGTACATGAATATACCACAACAAACTTCACTTTTATGCATGTCTATAAAGCCCAATTAAGAATAATTATAAATAACTATAAATAAATAGAAAAAATAGAAGGAAAACCAGTAGAGTAGAAGAAGAGGAACAGGGGAAGGGAGAAAGGGCAGGAAAAAAAAAACAAGTATTGGTGACTGAAATTGAGCAATTTATATTTCATGTTTTCATGAGTATGACAAAATGAACCCTAATATTATGTATGACCCTAATGACTAATGAAAACATTAAAAAATAATAGATGTGTTGTTTTGCAATAAAACTTCATGACAACAGCCTCAAATATTCAAATGAACCCTTTTGGCTGGATTTGGACTATTGGCTATATTTGGCCCTCAGTTTGTAAGGTGCTGGCTCATTTTAATGCAATAAACAAATAACAATAAAAAGTATCTCTATAGATATTTTATTGGCTATTTCTTGCACAAACCTATTTCTAACATTGATAATCATCAATTTAGTATTTTCCTAATTTTATACAACTTTTGTGTAACCGTATCTTTAATGACTTTTCTGAAATGCTACTCATTTTATTCTAATTATGTAAGTACAATGAAAAATAGAATGCTTTCAAAATTTGCACATTTTACTTTATTATTTAAACCTGTAGGAAGAATGAGGAAAGACAATTTCTACCAAGTGAATGCTGATAATGAGTTTTAAAACTAGGTATGCACACTCAATGGCCCTAAAGTAATTAGAACCTAAGTTTATTATCTTCAAGTTTAAAGCCAGTACTTTAGAAATTGTCCCTTAGTTTAGTTTGGACTTAGTATAGAAAAGGTGAGCCATAACGAATATTGGGCTTAATTACCAGCCTCTCATATACATAATTACTTGAGAAACTTTATTAGCATTTTTCCTCCTAATTATGCACACTCTTATTGGAAAGTTCCAATAAACAAAACTCTTGAATCTGAATCTCTATTAGATTTTTTGTTTGCACCATACAGAATAGTGAATCAATTTCTGCTTATTTCAAACACAAAAATATAAAATTAGCTACATAATTGGTCTTATCACTGGTTAGTAGAATAAAAAAAAAATCATATAGTAAAAAAATGTTTCACATACTTTATGATAACAAAGATTAAAGAGATTGCAACTTGTCATAGCCAGCAATGTCTCTCAGACTTGAGGGCATTCTCATAACATCATAAAATGGAAAGCTCTGTATCATTTCAAAAACTGTTTGATTTTTCTTGCAAATTTAAAATATTATATGTAACAGTTTATTTTAGGAGTTATTTTGAATTCTTCTTCATCCTGCGTTTTCATATATGGCTCTATAAACAATGGGAAAACAAAGGAAAAAAAAATTTCCCTCCAGAACACTTGAGATTGCAACTGTGAGGATGAAATTGTGAACTGTGCGGGTAAATTTGTTTGAATGCAGTTAGGGACATAGGGAAACAATCCAAGCTAAAGTTCATTTACCAGGACTGTTTCAGTGTACAACAAAAAGGAAACTGTTAAGAACTGCAAATATGACACACACTTGAAACTCGATTTATTTACCAACTAAGTACTCTGCTGGGGATAAGTCATAGATGATTCCCTTAAATAATCCAAAAGTTGAGATCGATCATTGTTAACATAGAACAATGCAGCAGAACATGATGAATAAGTCAAAAAGAAAATGGTTCTTGAGTGGATAGACAAAAGATGAACTATGTTATCTGAGTGCTTACAAAATGAGTACTTTGTCAGCTAAGCTGAGATCGGTGTCCATTATGCAGTTTTATACAGTAACACTGAGACAGCATTACTGTGCTATGTGCAGAAGATCTCAGATATATGCATAGAACTTACCTACATATATGTTTTTTTGAGGGATGGAGGGAGGAAAGTGGGAAGAGAGGGGGAGGGGCAGGGGCTGTGAGAGAGGGGAAGGGAAGGGGAAGGGAGAGGGAGAGAGAGAGAGAGAGAATCCAAGAAAAACCTGTAAAAATAAACTTCATAAGAGAGAATGGCTAAACCAAACAAACAAAAATCAAAGGACAACAACCCACAGAATGTCGGTAGTTATATAAGTTAGCTAGGTTGCAGAATGTTCCTTTATTGGGCTGCAGCTCATATTTTTACATCATTAGATTCTTGTTATCCATTCTGACCAGAATGTCATTGAAGTACTGTTCTTCAATGCTCAGTACATTATATTGGTATATTTGACATCTCATAATTGGTGATTTTAACTTTTATCACCTGAGTAAGATGGAGTTTATTGAAGTTTTCCATTATAAAGATACTGTTTTGATTTTTTTCACCAATAAAGGTCCAAAGGAAGTAATATCAGACTATGTTAATACTTCAATTTTAGTTGCATTTTTGACAGAGCATCCATTGATGATTTTTGACAGCATAGATTTTAACTTGTATTGATATTTTGTTTTACAAAATATTTTTCCTATTTTTCTCACTGCTTCTTCATTTTTAGGTTATAAGTATAATATAATAAGCAGCTTTCCCATCAATGACATTTATTTATTTGCTTACTTATTCAATATGAATATTGATATTAATAAATAAGCAAACGGACTCATAGATTCTTATATATTGGTTATAACTCGTTATTGTTACTATTTGCTTGATGTTCATATAGTACCACCAGCTTGGCTGTAGGGAGTACTTTAGTTATCAGTACTTTTTTCATCTCACATAACTTACCCTTCTTTGATCATTTCCATATTGGCAAGAACTTTTAGAAAATATCAAGAACATGGATAAAATGAATGTATGAAGGGCCTTTCCAACTTAAATTAAGAACAAAGAAAAATTGAATGTAATATACATACATAGGTTGAATCTTAATCAAGATTTGTGATTTTTTTTTTTTTTTTTTTTTTTTTGCTAAGGGATGAATTTTAAATATTTAACAAAATGTTAATAATTGTAGAATTTTATTAATATTAATGTACTTGTGTTTTCAATCATACTGTACTTATATAAGGGCATGTCCTGGTTCACAACATACAGATACTAGTATACTAATTGTAATGAGACAGCCTACCTGTGACTCAACATTTAGTGACCATAAAGAAGATATGGACATACTATGTACTATTTTTTTAAGCTTTTATATAAATGTGAATTTATATAACAACAGCAACAACAATAATTACAACAACAATAATTATAACAAAACATAAGTTCTGAGGTACCGGGTCTGGTTGAAAGCCAGAGATACACATGGATATGTACCTCCATAGGCAAATATGGTCCCTCAGAACAGGAACATGCACAACTTTCAAAGTGATTGGTTCTGGGCTAGATTATAACTGTAGAGCACAACCACCTTGATACACAAGAAATTTTGTTTTAGTGTTTATTTATTTACTGACTTGGCTTATTATTTACTTACTAGTTTTGTTATATACAAGGTTTTGAGAAATAAAAATAAGATAAAATATAAACTCTATTTCTGCTTAGGAAAAACCAAAACTGAATAGTAAAAATTGTTTTGTTTTGTTTTTGATACTGAGGATTGAACTCGGGGATACTCAACCACTGAACCACATCCCCAGCCCTATTTTGTATTTTAGTTAGAGATAGGCTCTTACTGGGTTGCTCAATGCCTCACCATTGCTGAGGCTGGCTTTGAACTCACCATCCGCATGCTTCAGCATCTCAAGCCATTGGGCTTACAGGGGTGTGCAACCTAACAAAATTTTAATGCTTATCTTAGAGCTACCATAGATAAATTTCTTAATAGTTCTTAATTTCAAATTCTGCATAATGTGTTAAGAGGTAATATTTTTTCTTCTTCATGAGAAATATAAATTTAAGACAGAATGGTCTAGGTTCTGTTATAATAATGAGACAAATAACACTTCGTAAATGAAAGTCATATATGATCAAATATTAAGCAAATAAAATAAAAGATTGAAATAAAATTTAATAAATTTATTTTACTTTTAATTTAAAAATCTTGAGCATAATTGTATTCCTGAATATCTTTGTTTCCCCAAACTTGTATATTTCTTAGAATAGTTACTTTTGCTAGACAATGTTTGATGTATGATATTATAAATGTCTTTAACACAGTTTGCCAAAAATATAGATCACTTGGCAACTGTTCCATTTGTTGTAACTATCAAAAATGACAATTTTTTGACACTTAAAAATTATTCTACCTCTTTCAGAATGATGCAAAGGCATTTGATCTTGAAGTTGAAAGCCATACATGTAATTAGTATACAAAGTGGATCCCACTTATCCTCAGCTTTAGAACCAGAGTTAAATTATGTCAATTGTTAAGAGTCTAGGTCATTAAGAAGGATGTTTTTTCCTCTAACACACAATCTGAGATATAAAAGTTCCCATGGTTAGTATATAAGACATTTGCAAATCCTATAAATTCAGACTTAAAATATTTTTCTGCAGATGTGATTTATATATTTAATCAAGCCTGGGGGTAGAATATCTATATCTTAGATTATATTTCAAATGGGATGTGATGAAGATACGTGTTATATGGTCAATTCGTATTGTTAGCATAATGAATTCCTCAGAGTACTTCTCAAAAGAGTATAATTTTAAAATAGATTGTATCACCTGTTAAGAATAAAGCAATTAGGGTTGCTTTTCTTACCAAGAATTTAATAGTTAGCCAAGTATGTATATAGGACAACCATCAGACTGGGATAAAATTTAAGATAGAACACACATAGTAGCCTCTAAATTTGACATTTATGAATGATTCATCAGGGTAAATAAAATTAAAATAATATGACCTTCCATTAACTGCTATAAGATCATACAATAGTAAATGGTGTTCTATAGCAATACAAAATTGACTTGAATGCAATATAAAACTTGAATGAAGGGGCTTGTGGCTCAGTGGTAGAGTGCTTGCCTAGCAAGTGTAAGGCTCTGGGTTTAATTCTCAGCACCACATATAAATAAATGAATAAAATAGAGGTACATCAACAACTAAAATATAAACCGAAAAAATCATTGCAATATATAAAATTATTTTGAAACCTATGGTACTGCTGATAACGCACTGTAGGCCACACACTGCATTGGGTTGAGCTCTACGTTGTAGGCATGAACCCTGTGATAAATACTAAAACATATTCTATGTTATGAATGGTACAAAAAAGATGACTCTTTGTGTCCTATAAATTAAGAAAATAAGGCAATGGTCATGAGTAAAAGGAAATGAATACTTGGGCTTCAACATAAGCACAGGGTTCTGTATCACTGACAGTCTACCTAAAAGAAAGAATTACAGAATGTAACTGGTGTTCAATGAGGTTTCCATAAGATACTTAAAGAAGGATTTGGAAGGCTTTGTGAGGGCTATTAGAGACAGCTTCCATGGATCACTTCTGTTGCCTCAAAAGGAAAGTCGGGGTCATTTGGCCAAATAAAGAAATCCTTCCAAATCTTTTTTTTTTTTTTTTTTTTTTTTCAGTTGTAAAGGGACACAATACCATTATTTTTAATTAATTATTTACTTTATGTGGTACTGAGGATCAAACCCAGTGCCCCACAGGAGGTGCATGCAAGTGCTCCAACACAGAGCCACAATCCCAGCCCCTCCAAACATATTTTTCCCCCTGTGGAACACTATTAATTGGGAATATCTCTACAAATGGAAAAAATAAAGTGTAAAATTAAATCACTCTGCACATAGACTTTTCTGACCATGAATACTGCCTTTTCCACACATCAAAATATATTTTATGCAAACCACCAGCCAAAAAAAGAATTCATGTCATTAAATGAGATTTGATAGTTAAACATAATATGCAAAATACATTAAAATTATAAAAATATAAGAGTAAAAACTGAAGTGAAAAACAGTGGATAAAGAAATTTGCCAAAAAAAAAAAAAAAAAATATTGCTGAGAGCTTGATGATATATGCAAACCTCAAGGTAGAGCTGTTAAGCATCAGAAAGAGAGGGGTGTGGGTAGGCAGATATCGAGAAGAAACCGCAAGAGAAAATTAAGTTATCACATTGTAAACAATGAAAACAGAAGTACTGAAAACGGTAAAAGCATAAAGTACCTGCTACAGAGTGCTATGAAAACAAACACAAAGTAAAATGAGTTTTAAGAAATTATTAAATATATATATGTATATATATATATATATATATATATATATATATATATATATATAGAGAGAGAGAGAGAGAGAGAGAGAGAGAGAGAGAGAGAGAGAGACAGACATGTGCACAAAGCTTGATAGTTCTTTGAATATATATATATATATAATGTAGTTACTGGAAAGGACAAAATAGCAAATTGAACAGAGGAAAAACAACAACAACAAATCAAAACTAAAGGAAATCTGAAACTACAGGGAAAAAGGGATACTGTTTTCAAGATATATTGCCAAAAAAGTGAAGAAGGTTTGGGTCACTCTGAATTACTTCATAATAAAAAATGAACTTCCAAGATACACAAACTTTAAAGTTTACAGTCATAAACATGTAGCAATCAACAAGAAAAAATGAAGATTAGTTCAAAATTCCCCATAAGTATACAAAACTAAAAAAAAAACAAAAAACACTCACTTCCTGTGAGGAAACTAACTTTTTTTTTTTACTCAGACTGTCATTTACTTATGAATAAACCTTTATATATTTTTCATTGATAAACACAAAGACAACTTATTCTTGGATGTCCTTAAAGACACTACTGGATGACAGGCTATCATGAGTTGCTGTACTTCAGTCACATTCTCAGGGTCCATTTCTAATTCTTTTTCTCTTTCTACTTATACCACATTCCTTACTTCAGTGAAGTCCATAAGGGTTATGATTATCTTCTTCCAAAGTCCTGTTAATGTTGATATTTTTACCTCATCCTATGAGTCACTAATAATAACATCTAGAATGTGAATTGTTTCTAGAATCTTTTCAATTTACTTGGCCCAGATCCATCAGAAAAATCTCTATGGCTGCTACAGCATTACAAAATATATTTCTTAAACATCAGTTCCTGGCGATTGAAATTGCTTCTTGATCCATGCATTGCAGAATGGATATCTTGATAGCAGATATGCAAATAAATACTCTCATTGTGCAACTTTATCATAGCTCCTGGGAATTTTCCTTTTTGAACAGTAAGTACCAACAGTGAACTTAGCAACTTTTTTTTTTATTGTTGGTTGTTCAAAACATTACATAGTTCTTGCTATATAATATTTCACACTTTGATTCAAGTGGGTTATGAACTCCCATTTTTACCCCATATACAGATTGCAGAATCACATCAGTTACACATCCATTGATTTACATATTGCCATACTTGTGTCTGTTGTATTCTGCTGCCTTTCCTATCCTCTACTATCCACCCTCCCCTCCCCTCCCCTCTTCTCTCTCTGCCCCCTCTACTGTCATTCATTTCTCCCCCTTGTATTATTTTTCCCTTTCCCCTCACTTCCTCTTGTATGTACTTTTGTATAACCCTGAGGGTCTCCTTCCATTTCCATGCAATTTCCCTTCTCTCTCCCTTTCCCTCCCACCTCTCATCCCTGTTTAATGTTAATCTTCTTCTCATGCTCTTCGTCCCTACTCTGTTCTTGGTTACTCTTCTTATATCAAAGAAGACATTTGGCATTTGTTTTTTAGGGATTGGCTAGCTTCACTTAGCATAATCTGCTCTAATGCCATCCATTTCCCTGCAAATTCTATGATTTTGTCATTTTTTAATGCAGAGTAATACTCCATTGTGTACAAATGTCACATTTCTTTTTTTTTATCCATTCGTCTATTGAAGGGCATCTAGGTTGGTTCCACAGTCTTGCTATTGTGAATTGAGCTGCTATGAACATCGATGTAGCAGTGTCCCTGTAGCATGCTCTTTTTAGGTCTTTAGGGAATAGACCGAGAAGGGGAATAGCTGGGTCAAATGGTGGTTCCATTCCCAGCTTTCCAAGAAATCTCCATACTGCTTTCCAAATTGGCTGCACCAATTTGCAGTCCAACCAGCAATGTACAAGTGTACCCTTTTCCCCACATCCTCTCCAGCACTTGTTGTTGTTTGACTTCAGAATGGCTGCCAATCTTACTGGAGTGAGATGGCATCTTAGGGTGGTTTTGATTTGCATTTCTCTGACTGCTAGAGATGGTGAGCATTTTTTCATGTACTTGTTGATTGATTGTATGTCCCCTTCTGAGAAGTGTCTGTTCAGGTCCTTGGCCCATTTGTTGATTGAGTTGTTTGTTATCTTATTGTCTAATTTTTTGAGTTCTTTGTATACTCTGGATATTAGGGCTCTATCTGAAGTGTGAGGAGTAAAGATTTGTTCCCAGGATGTAGGCTCCCTATTTACATCTCTTCTTGTTTCTTTTGCTGTGAAAAAACTTTTTAGTTTGAGTAAGTCCCATTTGTTGACTCTAGTTATTAACTTTTGTGCTATGGGTGTCCTATTGAGGAATTTGGAGCCCGACCCCACAGTATGTAGATCGTAGCCAACTTTTTCTTCTATCAGATGGCTTGTCTCTGATTTGATATCAAGCTCCTTGATCCATTTTGTATTAACTTTTGTGCATGGTGAGAGAAAGGGATTCAGTTTCATTTTGTTGCATATGGATTTCCAGTTTTCCCAGCACCATTTGTTGAAGATGCTATCCTTCCTCCATTGCATGCCTTTAGCCCCTTTATCAAATATAAGATAGTTGTAGTTTTGTGGATTGGTTTCTGTGTCCTCTATTCTGTACCATTGGTCCACCCGCCTGTTTTGGTACCAGTCTTTAAAGAATTATAAACAAACATGTTGTTATCCAAAGTTTTTCCATTTACACAAGCTAAACAAGTAATATTTAATATAATTCTTAAAGGCCCTAGGATTTTTGGATTGATAAATCAATATTATCTTCAACTTAAAGACACCAGATATGTTAGCCCCTAACAAGATTTAAGTTCGAAGTCAGGCATTAACTTCTCTTTAGCTATGAAATCCCTAGATGGCATCTTCTTCCAATAGAAGGTTGATTTGTCTACATTTAAAATCTGTTGTTTATTGTAGCCACCTTCATCAATTGTCTTAGCTAGTTCTTCTGGACAACTTGCTGCAAAATCCGTATTAGCACTCACTGCTTCACATTGGACTTTGAAATGGCTTCTTTCCTTAACTCTCATTAGTCAACCTGTGTTAGCCTCGAACTTTTCTTCTGAAGCTTCCTCAAAATCAGCTCTCATAGAATTGAAAAGAATTAGATCCTTGCTCTGGATTAGGTTTTAGCTTAAGGGATAATGGTACTGATAAACTTGCTTGACTCAAGGTTATCACAAACCTTTAATCTATAAAGCATCTCAATATATGTGAGGCCCAATAAAGAGAAAGCAAAATAAAGTGAGCTATGCTTGTATTCATCAACAAATTTAATATGTATACATGTCAAAATACTTGCACACAATAAAAAAATTCACCTCCATAAGAATTTTTAGGTTTGTAATTT
The DNA here is from genome assembly GCF_047511675.1 of Marmota flaviventris. Taxonomy (NCBI): domain Eukaryota; kingdom Metazoa; phylum Chordata; class Mammalia; order Rodentia; family Sciuridae; genus Marmota; species Marmota flaviventris. The sequence continues at coordinate 3,131,440 of NC_092519.1, forward strand.
TGATAGGCATTAGCAAGTTGACATCAACATTTATCATATTTCTAAACTCACATGTGAAATTGACTGTATCCTCATATCTTAAATAGCATAACAATAATAATGTATTTTCAAGGATTTTTATCTTTGCTATTGTGACTGATAAAATATGGTACTTGACTTAATTTTCATGTTCTTTATGTTAAATAAATTTAAACAAATTTTAATATTTTATATTTTCCATTCTGTTAATTACCTGTATATATTGTTCATTAATGTTAGGGTCAGTTTTGGTAGAATTTGGGAATTAACTTGTAGGAGATCCTTATAAAAGGTACTTTAACCCAAATAAAATAATGTAATTTAAAAGTTTCATTTATTAATTAACTGTTACTTGAATAAATTTCCTATTTACAAAATGAGAGACAAATATTTTGTGATTCTTGGGTTCTGATACACATATTGATTTGTAAGGCTCAAATGTAACAACAAATTCCAATTTTAGCTTTCTGGTCTTTCCCAGTTTTTCTTCATATTTTTATTTTTTTAACACAGTTTATTAACTTGTTGGTGTCAGTATTTAAAATGCTGGAACTGTGCAATAAATTTAAATATTTACTAAATTTTATCTTCACACATTATTTTCATTCATTTCAGAACAATTCTGCCTATCCTGAATTATTTTTCAATTCATTTTAGAATAAGTTTATTGTATTCATAATATTTTCCATGTTGTATGTTTGTTTGTCCTTCTTCTTCTCCTCCTCCTCCTCCTCATCCTTCATTTTCTTCTTTTTTTCTTTGTGTATTTATTTGTTTTTGTGGTACTGGGGTTGAACCAGAGGACATTCTACCACTGAGCTATATATCTCCAGAACTATTTATTTTTATTGTATTTTTCATTGCAAGACTAAGTTGCCCAGGTGGAGCTCAAACTTGCTATCCTTCTGCCTCAAACTCTTGAATGTGCACTACCAAGCCTGGCTTCTTTCTTCTTTTACTATTATTTCAGTGTTTTCTATTCAGTGTGATTCTGGTTAACCCTAATCAACAGCTCCATCTACAGTTGAGTGGCCCTCAAATCCCGTAGTTGATGGACGGAATCCTGAGGCAGGACCCCAAAGATTAGCATGTCCTGTACTTGAGCAGGCAGGAGGGCAACAAATTCACCATGCTTTAGACTTCAAAACAGTAAAGCAATTAAAGGAGGCTGTAACAACCTATGGGCTGCAAGCACCCTTCACTGTGAGCATGGTCGAATCCACCAACTTAGATATGATGCCAGCAGATTGGGCTAACGTGTCGATCTGTGCTAAATGGAGGACAATAGTTGTTATGGAAGGTTGCCAATGAGGAATTTTGCATGGAGACAGCTAGGCGAAATGCAGCAGCTGGTTACCATCAAAGAAATCTAGATATGTTATTAGGAAAAGGACCTTATGAGGGTCAATGGCAACAAATTGAATATGATCCTGGCATATATGCACAAATTGCTGTAGATGCGGTTAGGGCATGGAAAACTTTCAGGGGCATGGAGATTTACAAGGACAATTATCTAAGGTAATACAAGGAACTAATGAACCTTACGCTGAATTTGTAGATAGGCTTATTCAAACAGCTTCTAAAATATTTGGAGATACAGAACAGGCAATGCCATTAATAAAACAACTGGCTTATGACCAAGCAAATCGTTCCTGCAGAGAGGTCATTAGACCATGGAGACATGAAGATTTAAACACATATATTAAATTATGTAGAGACATTAATGAACAAGGGCAAGTCTTGGCAGCAGTACAACAGGATTTAGATGCCAGGCCAAAAACATGCTATAATTGTGATCAAACAGGACATTTTAAAAGGAGTTGCCCCATAGGAGGAGGGTTTAACAAAGCTAGGTATCAAAGGAGTAGAATACCGGGTATTTGCCCACGATGCCATAGAGGGAAACATTGGGCTAATGAATGCCGTTCTCAAACCACCATAGAGGGTATTCCATTATCAAAAAACAGAAAAGGACCAAGTGTTTACCCACGATATCATGGAGAAAGGCGTCAGAGTCCATTGCCAAAAAACGGACTGGAGGACCCAATGCTCCGGGGCCCAAAATCACAAATATACGGGGCAATGGAGGAACCAAGCAGCACCATCAAGGTAGTGCCCAGGATGCATTATCCATTAAATCCCTCATCAGACAAACAAGAGGGAGTGCAGGGTTGGACATCTGCGCCTCTGCCAGAGCAGTACTAACTCCAGAGATGGGAGTTCAAATCATTCCCACAGGAGTAAAAGGACCTCTTCCCCAAGGAACAGTAGGCTTATTATTGGGACACAGTTCTTCTACTCTAAAAGGACTTATGATAAGTCCTGGGGTAATTGATCCTGATTATGAGGGTGAAATAAGAATTATAGCTAGTTTTCCAAGAGGTATATCAGTAATTTCACCAGGAGACAGCATAGCACAGTTATTAATAATACCCAGCCTGCATGATAAATTTTCCAGTTGTACTGTAGAAAGAGGTTCCAAGGCATTAGGCTCCACAGGTGTAGATTGGGCTATGCTGTCTTTAAATTTAGATTCTCGCCCCATGCTAAAACTAAATATTCAAGGTCATGACTTTAATGGGCTACTGGACACAGGTGCTGACCTTAGCATCATATCTTGTCAAGAATGGCCAAAACATTGGCCATTACAACAAGCCACTCAACGCTTCGAGGCCTAGGAGTGGCAACTAATCCCCATAGAAGTGCAATGGTATTAGATTGGAAGGATCCTGAAGGATGTGAAGGAACTATACAGCCCTATGTATTGGATCATCTTCCTATAAATTTATGGGGATGAGATGTCCTAGATCAATTAGGTTTGACATTAACAAATAACATCAATCTTAACGCGCCCACTACTAGGCCTAGACAAGGCTTTAGGAAAGAAAAAAGATTAAGAGAACTAGAACAAGGTATGACAGCACCAATTCAAATAGATCAAGAAATAAATAGACATGGATTGGGTTTTCAGAAAGGGCCACTGAGATACTCAAAATTACTTGGAAATCAGAAAGACCAGTGTGGGTTCCTCAGTAGCCCCTGAGTAAAGAAAAGATACAAGTAGCCCATAACCTGGTCAAACAACAATTAGCGGAGGGACATATACAACTTTCTGTATCTCCCCATAATACTCCCATTTTTGTCATTAAAAAGAAATCTGGTAAATGGAGATTATTGCAAGATTTAAGAGCCATTAATAATGAGATGGTTATTATGGGACCTGCTCAATCAGGGATTCCCCAATTGTCTACTTTACCAAAAACCTGGTATGTTTTAGCTATAGATATTAAAGATTGTTTTTTTTTTTTTTTTCAATTCCAATTCATGCCGAGGATAGTCCACATTTTGCATTTACTATCCCTGCACTAAATCATGAAGGTCCTGATCAGAGATATGAATGGAAAGTACTCCCTCAAGGGATGGCTAATAGTCCAACTATGTGTCAAATTTATGTTAACAAAGCAATCCAGCCACTTAGAAATCAAAATCCTGAACTACAAATATTTCACTATATGGATGATATGTTATTGGCACATAAAGATAAAAACACACTGCTAGAATGTTATGCCACACTTATGAATTCATTAAAAAATTATAATCTAGAGATAGCAACAGATAAAGTACAATTAAATCTTCCAATTAATTATTTAGGAGTTCTATTATCCTCAACCATGGTCCGTCCTCCAAAAATTCAAATACGAGTAGATCAACTCCAATCACTTAACGACTTTCAAAAGTTATTGGGAGACATAAATTGGATAAGGCCTTATCTAGGCATACCAATAGGAGAGTTGGGACCTTTATTTGATGTCCTAAAAGGTCCATCAGATCCCAATTCACCCCAAATGTTAACGCCTGAAGCAAGAAAGACATTAAAAATCATTGAAACATATATGAAAAATATGCATTTGGATAGAATTGATATGTTTGCCTTTATTATTTATTGTACTGCCAACAAAAAATATTCCTACAGGAGTATTTTGGCAAGAAGTTCCATTATTGTGGATACATTTATCTTATTCTCCTAACACTATTCTTACTAGATATAATGAGGCTGTAGGACAATTAATACTCAAAGGAATAAAAGCAGCAAAGGGAGTGTTTGGGATTTCTCCCCATAAAATTATTACTCCATATACTATGGATCAAATTGATGAGTTAGCTAATGAGTTAAATACTTGGGCAATAATCATGTGTAAATCTAATGTTTCATTTGATAATCACTTACCATCTAATCCTTTGTTGTCCTTTTGGTCTAAGCATCCTGTAGTTTTTCCAAAGATGACAAGAAAAACCCCTATCATGAATGCTCCAAATATATTCACTGATGGGTCAAATAATGGTACAGCAGCAGTAGTTAACCCTGATCAAACTTTTACATTTTTAGTACCCAAACAATCAGCTCAAAAGGTAGAGCTTAATGCAGTATTACAAGCTTTTATGATGTTTAAAGATTCTGTATTTATTTTCCAATAGTCAGTATATAGTTAATGCTATAGTATCCCTTGAAGATGCTGTAGGATTTCCCCTTTCTCTACTGTTTTTGCTTTGCTTTCCACTATGCAAAGTCTAATCTGGGACAGAAAAGATCCATTTTTTATAGGACATATCAGGGCACATACAGGATTGCCTGGAGCCCTTAGTTTGGGCAATGAATTAGCAGATAAACTACACATGACATACATATTTTCTCCACAATAGAAGAAGCTATAACTTTTTATAAAAGGTTCCATGTCAATGCTAATACTTTACAAAAGCGTTTTAAAATAACTAAAGAACAAGCCTGACATATAATAAAACAATGTCAAAATTGTGTGACATTTTTACCACAAGTTAATCTTGGAGTCAATCCTAGAGGACTGATACCTAACCATATTTGGCAGATGGACGTCACACACTTGCCAGAATTTGGAAAATTAAAATATTTGCATATTACAGTTGATACTTCTTCCGGATTTTTGATGGGCTCCCTTCATGCTGGAGAAAAAACTAAAGATTTTATAGCTCATTGCTTACAAAATGTTGCCACTGTGGGCGTTCCAAAACAGTTAAAAACAGATAATGGTCCTGGTTATGTTTCTAACTCTTTTAAACAATTTTGCTCATCATTTGGCATTACTCACATAATAGGAATTCCATACAATCCACAAGGACAAGGCATAGTTGAAAGAGCTCATCAAACTATTAAAATGTACTTATTAAAACAAAAGGAGGGAATTGGAAAGGGGTATATATCCCCCAAAGATAAACTTAAAATAACCCTTTTTACTCTAAACTTTTTAAATTTGGATTCATCAGGACTTAGTGCTGTGGCAAGACATTTGTATCCAAAAAATGTACATAAGCCTAAGGTACTTTGGAAGGATATTCTAACAGGACAATGGAAAGGTCCTGACCCAGTGATTGTCTGGAGTCGGGGCTCTGTGTTTTTCCACAGGGAGAACAGCAGCCGATTTGGATTCCAGAGAGATTAACCAAAACAATTTCTACAGACCAAAAGGAAGATGATTTGACTCAAATCCATAACAGCTGATATCCAGAACTCCAGCTTGGCTCTTCTTACATCTGTGACAGTGATTAACCAGGATGCTATTTTCAATATCTACTTTATTATTGCTTTTCCCCACATCATAAAGTTATATTTTATTTTTGAGCTCATACAGACCTAGGTTAATGTTTTTATGATCAGTTTTATTTTTTGACTGTGGAGTTTTTAAACATTGCAATGGAGATTTCACCTAGGTAAAGCTACAAGGCCTTTACTATTGTCTTATGTGTTGTATGTTACGTGTGCACACTTCTGTTTTGTGTTGTATGTCTGTATGTGCGTATGTCCATATATCATATATGAGGAGCGCTCATGAATATGGATCCGAATTTTTTTTTATTATTCACGTGATTTTAATAGTTTAATTTAATTTGGGTAAACAGCTGTTGAGGATTGTTTTAATATATGAACAAATTGGAGGTTAACAGATCTGTTTGTTTACTTTCACCTTTCCTTTTCATTATATTTAATAATTCTGTTCAGGATAATGTAAATTGTTCTAAAAATTGTTTTCTTAGTACCTGTTGAAATGTTACATTTTTTTTTTTTTTAGCATCATTGTCAGAATTCCTATTTTCATCCCAGTGCCGGTGAAGACAAAGATGAAACCAAACTACAACTTCTTCGAGAGTTATCACAACAAACTGTATAAACTGATACATCAATGATTAATAACTCAACAAGTAATGCTCAATCAATGAGTCGATTTATTTTGGGAGGATATGGACATATTGATAGATTTGTCTGCTTTGAAATGCTTACAGAACTTGCCTGGACTATGTATCACTTGTATGCATTGTGATCTATCTGTTGATGCAGCAAATTATGGTAGTGCTAGCGTATCTTTGCTGATGTGTCACCAGTGATGCAATTTTTCCTAGGAGCCATCAATTGACTTGGTGTCGTGGCATTTCTGTATCCTCCTCCCTTCTACTAGTGATGGTCTAAATTTGGGGGCCAACAGAGGTGAGGCAAAGAACCTCACCCCCCCCACTGGTGCATAGGCCTATCCATAAGTATGGCTATATGCTGGACTGGTAGTCAGTGACGGGTATGATCCAATTGCAGTGGTATCAACCTAAGACAGGAGGCTGGCACCTAGAGGTCAGTTTTCCGATGACGGGTAAGAAACATATGTTGAATTGGACAAACCTAACAGGCACAGTCCCTAGCCACATTGCTTGTTGCTTAATTAAACAGAAGGGGGGAGATGCTAAGAGTCAGCCAAGTATATGATGCATGGCATTTTTGGTTGAAAGGTGATGCCAGCAAGCCATTGAGATGATATGATTATGTTAAGATTTGCATTCATATGGATATTGGACTCCTGCTATTCACCTCGGCCTGCTAGGGACTCCTGGAGAGTTCCCATTGGTTGGGGAAGTACAGTAGGAGGGAGTTCCGGGGGAGGAACTTCCTCTGGGGGTTCCGGGAGAATGCCACGTGGGTGGATCTGCGATCTTCCCGGGGGCCTACAGAACATTGGCGGCAGTTTCAAAAAATAAAGTTTGTTCCTGCTTGAGTGGCTCATGATTTTGTGCCTAGCCAGACTTCGGCAACTGCACACGTTGCAATTTTGCCCCCTAGCAACACTTGCTATGAACCCACATAGCTTGGAGAGAGGGAGAGCTAGCTCTCTGCCTCCTTTACTTATAAGGGCTCTAATCTCATGGTGAGGGTCCCATCTTCATGACCACAACTATACCTAATTATCTCTCAAACACTCATCTCTCAACCATATAGCATTGGTGGTTTGGGCTTCAACTTAATGAATTTTGGGTGTACGCAGTTCACTCCATGGAATTTTCCTCTTTGCTATCCCCATCATCATGTTCCACCAGGTAATATACTGCATTCCATTCCAACACGCCCCAAATCTTAATACATTTTAGGATGAACTCCAATCTTGACAGCACAAGTCTCAACTAAATACCTTCTAAATCCTCTATGGGTAAAGTCCTATGTACTGTGTATCTTGAGGCACACTCTTCCCTAGCTGTGAACCTGAGAAACCAGACAAGTCTTGTCTTCTACAATGGAATGGTGAGACAAGGGCATAGATTCCTTTCCCAAATGGGAGAACGGAAATAAGAAAGGGGTGATATGTCATAAAGAATTCTAAAAGATACCAAATAAAATTCCATTAAAATTTAAGGGGTTGGGGTACACCTCAGTGGTAGACCACTTGCCTAGCATATGTGATGCACTGGTTTGATCCCCAGCACAATAAAAAAAAAAATAAAATAAACAAAATAAAGGTATTGTGAACAACTGCAACTAAAAATATTAAAGAAAAAAAAAACTCCATTCAAATTCAACTTCTAAAAAAAATTTCTTTTGTTTGATTCTATGCTTTACAAGCCAACTAGGGAGCAGACATCATTTCATGGTTTTATTAGACAACCCCACCCCTTGGCTCAACAAAGTGCTACTCAAATATCTCTTTTCAGGAACCCATCCCACATAGTTCTGTACAAGATTCATGTCTTCAGAACTCTTAAAACCAAAAGAAGGAGTAATCTTGGTTCTTAGACCTGTGGTAGGAGTGGCAATTCTGATTATCCTTGAGACATATCCAAAATTGTTTTTTATTTGTTGTCTTTACTCCAAGCTGGCAGTGTTTCTATTGGAAGAACCTCATCTATATCCTTAGATTCTGCTGAAAATAGCTGGTTAGCTCCATGGTTGATATTTATACTAATTGTATATAAGTTTTATTTAGCTATAACTTTAGTCTTTTCTTCTGAACAAAGTTTCTTACGTTTTGGTATAAGTATAGGGGGAAATGTTTCAAAATCTCAAGTTCTGGCTTATTTTTATTTATTTATTTATTTTTATATTTTGGTACTGGGGATTGAAGTCAGGGACACTAAACCACTGAGCCCCCTCCTCAGCCCTATTTTATATCTTACTTAGAGACAGGTCTCACTGAGTTGCTTAGTGCCTCACCATTGCTGAGGTTGGCTTTGAACTCGTGATCCTTCTGCATCAGCTTCCAGAATCACTGGGATTATAGGTGTGCCACTGTGCTCACCAAGTTCTGCCTTATTTTTGAAACGGTATTTGAATTTAAATTTATTTTTTTAAACACAACAATTGCACATATTTATGGGATACCATTTTTGTTTCAATGCAATTATATAGTGTGTAATGTATAAATCAGGTTAAATATATCAACCAATCAAACATTTATCATTTTGTTATGCTAAAATATTCACCATTCTTTCCTGTAGCTTTTCAAAATAACACATTGTCATTATCTGTACTCATGCTACTGTTAATGGTACACCAGAACTTTCTGTTCATATATAAATGTAACTTAGTACCCATTGACCATGATACTCCCATTATTCATCTCACCCTATCCCTAGCCTGTTATAATGGCTGTACTATTTTTAATTTCTTTGAGATGGCTATTTTATTTTTCACACATGCATGAGATCATATAGTGCATGTATTTCTATGTCTAGCTCATTTTACCTAACATAATTATATCCAGTTCTGTACATGTCATTGCAAATGTCATTAATTTTATTGGGTGACTATTATCCCAATATGTATATACACCACATTTTTTGTCTATTAATCAGTCAATGGACAGTTATTTCTTTTTCTTGGCTATAGTGGTTAGAACTGCCATGAAAATGGTAATTCACATTTCTCTTTGAAATACTGATTTTTTTAAATATATAATGCTAGGAGTGGGAAAGTTGGATCATTTGAGAGTTCTATTTTAAATTTTTGATGAACCTCTGTAGTGTTTTCCATAATAAGTATACTAATTTACATTCCCACCAACATATGCAAGAGCTCCCTTTCTTCTGCATTCTTGCCAGCACTTGCTATTTTTTTTTCTGTTTTATAAAACCCATTCTTACCAGAATGTCATTGTTATGATGTGCATTTCCTGGTGATTAGTGATGCTGAATATTTTTAATCTATTTGTACCCTCTTTGCATGTCTTCTTTTGAGAAATGTCTATTGCACACATTTAAAAATGTATATATATATATATATATATATATATATATATATATATATACACTTTTTTAGTTGCTTCTGAGCCTTTGGAATTCCTTGTACAATCTGGATATTAAACCTTTTATCAGATGTATTTTTTGAAAGTATTTTCTCCCATTCTGTAGGTTATCTCTTTACTTTGATGATTGTTTCCTTTGCTGTGCAGAAGCTTTTAGTTTGATAAAATTTTGTTTGTCTATTGTTACTTAGTTTCCTCTACATTTGGAGCTTTATCCAAAAATAATCCTGGTTATTCCAATGTGTTAAAATATTCTTCCTGTTTAATTCTAGTAGTTTTATAATTTCATGTCTTAAATTTAATCCTTCATTTCATTTTTTAGGGGGGTATGGGGGATTGAACTCGGCGGCACTTGACCACTGAGCCACATCCCCTGAGTTGCTTAGTGCCTCACTGTTGGCTTTGAACTCATGGTCCTCCTGTCTCAGCCTCGCATGCCACTGGGATTACAGGCATGTGACACCATGCAACTCATGGGAGACAGGGGTCTGGTTTTATTCTTCATGTGAATATCCAATTTCCCCAAACAAATTTAGTACCATTTATTAAAAAAGTTCTCCAGAGTGTGTTCTTAATTAAGTACTATTGTAAAAAAGTTTATTACGGATATGTGGGTTTAATTCTAGAGTCTCATTTCTCTTCCATTGGTCTGTGTGTCTGTATCTATGCTACTACCATACTGTTTTGATTACTATAACCTTGTAATATGTTTTGAAGTCAGGTAGTCACATATTATATTGTCTCCTTCTTTGTACTGTGTGCTTAAGATAAATTTGGTGACTCAGGCTGTTTTGGGGATATATATCTTAGGACTATTTTTTCTAGTTCTGTGTAGAATATCATTGGTATTTTCAGATGAGTTGAATTGAATAAGTTGATTTATTTGAGTAGTATGGACATTTTGTGATATTGATTCCTCCAATTCATGAACACAAAATGTATTTCCAAATTTTATGTTCTCTCCAATTTCTTATGTTTTATAATATTTATTGTAAAAATATTTCATAGTTTTCTTAGTGATTTCTTCAACTCCTCAATCTTTTATTCATTTATCTGTAAACACTTAAAAGGAGACATTTATTCCTTCAACATTTTGCTTAGAAATCTTCTTGGCTAAATATACAATATCACTTCTCACAAATTTCACCTTCCACACAAGACTTGTATTTATCTATCATCACCAAAATCTGGAACCAACCCTTGGTAGTGGCTACACAGTTCATTACCTGGGTTTGTAGTTTTCCAGAGTTATTTGTCCTGGTAGAACTATTTTCATTCAGCTTCTTATTCAGCCTGTGGTAGTGACTAAATAGTACTTACATTCTTGCTCATTTAATTTTTTATACAGAGGTAGTGTGTAAGAAGATCTTCTTTACCTTCATGTTGACTTCAAATGGAATGACAACAGGGTTAATTTAAAATGGCAATTATTTAATGGGAGAGGCTGGGAATCTGAATGGAATAGTGGGATCCATGAGAAAGTATATGAGATGAGAAGGCCATTTCTCTCAGGCAAGAGAAAGTAGGAAACTTTGAGGGGAGGCACTGTGGAAGAAAAAGAGGAGCATTGTTTTAGTTAACTTTGGTGGTGCTGTGACGAGAAGACCTGAACAAATTTAGAGAAGGAAAAGTTTATTTGGGGGCTCACAGTTTCAGAGGTCTCAGTCTATAGACAGCTGGCACCATTCCTCAGGGCTCAAGGTGAGGCAGAACATCATGGTGTAAGAGTGTGGCAGAGAGAAGCTGCTCACATGATGATCAGGAAGCAGAGAGTGAGAGAGACTCCACTCCATAGATACAAATATATATACCCCAAACCCATGCCCCCAGTGAACCACTTCCTCTAGTCAGTCCCTACCTGCCTCCACTTCCCACTCAGTTAATCCCATCAGGGATTAATTCACTGGTTAGGTTAAGGCTCTCATAAGCCAATCATTTCACCTCTAAACCTTTTTGCACTGTCTCACACATGAGCTGTTGGGGAACACCTCACGTAACAGTCAAGGGTAGGCTCATCTCTGGACATGTATTATTATGATTCTTTAACTTCCTCCTATCTCTGCTGTTTAGGGTTACTTCTTCTGTATCTGTGGTACTTATAGTTTTCTGGTCAACATATCCTTCTAAAATCTTCACTGGTCTTCCCCAGGGCTCCCAATATCCCTATGTATATACTCCATTTGTGGACAATGAGGATCCTTATCCTAGGTTTATTTTGGTCATCAAGGCTCTAACCTAGCTGGAGGGAACCATAAGATAGTTTAGTTATTGCAAAGTACCATGCTGACTCCTTCATAAGCATGTGTATTTGCAAGATTCTAGGAATGCCAAATCTTCTAGTTGAAAAGGGCATTTCTTCATCTCCTCTTATAAGAGCTTTCCCCATTGCAAGGGGATGTTTCCTCCAATCAACTCTCATGGCCAACTTGATCTCATGGTTTATTCTATGGTCACTTACTTTTTAACACTGCCTATTATTTTGTGTTCCCTAATTAAAAATTCCCATAAGCTAATGTGGACTTATTTAGATCTCAGTGGAAGTGTGAATTATATCACTTCCTTCGTACAAAATTTCCTTAGGTATATTGAAGACCATTCACTTCTTGGCTATTATCAGAAAGGTTTACAATCAGCAACCTTTTCCCTAATAACCACATAGATCTTTTCAGTTTTATGTTTTTGAGTCGGCAATTGCTTCCTTCAATGTGTCAAAATTTCAGTGAATAAAACTAGTGACACTTTGTATCCTAGTCTTGTTTTATAAATGATAGGTTGCAATTATCTTAGAAGGTGTAATTGACTTGGTGAAGGCTCTGCCAAAACCTGTATTACTATATATGAAAAAATGAGTATTATTTTATATACCATAAATATTAATATGTGGAATTATCTTGAGAGGTAAAACTTCCGGATTATCTGGGTGAGAACTAAATACAAACATGTATACTTATAAGACAGTGAGAAAGGAGTTTTGACAGAGGAGAAAGCTGTATGAATATGGAGCAGAGAATGATATGGTCATAGGACAAGGAATGTCAAGGAAAGGCAGTAGTCAGCATTAATCTACGAGGTGCAAGGAACAGACACCTTCCTGTAGAAATATGAGTGGGAGGGCATCCGTGATGATACCTTGAAATCAGACCTCTAGCTTCTATAATTGTGATAGAATATTTCTATTTTTTTAATCCACTAAGATTGTGACAATTACAGAAGTCACATTAAATAAATATAGGAAGTATAATGCCCAGGCTTGGGTTTTAGCGGGGTAGAGGAGATGAGGAAGAAATACCCATGTTGCAAATTTTCTATGGGATTGATGATAGGAACTAAAATCTAAACACATCCCCAGGATGTGTTTTCTTCATTTTATTTTACCTCTGGTACTGGTAGTGTTAGTATACTACTTCCTCTGGAATTTACCTTACTGTAGTGATATTGATGGAATTCCTTTCTCTGAATAGCTATAATAAGCTTTCTGTTTGGAGGATGCTTTGTATTCAGGTCCTGTTTATATTGCTTCCAAAGTAGAGAGTCTCTCATTGATGTTTTTGGTCCTTCAGAAAAGGGATAGCAAGGTTCACCACAAGCTTCATGTTACCAATCAACTAGTGGCTTAAAGCAGTCTGAGGTCATCACTAGTGCCCACAGTCTTTTGACTTAGCAGATCTTCTAAGGGTTTTCTAGGAAGTATTTATTTATTGGGGTCCACTTGTTACTTTCTCCCCAACTCTTCACACCAGCAATAGAGAATATCTCAGTGAGTATTTCATTTGGTGAGGCATATGAAATTTAAGGGTTATTATATCACATGGTACATTAGTTCATAAAAAATTTATTAAGCATATGCTTTGAGTAAAGAACTGAGCTAGAGGCTTGACGTGACACATAACCAGAGAAGATATGACCTTTTTCCTTAAGGTTCTTGCCCAGTAGAGCATGGAAGTCTTGAATATGTATCCCAGTCATCTCAGGGTTAGAATTTAGCTTTGTGTTTGTGCCTGTCCTCTAGACCTTATTTTTTTAAAATATTTATTTAGCTGTAGATGAACACACACTATATTTATTTTTATGTGGTGCTGAGGATTGAACCCAGTGCCTTAAACATGCAAGTCAAGCACTTTACCACTGAGCTACTGTCTCAGCCCAATCTTTGTTCTTTTTTATTGTTACCTGCTCTCAGACTTCAGTACTTTTTTCTTTCATATCCATCAGAAATATCACAGGCTTCTCTGAGAGTCCTCTCACAGGATTTGTTGAAAACTATATCACTCATTATCCAACTGCTCTTCCTGTTTCTTCCACCAGATTCTTCATGAGGAGCCATAGGCCTCCATTAAGACATACCACTGATAGCATAGACTTGGTTTCTAAAATTTTCTTCAAAGAAGAGTTAGTATACGTCAAACCCTGACCTTGTATTTTTCTCTGTATGTACAGCTGTCTCAGGCTAATGGCCTCTTTGTTCAATGTATACCTGCCATTAACATCCTTCTGCATGATACTTGGTACGTTGGTTTACAAGTGTGATAATGCTAGGTAGGCATCACAGGCTATGTAAAAAGAGTATTTTAATGACTCAGAAGTATGGCATAAATAACCAAACTTTGTAATTGACAGCTAGTTTAATGGAGTTTGGGTCACAAAATTGTGATCCCTAAAATGTTCACATTTATTAAACAATTTTGTTTGTCTAAAATCTGGATCATATCCAAGTCTTGTCACCAGTAAATGTGAAGACAAACTCTGTGACTGAGATATATATTCAAATACAGGTTGTAATGAAAATCACAGGTCTGGGAGAGGGGTAAATCATTAGGATGGACATTTAAAAATGTCCCTGACACTTTTAGTCAGACAACATGGATGACTACTCCATCCCAACAGTGCCCATGGGAGACTGATCATGGATACAGTCTGGTCTCCTGACCCATGAACCCTATTTTGTGGCATCAGGTAATCCAGAGATATACTTTCCTGCCCCACTGCAATAATCAATGGAGTCCTAATGGGGTGTATGATCTCCAGCCCCAATCCAGAAGCTTCTGGTGGCTTACTTCTATCTTATTCACACCATGTAATCAGAGATCAAATATTAGCAAATGGTCTTGGAGGGATATTCATTCCTGTCCATGGGGTCTGTGGAGACCAATTAGAAAAGTCAGTGCAAAAAGTTAACTAAAAAAAAAACCCAGAAAACAAACCAACTTTTATCCACTGTCAGTTATTACAGTAAAAAATGAGCACTGAGCATGGTGTTGGGATTTTGCACTTTCCATGCTAAAATGAGGCAGTGGCAGGCAATACCCGTCACCTGCCCAACAACAAGTGGAAGAAGATCTCAGACAGGAGAGAGCTTGGGAGAAGGATACTTTAAAATGCAAGGGAAATACTTACCTATTCACATATAAACCTCACTATAATAAATATGCCAAAAGTTTTCATTACTGAATTAAAGCTTAGAATACCACCCAAGTTTTCAGTGTGGCTTCCATGTAGCATATAAAAGGAGCACACCAGAATAGCAATGCAAGGACTATGAAAACAAAGTGTAATTTGCACCACAGCCTGCAAAAGTAGGACAAGGCCCCATATGCCAAACATAAAGTGGGTGACTACTGGCTAAAATAGAATATTTAACTAGGTTACAGAGTATCCTACCATCATACCCACAATGGGCAGGATACAAACAAAAGTATTCCAGGAATACAAAAAAAAAAAAAAAATACACCAACCCAATTGAAATACCCCACTGTTAGAGTCTGTAAACAAGTCAAGATGGCACCTGGCATTTTGCAGAGGGAGTGGTTTGTGAAGTCACGCCAGCGAGCCATTAAGTGTGGAGATTCCTTATTGGTTGACTGCTGTATCTAGTTTATGTTAATTAAGATATGCTGTGTGTAATGTATATATACCCCTCTGGTCCTACAATAAACGGCTCCCACTCCTGCTGTATCAATCTATACAAGTTCCTTGTCAGCCCCGGGTTATTTTCCTGCAGCTGGACTGTGGCACCTCACATCTTCTACAGGCAACCAGTGATTTGTTTTTGTTTTTGTTTTTTTAAATGCTTTATTAGTACATTATAGTTGTACCTAATACTGGAGTTCATTTTTCCATAATCATATATGCATGGAATATAATTTGCTCCATATTAGTTCCCAGTCCTTCCTCTTCCTCTACCCATCTCCCAATGACAATCTTTTCTGAGTATAATTTTTAACTAATAGATTTAAGCATTAAAATGTATTTTTATACATCATAGTTATTATTTTACTACTGTTTAAATTGTACCATATTTAATTAGTGGAAAAATCCTCAAGTTTGCTCATAAATCCTTTCAAAAAGAATCCAATATTCATTGATAATATCCTAGCTTTGAAGTATAATGAGATCAAATGTAATCTTGGTAATTTTCTTGGAGTCCTTCTTGAGGAATAAACCATAGAAGTTTAGAATGAAGAAATTATTAGATAAATGTGAGTCTATGGATTATTGGTCATCATTAAATTTTAACCATAAACCAAGATGCAAAAGATTTACAATGATTACTGCATGTGACAACGTCTATACTGAAAAGCCATTAAAATTTGGGGTGAATAGGATGTGAAAAGCAGGAGATTCAATTGTAGTGGTAAAAGGATTGTTTTCAATAAATGCTGATGGAGAGGAAGCATTGAAAAAAAATAAGACATAACTAGATAATTTGAGTGTTGCCCATATTAAAGAGCCAATTAAAAAGAGCCAAAAAAGCAACAGTGTTATTAAAGGATATTAATATATAGTTAACCATTAAAATTAAAATTCAAACTTTCTTATGTGTCAGAAATATCCCAAATATACTTGAAATATTATTTCATTAAATGACTATGTAATATAAATAAAGCTATATATATATATATATATATATATATATATATATATATATATATATATATATATATATATATATACACACACACTATGGAGAGATTATAAGGATATACATTAAAAATATAAAGTAGATTCAAGTGTGCATATGCCACTTGATATATATACCTTAAACATAAGGTTTTTTGTGCATGTTGTGGGAGGGTAGGTAGAGAAGCCATTGATAGATATGTATAATATCACTATCTACCTATCTTCATAAGTATCTATAAATAATATAACTGAAGGCTATTCTACTTCTGCTGTTCAAATATTTTAAATACCCTAAATAAGCCTAATATAATAACTTTCTAAAACTGAGAGGTCATTAATAGAGGTGGATTTTCATGTGGAAAGAAGATGGAAAATATCAAGTAAGAAACTCATGAAAATACTAAGAACCTTGAAAGCTGCTACTCAGAAATCTACTATTTTAAAATTAAAAATCAGATAAATTTATGGAAAACCTTCTCATTAAATCTATCTAATTCATGCAGAATTTGGAGGGAAATATATATATATATTTTTTTAATGTCCATTGCAGTTAAGTTGTTTGTCTACATTACACAGAGGAGCAG
This sequence comes from Marmota flaviventris, assembly GCF_047511675.1. Lineage (NCBI taxonomy): Eukaryota > Metazoa > Chordata > Mammalia > Rodentia > Sciuridae > Marmota > Marmota flaviventris. The sequence goes on from NC_092519.1 coordinate 3,148,529, forward strand.
AAATATTTGTTCTGGAACTCATTCAACAGCTATCATATGTACACTATATGCCAGCAACTTCTCTATGCACTGGGGATAGAACAATAAAAAAGAAATCTCTGCTTTCATGATCTTACATTGTGCTGCAGTAATGGACAAATTACTGCCCCAGTGTCAAATTTGGCTTGCTTCATTTTTTTGTATGACCTCAAACTGAGAATTGTTATTAAAATTGTAAATGGATAAAAAACCCAAAGAACAATATTCTCTAGCATATAAAATTATTTGAAACATAAATTTCAATTTCATAAATAAAGTTTTATAGGAACACAACAATACCCATTCAGTTCCATAATGTCTATTACTGTTTTGTGCTAAAATGGAGAAATCGGGTACTTGTGACAAGGGTAATATGTGGTTCATGAAACCTAGGTTATTTCCCATCTGGTTCTATACAGAAAAAATTTCCAGTCCTGTTCTAGTAGGTTTTGAGATTATATGTACATAATTTGAAAACAAAAGCAAAATTAAGAAAGTTTCCCATACAGTTTTATTTTGCAAATTCTAATAGTTACCTAATTGGAGAATAAACACAACACAAAATAATGTTAGTACCTAACTTATGAAGGTATAAAATGCTAAAAGTTATAAAAATGTTAATATACAAAGGTTAAGGTAGAAAAAATCTACCCAGTTTTAGCACACAAATTATATTTTTAAAGAAAAAACTCGACAAAAATACATAAGTTAAACATAAGATTAAGTTTCTGTAAGACTCATGTATTTTAAAGAGACCATGCTTTTTTCTTTTAATTTTTTTCTTCTTTTGTTTTGGTAACAATACCTGAGAGCTACTCTTTCAATTTTAAGTGTATTATTGTTGACAGTAGGTGCAAATTTGTACTATACATCTCTAGAGCTTTCTAGATGAATACATTTTGCTTGACTGAAATTTCCAGTCAGTGACTTAGTAACTCCTCCTTTCTTCCTTCCATATCTCCTAGAAACCACCATTGTATTCTCATATTATATGACTTTGATATTTTTAGATATCTAAAATACATGGAGTTATGCAATATTTGCCTGTGACTGCATGTTACTGAGTGTAATGTCTTCAAGTTTCATTCATGTTCTCACATATTACAGAATTTTCTTTTTTAAGGTCTAATATTATTACATTATGTTTTTATAGTACATTTTATTTAACCATTTATCTGCTGGAGGACATTTAGGTTAATTTCATTTATTGGCTAGTGTGAATAGTGCACTAATGAACATAGGAGTACCAATACCATTTGAAGATTCAGATTTCAGTTGCATATATAGATACATACATATGTATACTGATTTTTGTACATGTCAAAGTGTCTTTTTTATTGATTCTTTTTAGTTACATATAAGATTTAGGAATATTTTGACATAATCACAAAAGCATGGAATATAATTTACTCTAATTTAGTACCTAACACTTCTTCACTCCTGTCCTCCTCTCTTCCCCTGCTCCCCTCCCTCTACCCAACTGACATTTCTGCAAGCTATATGTAGTATCTTTCCCTTTAAATTAACGTCTTGTGGATATACTTGATGTTGGGCTTCACTGTGTTATGTTCATGCATACACATACCTAAGTTCAGTCAGATTCATTCCACTATTCTTCCTTTTTCCCATAAAACCTTCTTCTTGTCAATCCTCATTGTCTGATCTTTCATCTCTTTTTTCCTTTCTCCCTCTCTTTCTCACCCTCCTGCTGCAGTCTGGCTGGGCACAATTCACGAGCCATTTGTCAAGCAGAAATGAACTTTATTTTTAGAACACACACACTGCACCACACGAGCTCTTCAGGAATTCCCTCAGAGCCCAACTGCCACCTCAGGCACTCCCTGTGAGCACCTCCCCCAATCTCTTCCCACTCTTGAGGCCGATTGGCTGGGTCACGTGGGTGGAGCCAAAGAGTCCCCTCAATGAGCAGCTCCATGTTCTGAAAGGACGGGGAAACAGCCCAATGAGCATCACCACAGAGGAGCCAATCAGCTGGTTGCTGGGGCCGCAGTGAGCCAATCAGCTGGAAGTTTGCTGGGGCCGCAGTCTGGCTGTGGCTCTCAATACCCTCCCTGCCCTTATTTTGGATTAGCTTCAACATATCAGATAAAACATTCGACCTTTGACTTTTGTGGACTGGTTTGTTTCACTTAACATAATAGTCTCCAGTTCCATCCATTTATTGGCAAATGCCATAATTTTATTCTTTTCTTTCTCTGACTGGCTAATACTCCATTGTGTATATATATATATATATATATATATATATATATATATATATATATATATATATACCACATTTTCTTTATCCATTCATCTGTTGACGGGCACCTAGCTTGGCTCCATAGCTTAGCTATTATGAATTGTGCGGCTATGTGGCTGTGTCACTGTAGTATGTTGATTTTAAATCCCTTGGATATATACAGAGAAGTGGGACATCTGGGTCATATGGTAGTTCTATTTGTAATTTTTTAAAGGAATTTCTATCCTGCTTTCCAGAGTGATTGCACTAATTTGCAGTCCCACCAATAATATATGAGTATGTCTTTCCCCCACATTCTTTCCCACATTTATTATTATTTCTATTCTTTTTTTTTTTTGAGAGAGAGAGAGAGGAGAGAGAGAATTTTTTTAATATTTATTTTTCAGTTTTTGGTGGACACAACATCTTTGTTTGTATGTGGTGCTGAGGATCGAACCCGGGCCGCACGCATGCCAGGTGAGCAGGCTATTGCTTGAGCCACATCCCCAGCCCATATTATTTCTATTCTTAAAAATTTCCATTCTGCCTGGATTGAGATGAAATGTTAATGTAGTTTTTATTTGCATTTCCCTAATTGCTAGAGATCATAAGTTGAATTTTGATACATATCAAGAAGTGGAATTTCTGAGTCATATGGTAGTTTAATTTTTTTATGTTTTGAGAAGTTCCCATACTATTTTGGGTAAATACTACACCATTTTACATTCTCATTAACATCGAACAATATTTACAACTTCCCCACACTTACACCAATATTTTAGCTTTGTTGCATTTTGATAATAGAGATCCAAACAGGTATCAGATGGTTTTTCATTGCGGTTTTGTTTTAGATTTCTGATGATTAGTAATGCTGAACAGTTTTTAATACACCTGCTGGCCATTTATATATCTTCTTTAAGAAATATATTTTTCAAGTATTTGGACAATTTTTAATATGGGTACTAGGTTCTGAGGTTTTGTTTGTTTTGTAGTACTGGGGATTCAGCCCAGAGTTGCTTTACCACTGAGCTACATCCTCAGCCCTTTTTATTTTATTTCATTTTTTAGTTTGAGACATGTTCTTATTAACTTGCTGAGTTTGGCCTTGAACTTGTGGTTATCCTGCCTGAACTTCTCTAGTCACTAGGATTATAGGTTTGTGCCCTCCTGCCTAGCTATTCTATTTATTTTTTATTATTGAATTCTAGAAGTTCCTTAAATATTTTGGATATTATCCATTTATCAGATTTATGACAATGATTTTCTTAATTTTAGGTTGCCTTTTTACTCTGTTGATTGTTTCCTTTTCTGTATAGGAGCTTTTTAACTTAATGTAGTCATACTGTTTATATTTAGTTTTTGTTGCTTATACTTTTGGTATCATACCCATGAATTAAATGTTGGGATAAATATTATGAAGAATCTCCCCTACTTACTCTTAGAAATTCTATGGGGTTTTTTGTATATGTTTTATGTGGTGCTGAGAATTGAACCCAGTGCCTCACACATGCTAGGCAAGCACTCTACCACTGAGCCACAACCCCAGCCCCCAAATCATGTATTTTAAAAATAAAAAAAAAATTAAATTAAATTTATTTAAATTAAATATTTAAAAAAAAAAAAAAAAAAAAAAAAAAAAAAAAAAAACAATCTTGGAAGCCCAGCCCTGCATCTCTAGGCCCACCGGCCAGCAACAGGGCTGGGGATGTAGCTCAGTGGTTCATTGCCCCTGAGTTCAATCCCTGGTTAAAACAAAACAAAACAAAACAAAACAAAACAAAACAAAAAGCACATAATCTACAAACAGGGACAATATACTCCTTCCATTTTGATTTGGATGCCTTTTTATTCATTTTCCTTTCTTAATTGCTGTGACTTGCACTTTGTTTAATAAAGTGGCAAATGCAAATTTTTGCTTTTTCCAAAGCTTAGAGAAAAAGCTTTCAATTTTTCACTGTTGAACATGATGTTAATTATGTACATATTATGTATACTCTTTAATATATTATGGTAATTTCCTGCTATTTCTAGTTTGTTGAAAAATTTTATTATGATATAGATAAATGATTTTTATGCACCTTTTAAGATGATCGTGATTTTTCTCTTCATTTAGTTAATGTGTTGTATTGCATTAATCACATCCCAGGGATGAACGAATTTTGTCATTGTGTATGGTTCTTTTAATATGTGATTGAATTCAGTTTAGAATTCTTTTTTTTTTTTTTTTTGAGGATTTTTGCATTTATGTTCATCAGAGATACTGACCTGTAGTTTTCATTTCTTGTGATCTATTTTTCTGGCTTTGGTATCATAATTATTCTTCCCTCATAAAATAAATTTGGAAGTACTCCCTCTTCAAATTTTTGAAATAATTGGAGAAGGATTGGCCCCTGAATTTAATTCATTCCTATATATTTGGTAGAAAGAATCAGTGAAGGCATCTGGTTCTGGGCTTTTCTTTATTTATTTGAGTTTTGCCCCTTTTATTCTTAAGTTTCACTAAAAGTTTGTCAATTTTGTTTATATTTTTAAAAAGCCAACTCTTAGTTTCATTGATGTTTTATCTATTTTGTTTATTTCTGACCTAATCATTGTTCTTTTGTTCCTTTTTCTAATTTGGGCTTAGTTTCAATTTCTTTTATAGCTCCTTGGGTATAAAATTAGATTGTTTATTTTAGATCTTTCTTCTCTTTTAATGTAGGCATTACTATAAACACCACTGTTACTATTGCTTTTGCTATATTTCATAAGTTGTAGTATGTTTGTTTTTGTATTTACTTGTTTTAAGATATTTTATAATTTTCTTCTTGTGAATTTTATAATTTTCTTCATTGGGAATCCAAGAGCATTCAAGATAATGTTATTTAATTTTTACTTATTTCTCAATTTTCTAGTTTTTCTTTTGCTATTAATACTAATTTTATTGTATTGTGGTCAGAAGAGATACCCTGTATTATTTCAGGTCTCTTAAATTTGTTATGACTCATTTAGTGACCTAATTAGTGTTATCCTGGAGAAAGATCTGTATGCACTAGAGAAGAGGTATACTCTGCTTTTATTGGATGGAGTGTTCTGTATAGGTCTGTAAGGTTCATTTGTTCTGTACTGTAAATTAAGTTATTTGTTTCTTTATCTTCTTCCTGCCTAGATGTTCTTTCTCCTACTAAAAGTTGGGTACTGGTGGGGGATCCAAGATAGTGGGCCAGAGTAAGGCAGCATTCTGTGTCGCTTTGTGACCTGGGTCTCATCTAGTGGAAATACTGCTTTGCTGAGAGTGATAGAGGACCCCTCCACAGCTGATCCCACACAGAAATCATGTCCACCATGATGCATGAGCCCCAGCCTCAGAGTTAGTAAAGGATTCCTGACTCCCTGCTACTTGCCCACGCAGGTCTCGGGGGTGCCTCTTTGGGACCACGGGCATCATCACCAGCCAGAATTCCCAGACCCTGCTCCCACACAAGACACTCAGCTGCTGCCCACATGCAGGAACTCCAGCCACCACTTCCATGTGGACCACCATCTACCAATGTGGACCACCATCTACCAATGTGGGTCTTCCCTGGTTGCCTCCATCTTGGGACTCAGCAGCTACTGCCATAGTCCCTACTCCTGTAGCCTGCCTGCACCTGGGGACATCACAGGCTATGAAGAAAGCCATCAAGTACAACACTGCTCGCCACAGAGCTCATCTCTGAATGCACCACTCAATGCCATTGCCCAGCTCTACCAACTGGACCTGACACCCCATCACTGAAAGCAGTTGCCTTCATCTTGGGTAACCTCCATCACTATCTTTAGTAGAGGAAACTACCAGTTTGGAACACCAGGTAGCCATAGTTTTCTAATTCCCCCCAAACCCCAGTAGACGCTATCTCACAGAGTGACTGCCCAATTCAAAAACAGCCCTCCATGACAGTTGTGCAGCCAACAGAGTGGAAAACACAAGCCCCCCTCCCCCGCAAAAAAGAAAGGTTCCTAATTAGGAATCAGAAAGGGAGAGTGTGAGGGAGGTACACATTAGAGACTAATTTAGAGGGCAGAAACTGTGAGGACTACAGGCGAGATGAGGAGATAAGACCCAGCGCCCACATCACAGGAGCAGACCCCAAAGGATATCCTTGAGGTGCCCACTGGGACCTGTGGGTGTCATATCCCACCTCAAGGTACCCTCCACCCAAGACCAACCCTCACACCCTCATAATCCCCACCATCCTGAGGGCGGAGATATTAAGAATAGACATTGGTTAAGAATACTATTGGTTAAGAAAGGAAGCAGGAAAGATACTCATCTCTAGCCAAAACTATCATTGTTTCTTCCTCTGAGTTTTTTTCTTTCTTCTCCTTCTTTATTCTCGCCCTCACATCCCCAACATATGTGAAACCAAGTACTTTGCATTAGTTAGGATTTTGAGGATTGAGACAACTGAACTGTATATTACAATTGTGTTGTATATTCTTTATTTCTTCTTTGTTTTTTTCTCTCTCCAATTTTTACTATTTTAACATATTTTATTTTTCTTAATATATGTGTGTGTTTGTTTTATGTACTCTATTGTCTTCCCTCTTACTTGTCTGACCAAATTACTACCTCTCTATTCTCTTAATACTAACCTTCTTCTTTAGATTTCTCTTTCACACTTCCTAAGATACAATAACTCTATATCCTCACCTCTGACCTCCTCAGGATATCTTCCTATACCTCACCCCTAGTTCTTCGTCTACCATCAGAAACTGTAAAACCTTTTATAAACCCACTGATTATTGTAGATTGATTGATTATATTGAATACACCATTTCTGCACATTGTGACCAAATAGTAAATTTAGTAAATAACAACTATTTGTTTTTGGATTGTATCTTGTTTATATTGGGATCTGTTAATATTGTCCTTTACCTCAAGGATGAGATATTGGAACCCTACACTATAAGCCTATAGGGTAAAAATGATAATTCCTCAAATCCACAGAGATAGAAGGGAAGACACAAAAACAACATGAAAAGATAAGGGAAGAAAGTGCTCCTAACAAATCAAGATACCACATTATTAGAATCCATGGCCAGCACAACAGATGAAATGACAGAGTTCAGGATGAACTAAATGAATTAAAATGTTCTGTGAATTAAAGGATGATATAAGAGGGCAAATACAGGCAGCAAAAGATCATTTTGACAAAGAGCTACATAAATAAATACAGGAAGCAAAAGGTTACTTAAATAGGGATATAGAGGTTCTAAAGTAAAACCAAACAGAAATCCTTGAAATGAAAGAAACAATAAACCAAATTAAAAGCTCAATTGAAAGCATCATCAACAGATTAGACCACTTGGAAGATAGAACCTCAGACAATGAGGACTAAATGTACAATCTTGAAAAGAATGTTGAACACATAGTGAAAATAGTAAGAAACCATGAGCAGAACATTTTATACTATAATAGTATAAAAGTATAAAAAGATCAAATTTAAGAGTTATTGGGATAGAAGAAGAAATAGAGGTCCAAACCAAAGGAATGAGCAATCTAGTCAATGAAATAATATCAGAAAACTTTCAAAACATGAAGAACAAATTGAAAAACCCAATTGAAGAGGTTTACATGACACCAAAAGTACAAAATTACAACAGATCCACATCAAGGCGCAATATAATGGAAATGCCTAACATACAGAATAGGAGAGAATATTAAAAGCCATGAAAGAAAGGAATCAGATTATATATAGGGGGAAATCAATTAGGTTATATGCAGATTTTTCAACCCAGAAGACCCTGAAAGCTAGAAGATCCTGGAACAACTTATATTAAGCTCTGAGAAAAAATATATGTCAACCAAGAATCTTGTATCCAGCAAAATTAAGCTTTAGATTTGATGATAAAATAAAAACATTCCATGATAAACAAAAGTTAAAACAATTTACAGCTAGAAAAACTGCACTACAGAACATCATTGGCAAAATATTCTGTGAAGAGGATATGAAAAACAACAATAAAAATCAGAAAAGGGAGGTATTACATTAAAGGAAAAACTAATCCAAGGAGAAACCAAGTCAAGTTAAATACCAAAAATAAACAAAAATAGGTGGAATACAAATCCTGTCTCAATAACCCTGAATGTTAATGGCCTAAACTCACCAATCAAAAGACATAGGCTAGCAGATTGGATAAAAAAAAAAGATCCAACAATATGCTGCTTTCAAGAGACTTATCTCATAAGAAAAGATGTACACAGACTGAAGGTGAAAGGTTGGGAAAAATCATACCACTCACATGGACTGTGGAAACAAGCAGACATCTCCATCCTCATATCCAATGAAGTTAGGGTTAGGGTTAGGGTTAGCCAAACTTAATCAAAAAGGATAAATAAGGACATTTCATACTGTTCAAGGGAACCATACACTAACAAGACATAACAATTATAAATATATATGCCCCAAACAATGGAGTTTCTATATTCATCAAAAAAACTCAAGTTCAAGAGTAAAATTGACCACAATGCAATAATTTTGGGTGACATTAACACACTTCTTTTACCACCGGATAGATCTTCCAAACAAAAGCTGAACAAACAATAGAACTCAATAATACAACCAATAACTTAGACTTAATTGACATATATAGAGTATATTATTCATCAATGAGCGAATACACATTCTTTTCACCAGCACATGGATCCTTCTCTAAAATATACCATATACTATGCCACAAAGCAGCTCTTAGCAAATACAGAAAAGTAGAGATATGACCCTGTATTCTATCAGATCAAAATGGAACGAAATTAGAAATCAATGATAAAATAAAAAATAAAAAATAAAAACTACTCCAACACCTGGAAACTAAATAATATGCTACTGAATGAACAATGGGTTGTAAAAGACATCAAGGAGGAGATCAAAAAATTCTTAGAATCAAATGAGAACACTGATACAAAATATGGAAATCTCTGGGACACTATGAATGCAGTACTAAGAGGAAAGTACATTGCATGAAGTTCATTTCTTAAAAACGCTACATCTCAAAGCCCTAGAAAAAGAAGAACAAATCAATACCAAAAGCAGTAGAAGAAAGGAAATAATTAAAATCAGAGCTGAAATCAATAAAATTGAAACAAAAGAAACAATTAAAAAACGTGACAGAACAAAAAGTTGGTTCTTCAAACAAATAAATATATAAATAAATAAAATTGACAAACCCTTAGCCCTGCTAAGAAAGAGAAGGCAAGAGAAAACTCATATCATTAACATATGTGATGAAAAAGAAAATATCACAACAGACACAAAGAAATACAGAAGATAATTAGAATATTATTTTGAAAACTTGTACTCTAGGGGATGGGTTGTGGCTTAGCGGTAGAGTGCTTGCCTAGCATGTGTGAGATGCTAGGTTTGATCCTCAGCACCACATAAAAATAAATAAAATAAAGATATTGTGTGTAACTACAACTAAAAACTATTTTAAAAAGAAAACTTGTACTTTAATGAAATATAGAATATCAAAGACATCGACAAATTTCTAGAGGCATATGAGTTGCCCAGATTGAATAAGGATGATATACACAGTTTAAACAGATAAATTTCATGCAAGAAAATAGAAGATGCCATCAGAAGCCTACCAACCAGGAGAAAGCCCAGGACCAGATGGATACACAGCTGAGTTCTACAAGACCTATAAAGAAATAGTAATACCTATATTTCAAATTATTTCATGAAATAGAAAAAGAGAGAGCACTTTCAGACTATCATCCTGATTCCAAAACTGATGTTGAGAGCCACAGCTGAAGGGGCCCCATCAAACTTCCAGCTGCCAGCACCAGCTGCCAGCTGATGATTGGCTCACAGTGGCCCCAGCAGAAGGGGCCCCAGCAAACTTCCAGCTGCCAGCAAACTTCCAGCTGCCAGCTGATGATTGGCTCACAGCAGCCCCAGCAAACTTCTAGCTGCCAACTGATTGGCTCCTCTGCGGTGATGCTCATTGGGCTGTTTCCCCGCCCTTTTAGACCACGGAGCTGCTCATTGGGGGACTTTTTTTGGCTCTGCCCATGCGACCCAACCAATTGGCCTCAAGAGCAGGAGGAGTGGGGGAGGTGGAGAGGCTTGTGGGAAGCCGCTGGTGGCAGTTGGGCTCTGAGGGTTTTCCTGAAGAGCTGTGTGGTGCGGTGTATGTGTTCTAAAAATATTCGTTTCTTTTGACAAGTGGCTCCTGAATTGTGCCCAGCGAGACTGTGGCAAAAACCAGGCAAAAACACATCAAAGAAAGAAAACTTCAGACCAATATCGCTAATAAACATAGATGCAAAAATTCTCAATAAAATTCTGGCAAATTGAATGCAAAAAACAAATCAAAAAGTGCACCACAATCAAGTGTGGTTCATCATATGGAAATAAATAAATGTACTTCATCACATCAATAGACTTAAAGATAAGAATCATAACGATATTCTCAATTAATGCAGAAAAAAACATTCAACAAAATATAGCACCCATACATGTTCAAAACACTAGAAAGACTGGGGATAACAGGAACATATCTCAACATCATAAAAGCTATCTATGCTAAGCCCCAGGCGGACAGCATTCTAAATGGAGAAAAATTGAAACATTCCCTCTAATACTGGAACAAGATAGGGATGCCCTCTTTCACCACTTCTATTTAACATAGTTCTTGAAACACTGGCCAGACCAATTAAACAGCCGAAAGAAATTAAAGGGATACGGATAGGAAAAGAGAAACTCAAATTAGCACTATTTGCTAATGATATAATTCTATACCTAGAAGAATCAAAAAATTCCACCAGAAAATTTCTAGAACTAATAAATTAATTCAGCAAAGTAGCAGGATACAAAATCAACACACATAAATCAAAGGCATTTCTATATATCAGTGACAAATCCTCTGAAAGGGAAACGAGGAAACTACCCCATTTACAATAGCCTCAAAAAAATAAAATACTTGTGAATCAACCTAATGAAAGAGGTGAAAAACCTTTACAATGAAAACAACAGAATGCTAAAGAAAGAAATTAAAGAAGACCTTAGAAGATGAAAAGATCTACCTTGTTCTTAAATAGGGAGAACTAATATTGTCAAAATAACCATACTACCAAAAGCACTATACAGATTTAATGCAATTCCAATCAAAATCTCAATGACATCCCTTATAGAAATAGAAAAAGCAGTGATGAAATTCATCTAGAAAAATAAGAGACCCAGAATGGCTAACGCAATCCTCAGCAGGAAGAGTGAAGCAGGTGGTATCACTATACCAGATCTAACTATATTACAGAGCAATAGTAACAAAAACAGCATGGTAATTGGCACCAAAATAGACTGGTAGACCAACGGTACAAAATAGAGGACACAGAAACTAACCCATATAATTACAGTTATCTTATATTAGAGAGAGGCACTAAAAACACACAATGGAGGAAAGATAGCATCTTCAACAAATGGTTCTGGGAAAATTGGAAATCCATATGCAACAAAATGAAATCAAACCCCTATCTCTCACCATACACAGAACTTAACTAGAAGTGGATCAAAGACCCAGGAATAAAACCAGAGACCCTGCATTTAATAGAAGGAAAAAGTGGGCCCTAATTTCCATCATGTGGGATTAGGCCCCAACTTCCTTAATAAGACTCCTTTGGCACAAGAATTAAAATAAAGAATCAATAAATGAGATGGATTCAAACCAGAAAGTTTCTTCTCAGCAAAAGAAATAATCTGTGAGGTGAACAGAGAGCCCACATCATGGGAGCAAATTTTTACCCCTCACACATCAGATAGAGCACTAATCTTAGAGTATATAAAGAACTCAAAAAGCTAAGCACACACACACAAAAACAAACAAACAAACAAAAAACACCACATAGCCCAATCAACAGATGGGCCAAGGAATTGAAGAGACACCTCTCAGAAGATGATATACAATCAATCAACAATATATGAAAAAAATGTTCATCACCACTAGCAATTAGAGAGATGCAAATCAAAAGTACTTTAAGATTCATCTCACTCCAGTCAGAATGGCAGCTATTATGAAGTCAAGCAATAATAAGTGTTGGTGAGGATGTGGGGGAAAAAGGCACACTCATACACTGTTGGTGGGATTGCAAATTGGTGAAGCCAATATGGAAATCAGTATGGAGATTCCTTGGAAAACTAGGAATGGAACCACATTTTGACCACTATCCTACTCCTCAGTCTATACCCAAAGGACTTAAAAATAGCATACTACAGGGACACAGCCACATCAATGTTTATAGCAGCACAATTCACAATAGCTAAACTATGGAGCCAACCTAGATGTCCTTCAGTGGAGGAATCGATAAAGAAAATGTGGTATATATTCACAATGGAATATTACTCAGGATTAAAAGAGAATAAAATCATGGCATTTGTAGGTAAATGGATGGAGTTGAAGAACATAATGCTAAGTGAAGTTAGCCAATCTCAAAAAAACAAATGCCAAATGTTTTCTGTGATATAAGTGGATATAAATATAGTGGATTTGGGAGGGGAAGCATGGGAGGAATAGACAAACTCTAGATAGGGGCAAAGGGGTGGGAGGGAAAGGGAAGGGTCATGGGGGTAAAAAAGATGGTGGAATGAGATGGACATCATTATGCTAAGTACATGTTTGAAGACAAAAAATGGTGTGAATATACTTTATATACAATCAGAGATATGAAAAATTGTGCTCTATATGTGTACTATAAATTGTAATGTATTCTGCTGTCATATATAACAAATTAGAATTTTTTTAAAAAGTTGGTTATTAGAGATGGGATTGTGGCTCAGTGGCAGAGAACTTGCGTTTCACATGTGAGGCATTGGATTCGATCCTCAGAACCACATAAAATAAATAAACAAAATAAACATTTACAACTTAAAAAATAATATATAAGAAAGTAGGGCATTAAAGTCGACCATTCATTTCTCAGAACCCCATTTGGAAACTAATGTGGGATTTTAAGACAGGATTTCTTTCTAGAGTTTGACTTGAGTGCCATCTTTTGGCAGTTGTTTACTGACTTTTGTTTAATAGGAGAAGAACCTTTGGTGGTTCTTCTTCTAGATTCTAGTAGTATCTGTATCATATAAAATCACATTTTATTGTAGAATACAATAATGAGCCTCACTCCTTTGTTCTACCAAAACTTGCCTTAAAGGTATTACCTTAAAGATTAGTTTTCTCTATTTCATAACAGTAACTCAAAGAGCTATTGCATACACATGTTTTAGTCAGGTTTTTTGTCACGGTGACCAAAAGATCTTAAAAGAACAATGTAGAGGAGGAAAAGTTTATTTTTACTCATTTTCAGAAGTCTCAGTCCATAGACTCTATATCTCTGGGCTGGAGGTGAAGCAGACCATCATGGCCAAAGGGCATGGTGAAAGAAACTCAGAACATGGTAGCAGGAAACAAAGCAGGTTTTCTATATCAGGCATAAAATATGAATCTGAAAGCACACCGTCAGTGACCTACTTCATCCAGCCACGGACTACATGGCTATAGTTACCACCCACTTATCAGTGGATTTAATTCACTGATTGGTTTAAGGCCCTGATATCTCAATCATTTCACCTATACACTTTCTTGCATTGTGTCACACCTGAGCTTTTGGGGGACACCTAATATCTAAACCATAATGACTCATTTGGATTAAATAATACATTTTGGTACATTATATAATTACAATTATTTATAATCACTCAATGAATTGGGTACTACCATACATTTTAAAGATCAACCATAGAGAAAGGAAATCACAATTGTATCTTGTCCAGAGTTACAAAGGTAATATGTGGTAGAGAGAAGTCTTAACCTGAGGTCTGTTTTAATTCCAAAAACTATGCCTAACTAAATAACTAAGTTATTTAGTTTTCCTTTTAACAACTAAATGTGCCTTAAGTCTCATCACTTAATTTATTTTCCTTTTACAATTTTTCTTTTCAGTTAGCCCAGTTGTCTTCTGAAAATTTTATTTATTTATTTTTATGTGGTGCTGAGGATCGAACCCAGTGCCTCACACATGTGAGGCAAGATCTCTACCACTGAGCCACAACCCCAGCCCCTGAAAATTTAAATGTAAACTTTCTACTACTTTATGCACAAAATGTAAAATTAAAAGAACTAAAGAGTTAAGATATTTCAAGAAATATTTTTGAATATACAATTTAAATTGATTAAAGCATTACTGTTTCCTTAAATGTGGTCATTTTAGATTTCATTTATTCCAATTCACCAATGTGGACAAAGCAAATGAACTTCCCTGAATCATCACATTGAAAAAGATGAAATCAGTCATTAGTGGTTTTCATTCAATTAATTTTGTCAGGGACTAGTAACAAGTCAACCTGACCAGAAAGTGAATTAAAACACCAGAATATTTAGCATTTTTTGATGGTTGTATTAAGCTGGCTTCATTTTAGAAGTGGTCATTTAGACATAAATAACTTTGCTTACTCAATTCTAACCCATGTTAACTGGCACATCTTTTCCATGGTAGTGCTAAAGGTTAAGAATATCCTTGCAAAATCATTTTGATGTATTTTACAAGTCTCTTGAGGATGTGACTTTTATTTATTTGCTGTTCTATAACTCTGTATATGGTAGTCAGCTTTGAAAAAAAGAAGATAAATGGGAAAATCTCATGGAAAAAACACCTATGAATACATGTGATGTGTAGGATCTATATAATGTTAATTTTCAGCATCTCTTAATAAGCAAGAGGAAATCTTGAGTAATAGAAATACATTCTTAGATAGGAAGATACAATTGTATGTAGAAGAGATTAGAGCTCTCAGGATCCAAATACCTTCTAAAAGCTCCAACTCTGAATATTGCTGCCTTGGGGACAAGGCCTTCAACATATAAGCCGTTGGGGGACATTTGAGATCCAAACCATAATGAAGACCTACTATGTTATAGATTATGTAGTTCAAGTTTAGTTTCAGGAGTTGAATTATTACTCTGGGTGAGCTGCATATGGAAATGTGTATAAAAGGAAGAGAAGATGAAATCATATCTAGAGGAAATATTTCAAAGAAATTATAATTATGTAGTGATAAATTATAGGGATGTTTCTAATTTTTAATAGAGAACATAGAATGATATATTTTCAATTAATATAGCAATATGTACATGTTAAACGTATGCAGTTGCTCAAAAGTATCTCTATAGGAACTTCTACCTTTATTTCCATTATGCTGCCCGAAGTCAAGTATATCATAAAATTTTTTCTTCATAATTCCTTCCTGGATTTATCATAGTCTTATGTATAATATTAATATTACCAAGCCTTTACAATATTAGTTTAGATTTCATTTTTGAAAATTTCCTAGGACTAATCCATGTCTAGGTTTTGGTAGACTATAGTAGTTAAAATGCCTAGAATTAGGGGCTGGGGTTGTGGCTCAATGGTACAGCATTTGCCTCGCACGTGTGAGGTACTGGGTTCAGTCCTCAGCACCACATAAAAATAAATAAAGTTATAAAAAAAAAAAAAAAAAAAAAAAAAAACAGAACAACAATGTATTGCTATGCCTAATTGTGTTTATAAAGTCTGAGCCATAATAAAGCTCATTAAAAAATGATGACTAGAATTATTTAGATTAAATAGAAAAGGGATAGTTGACTTTACATATGCTGAAGTACCTTTATCCTGTGGCTGGAAGTACTTGAAGCTATTTTCTTAGTGAATTCTTTCATGATGTTCTTAAAAGTTAGTTTCTCTTCCTATATTAGTACCTTTTTGAGAGAGAAGGTACATATATTGCTTTCTATCTTAGTACCAGGTATATAGTAAGTGCAGTATCAATGTTAATTCTTGCTATTTTTGGTGTTAGAGTTGAGATAACTCATGGAATTGTTTCCAATCTCAAGAAAAGGCAACTTGTTATTTGCTTAACTGGCACTGAATTTTAGCTTTTTTATTCTTAGTAAACTATTTCTTTCACTAACCTATCATTCTTTAATTCTCAAGATGCAAATACAGAAGTTAAAAAATACATCTATTATACCTTCAACCCATGAAACAACTGTTTCACTTAAAGGAAAATACTTAAAGTTTAGTTATTCCAATACACTGGAAATGTAACTGGACCTAGTTTGCATATATACATTTTCCTGAGTTTTCACAGAAAGTCTCAGTCTGACAGTTTGCTTCAATAATGATACCTAAGTCAAATATTGTCAAATGTATTCTTCTAAGGCTGTTATTAAACAAGGCCCTGAGTTGGTGCCAGGAACAAAAGTATGTGTGTTGTTATCCTCTCAAGGATTCCCTATTTGTCTTACTGCTGTGCCAACTATTTCTATGGAAATTTGTAAGAAAGGGAATATTTGAATCAAATGTTCTGTGACATTTTACTTATATATATTTTTAAAAGCCTGGGGTCTTTTAAGTTATGTTATTTATGAACTTTCTTTTTCTTCTCTCTCTTTCTCTCTTTTTACTATAGGAAGATTAGTGCATAAACAGATGCTAAATTCATTCTGATTTAACTCTGCCATCAAAAGCTTATCAGCAAATTTTACAATACAAGGTGATATTTCATACAATCAAAGCTGCACAGACTAAGAAACACTCTTCTAGTCAGGCTTAAAATTAAAGTCACATACATTCTTGGTAGTATGGAAGACTGTGTGAATGCCCAAGGCTTGCTCTGTTAGGAGTGATCAGAGAAAGAAAATTCAAGATACTATTCCATGGTTTAATGGCAGGTAAAAACAAACTCACTGACAGTGATAATTGCCTCCAAGACAAACATGTATGTGAGGTAGAGAATAAAATTCTAACTGACTGAGAGTTCTTAACACAAATTTTGACTTATAAGTGACTTGTGTTGACCCAGGGGCAACCTTTAGGAAAACAGGTTAAAATTAAAATCAAGGGAGGAAACTCTAAGCACATGGAGAGGAAACAGCAAACTGTCAGGAAAATCCATTTCACAGAATTAATTGGGCCAAGTCACTTAAGAAATAATAAATTACCAAACACAAAAAAACACTTCCTGAGTAGAGAGTATCCAGAGTTTATGCAACATATTATGTAAAATAATCTGTTTTTTAACAAAAAGATAAAGGAGATTCCTGGATACCAGATGTGACCTGTGCACAGGAAAAATGCAGGCAATAGAAACTGCCTTTGAAGAGTTCCAAATGTTTGGATTAGCAAATAAAATTTCAAAGTAGTTGTATAAGCATGTTCAAAGAAGTAAGAGAAAGTATGTTGAAATAATTAAAGAGGGTATGATAACTGTCTTATCAAGTAGAAAATACTTATAGATATGAATTATAAAAAGTACTGAATAAAATTTATGAAATAAAAATACAATCACCAATAAGAAACATTCCATAGGGAAGTTCAGCAGTAAACTTGAACTAGCAAAAGAGAGAATCAGTGAACTTAAAAATAGTATCACAGAGATTATACAATCTGAAGAAAATGAACAGAGAAATGTAAAGCATCATTAAACATACACACACACACACACATATGACATTCAAAGAACAATCATAAAGATATGAGTAAGCTATGTCACTAACATAAACCAGACACTTTTGTGTCTTTTCAGAATATTACAAAATATAAGAACGTATTAAATGGCAATAATTTCACAAACCACATCAATTTCACTGGCTTTAATTCACCAAGTAATAATGGTTCACTTGGGTAACCCTGAGCTGGACAATCACACGTTCTTTTACTCCTTCCCAATCTTAATTACCAATATTTCTAACACTGAAGTCACACATCACAATTTAAACAATGATATTTAAGATACAAAATGGGTAAGAAATGGCTAACAGTGGCCACAGGGATTAAAGAGGCAGAATTGAAAGCAAAGGCAGAAAGCTGATACAGATTCAAAACAGTCACTGCAGGTAGTCAGATAACATTTATTACCTATCCTGCACAACTCATTCAAGGTGAGGAACTTGTTCAAATCACAGAGCTGTCCAAGGTGAGGGTTCAGAGGGCAAGCAATTTCAAAGTAGGCCACATCAAGCAGGGATAATGAGCTGAGCTTAATTTCTGGGGACATTCAGGAATTTGAGGACTATTGGTCTCAGGACTCATTCACCATGTGGTCTAAGGGGTTGATGTACGCCATGTTACCATCATCATAGTTGTTTCTCCATTCATGTGTTTCAGGTAGGGGTTGCAACCAAACCATTGGTTTGGTTGTGTTTGATAAGCTCACAGGCCTGGTTTCCCTGATACCAGTTTGATATGGCCACACATTCGTGTGTCTCTCATTTAATATAATAAGTTGACAGCTGGTATTTTTTATTAGAATGATTAATGTAGTTATCAGTTTGTACCTTATGATTGTGCTTTGCAACAGAAGGGTGTTATTTTGATAGATGTGTCCAACATTTGGTGATCATCTCTTTGTCCAGAAAAGTTACCAAGTCACTCTACCTTAGCACTTGTACTCAGAACAGTAATTCATGGCAACCTTCTGTTTTTATAAAATAGAGTAACTCAGGGCAGGCACAGACTGAAAGCTGTTGTTCTATACAACATGAATTAACTCATGGCAGGGCACAACCTACTCTTTGCACATAGAAACTGGGAATGACTATGCTGTCAGACAAATTCACTCATTCCACTTGGGAGTGACTATTCTGTCAGACAAATTCACTCATTCCACTTCTATGAACTACAGTTCCAGGAAATCCTTTAAATTTTCATGAGATTTACCTGCAATTACTATATTAGTTTCCTATGGAGAAGATTTTTAAAAAGATTGCCTCATGGCCTTGACTGGCGGAGAGGAAGAATAATCATGTGACATATGCCAGGAAATTTCTCTATTTAACTTTCAGGGAAAAAATGAATGATTCTTAATATACCTTGGGAAGAACATTGCTCCCACTTCAGTCCCTCATAGCCTTCTTATATCACATAAGAAGTTAAAATCTAGGTTGGGTTTGTAGCTCAGTGGTAGAGCACTTGCTTAGCATGTGTGAGGCACTGAGTTTAATTTTTAGCACCACATATAAAAAATAAAAAATAAATAAAAATAAAGGTCCATCAACAACTAAAATATATATGTTTTTTAAAAGTAGGTGAGCTGGGGATATATCTCAGTTGGTAGAGTGCTTACCTCACATACACAAGGGCCTGGGTTCGATCCCCAGCACCACAAAAAAAAGAAAAGAAAAGAAAAGAAAAAGGTAAACTGTTGTACCAAGGAAAAAACAATTTAGAAGCAGAGAGATACAAGGAGATTAAAAGACTAAGATTATAGAATGTTTTTCCCTGCATAAATATCATAGTATCACACCAAAAGTCTCAGTATTATAACAGTGTATTGTAGCTGATAGGACTACAAGACTCAGACTCTTTCCTATGGAGGAATACATAGAGAATTCCAAAGTTAAGAGAGGGACTAAAAATTTGGAGTCTCTGATTCATGGTCTGTTTGGCTGCTATAAGGACATAATACCTTTACTAGGTAGTTTATGAACAACATTCACTTATTTATCTCAATTCTGGAGGTAGGAAAGTCCAAGATCATGGTGTCAGAAAATTCAGTGTCTGGTGAGGGCTCACTTCTTTGTTATCTTTTCACTGTGTCCTCAAGTAGTGAAGGGGCAAGAGATCTATCTGGAGTTTCTCTTATCATAATTGGTATTATCCCAGGATCTCCTTATCCCCTCAAATAATTTTAATGCACATATAATAAGGTTCATTCTTTGTGATATGTAGTTCGATGGATTTGGGAAAATGCTTAGTGTCAAATATTTGCTATTATACTATCATAGAGAATGGTTTCAAATATACTATTTGCATCACCTATTCAATCCTCTTCTGTTCTCTCTGAACTCCTGATAACTGAACTCTTTACCATCTCCAATAATGTGTCTGTATTCAAATTTCCTCTTCTAAGAGCAGTAGTCATGTTGGATTAGGACTCACCTTAGTAGCTTCATCCTAATTACTTTTTTGAAGTCCCTATATCTAAATACCCCTGCATTCTGAGATACTGGAGGTTAAGACTTCAATAAATGATGGGCTGGAGTTGTGGTTCAGTGGTAGAGCTCTTACCTTGCACATGAGGCACTGGGTTGGATCCTTAGCACCACATAAAAATAAATAAATAAAATACAGGTATTTGTCCATCTACAACTAAAAATATTTTTTAAAAGCTTCAATAAATGAATGGGGGCATAATTCAGTATTTTAAAGTATACTTTTTAAAAAAAAATCAAATATCTTCTCCAAATTTCTTTGATTCATGTTAGCATGTATATCTTTCTTCATCTCTTGACTTTTAATTTATGTCTTTGAAGGTTCTTTGTTTATTTGTTTTAGACAACATAAAATTGGCTGTTGCTTTTGTATCCATATGAAAAAAAACCACATCTTTTTAATTGGTATATTTAGGCCAAACACATTTAGTAATTATTTGTACTGATATCTACCTTGTTGGCAATTACTACTATCCACAGGATTTTTGTTTATCCTTCACTCTTTTTCTACTCTCTCTGGTTTTAATTTGAACATTTTATAGACCCACTTTAAATCTTCATTTTGCATATCAATCATACTTCTAACTTTATTTTTTCATGATCATATAAGGAATTGAAAATCACTGTGATTACTCTGTTAAAGGTACTAACAGATGGAACAGATAACATACAAGGACAGGTTGACTATATTTGAAGAAATGACACAGAGAGAAAATGGGCATCTATAAGACAAAGACCGAGGCCTTGAAAAAAATCAACCCTGCTGACAGTTTGAGCTTGAATTTCTAACCTCTAGAATTGTCAGAAAATTAATTATTTAAGTCAAAGTCTATGGTATTTTCTTACATAAGTACTATAAAATTAATACACATACTTCAGAATAAGAAAAATTAGCAGGCATAAACAGGGGTCTCTTCCGCAGGAACACACAATAATCCTCAATGTGTAAACAGAATCTCAGGATAATTGATATGACTGAAAGGAAAAAAAGACACATTCAAAATTATAGTTGTAGGTGTCCATACCTTTCCCAGTAATTGAGAAAACAGTTAAGAGGGAAATGAGGAAGTATATAGGAATCTGAAAATTATCATTAATCAAACTGATCTAATTGACATTTACAGACTAATGTGTCTCAAAACAGCAGAGTACACATGAAACACTCACAGAGAAAGACTACATTTTTTCCACAAAACACATTTAAAAATATAAATTATTCAAAATGTTCTCAAATTACATTGGAATTAAACTAGAAATTCTCCATATATTTGAAAATTAAAGAACACAATTATAAATAACACATAAAACAAATAATAATCTTAAGGAAATTTTTAAACTATTTTAAAATAAATAGAAAGGAAAATACAATTTCTCTAACCGTGTGGGATGCACTGAAAGCAGTGATTTGAGGGAAACTGGAAGCATTAAATGTGTGTGTTAAATGCATGAAAGATCTGAAATGAATACTCTAAAATTCCACATAAGGAAATTACAAAAATAAGAACAATTTAGGCTTGAAGCAAGTTGAAGAATACAATTAATGGAAATTATAACAGGGATCATTGAAACTAGAAACAATAAAACAATAGAAAATATCAAAGAACACAAAAGCAGTTTCTTTGAAAAGTGGATAAAATTCAAGCCAACTTCATCAAGTTAAAAAGAGAAAAGAAACAATTACCAAGATTAGAATTAGTTTTGTGTTATCACTACTGATTCCTTCGTCATTAAAAGTGTGTTATATCAACACTAAAATGACTTTACGCTCACAAACTTGATAGCATAGGTGAAATGTTTGAAAGATACAAGCTACCAAAGTGTACCTAAGCAGAAATAAATAATTTGAATAGGCTTACATTTATTAAGACATCAACTCAATAGTTAACAAGTTCTAAGAATGAAAGCACCAGTCCAATATCTTTTCAAAGAAAAATTCTACCAAACATATAAGGAAGAAATACTACCATCTCTTCCAGAAAAGAGCACCAGAGATAATACTTCCTAACTTATTGTATGAGGCCAGGATTACTTTATTGCTAAAAACAGATGAAGATATTGTCCATTGATTCTAAAATTTATACCAAGAAGCAAAAAATGAAGACTTAAGAGAAATTTAAAAAGAATAAGTTTGGAGGACTCACACTAGTAGATTTCAAAACTTATTGTAAAGGTCACCATAATCACCAGAGTGTGGTATTAGTGAAAATGCAGATTCATAGGCCAATGCAACATAATTGAGATTTCCAGAACCACATAAATAAGTCAACAGACCTTTGACAAGGGAGCAAAGGGATTTTAATGGAGAAAGGAGAGTCTTTTCAACAAATTGTGCTAGAACGATTGGGCATTTACATGAACAGAAATGAATCTAGTCTCAGAATTTAAAATTTTAACATAGTTCAAAAGAGATTATAGACCACAATATAAAAAATATGAAAAATATCAAGAAAAAAATCTGTTTCCCATGAGAGGAAAGGCTAACAATTCTGAAACACATGTTGGAACAGACCATTTAAATAAATGCATAAAGGATGGAAGGAGCTACATTTCTCAGTGATACAATGAGTATTTTCAGATAGGCAAAAGTGAAGACTAGAATGGTCCCTATAGGATTAGAGTGGGTGACATCAGTGTGAATGCATATTTTGCTTATTATATAAACAGATGGTTGTATATAGACAAATATATGTATATATGTGCATATATTTCCTTTTTATATTAGCTAAGAGCATGTAGAATAAATGGCATTCCTTTACTGAAGAATAAACCTACCCTGCCCATATCTTGATTTCTAATACTAGTCTTTAACAAAAGGCATTAGAGTTCCTTGGAAAAATGAATGACTCTAGGAATGGACCAAGAATATACAATATAATAGATGACTATCTTATAATACCAGGATGCAAACAAAAGCAAAATCCAAAACACAACAACAACAAAAATTTCTTTATATTGACAGGGGTATGCCAGAAGGATATAAGTGTCAATTGAAAGAGCTCCTAATGGTCAGATGTGGAACAGTTTGAAAAATAAAGTACCATTGGAGTAAAACCCAAAGTATAGGCTAAATATCCATGCATCCATCCTGTTATTGAAGAAGTAAATAAAGGGGCAAATCCTCCTATAGAAGAATCCCCAAGTAATTTATATACATACACACCTATCAATTTGGTAAAACATGCCAACTCCTTAAGTTTGAGCTGCATATAATGACCTCTTTCAAAAGAGTACAGAATTGAAGGAAGGAAAAACAAAGAAGCATAACTTTATAGTTGAAAAAAATTAAAAACAGTAGATTAAAGTTAATATCAACTTTGAAGAATCATGTAAATAGTATGTATTCTTGTACATATATGCACTTTACCTCTATGGTCATCTGTTGGGGTTTGAGTGTGCAGAGTTTAGCTCCCTCAGGCCTGACATTTTGCAAGAGAAGACATTAAAATCTGAATTTCTCCTTCATAGTCTGCATAGATAATGCCTAAATGGACAGTAATACCTTTAGCATTAAGGCTGGAGCGTCCTGTGAGCAAAGCGAAAATCCCTGGAGGTAGTGGCCCAAATATTCCTGTAGGTATTCTTTTAGGCATAGCACCACCCTGGAGATCAAAATCACTTAAGGCTCGGATGTCCATGGCGGCACTATGTTGGGTTGCGGGTTGTAGGGAAAAGATTGTGTGTTGCCCCCTTTATTTGTCTAGGGCCTGGGGTCTGGCTGGATGGACCGTTTCCCTGAACTGCAAGAGTGGCTGCATTTTTCGTTCTACATTCTCGAGCCCAATGTTTACCTTTTTTGCATTTAGGACATATTCCGGGTCCCCTAGTTTCCTTTTCATTCTTTTGCTTACAATTTTTCCTCAGATGTCCAGTCTGGCAGCACCCAAAACACTTCATGTTAGCCAAATTTCGATTAGTATTCTGCAAAGCATGCCATGTAGAGGCCATGGTTTCAGCAAATAATTGCATCTTTCTCGATTCTGATGTTATATCTTTGCACACCTTTAAGTATGTATGAACATCTCCTGTATCTTTAATCGGTAAAATGGCTTGTTTACAATCTTCATTAGCATTTTCATAAGCCAGCAAACATAGTAATTGTTGCCTGGCAGCCTCTCCTACCACGGTTCATTCAATTGTCAATTTTAATCTAGACAAAAATTCTACATAAGGTTCATTGGGTTTTTGTGAAACTTTTGTCCATGAGCCATAATGTTCTCCAGTAGGTCTAATTTTGTCCCAAGCTTCTAAAGCTATTTACTTCAATTGCTCATGAATCTCAGGAGGAATATTAATTTGATGTTGAATGTCATCATGCATACCAGTGCCAGATAACATAGGGTATCCTATGGCACGAATAACAGGGTTTTGACTGTTAACATTTTCTCTAGCCTTAGTGGCACATCCTTCTAAAAACCACATGTGCCATTGAAGATATTCAGGTTCCTGTAGAAGAGCACGGCCCACAATCTTCCAATCCTCAGGAGCAAAATTATTGTAATGAGTAGCAAAAGCATTAAGCAATTCTTTTACATAATGGGATTGAGGTCTGTACATTGTCACTGCCTTTTTTAATCTGCCAATATGATCAATATCAATCCCCTCATACCGAGGTGGCTGTGCCATTCCATTAGCTGGATCAGGCCTGATTATAGGAAAAGCAAAGAAGGGAGTTTTGTCCTCATCGTCAGAAGGTTCTGAGTCCATTTCCTGGACAGCCTTTAAAGAAGCTGCCAAAAAAGGGTTGGTGGCCGGAGGGGCAGAGGGCCTAGTTCCCGATAAAGGCCTGGTTCCCGATAAAGGCCTAGGGTCCATTTTAGCTTCTAATTTATTAAGACGTCCCAGAACTTCCTCCATAACAAGTTTGAATTGCTCCGAAACGGAGCGATCATCAATCGTCGTTTTTACTTTCGTTTTCTTTTCCATATCATTACCAGTTAAATCAGCAGAATTTTGTGAAGAATTATGAGTCAATTGTTGCGTATCTTTTACTACCTCTTCTTTTTCACTAATATCAAGAGGGAGATCTAGAATAGAGGGAGCTAGCTCCTTTTGTAAATTGCCAATCAACCTTTCTTCCTCCATAGCTTTAAACATTGTATATACAATAGACAAGATAGACCAAAACCGAATCGGAATTTTTTCGCCTTGCCTCATGGCCTTTTCAACATTGTGACGGACCCGTTTCCAATTATCCACATCCATAGATCCTTCCTCTGGGAACCAGGGATTCCATTCCCTGACCACCTTAAGACACATCTCTATATCAGAATGGGAAATATTAATACCATAGACAGCAAGTGAATGCCTAAGAATATTTAAAAAAGGAGAAGATGAAGATTGTCCCATCACCCTGTAATATAAAGAAAAAGAACTTACCCTTCCTGTCAATCCAGCAGGGTCCCTGTTCGGGCGCCAATTGTGAACGTCTAGTGCGTTCGCAGTCATCTTCCCCAAAGAACAATTATCCTATTCTAAACCTATGAAAATTATCAGACAAATACCAATTGAAAGAAATTCTACAAAACATCTAACCTGTACCTCTCAAAATTGTTTTTCTATATTGAAAAAAAAGCAATCTCAAACATTCACAGCCAAGATGATCTAAAGAGATGTGAGAACTAGATTTAATATGATATAACTCTGAGTGAGATCCTGGAATAGCAAAAGAATGTTAGTTGTAAAATTAAGTATGCCTGAATGAGGAATGGCCTTTAGTTAATAACAGTGTAGTGATATTGCTCATTAATAATAATAAATGTAGTGAATTAATGTTAGCTGTTAATAATCATGGAACCAGATGTGGGAACTGTGTACTCTGTAAGAAAACTTAATAATAATTGTGATTTTCTGTGAATCTAAAACAGTTCTAAAATTAAAAACATGTATTATGAAAAACTTTTATACTTTCACTTGTACTCTTTTCTACTGTCTTACCTATAATTAGTATATTGAATTAAAATAATTGAATGAACATATATTCAATTTCCAGAATACCTAATTTTTCATATTCAACTCTTCCTTTTTCAGTTAGTGCCTCTTTTTTTCCTCTGTCACCTTTTTACTCTTTATAATCCTTCATTTATCTCCTTGAACATTCTAGTTAGATTTAAGTTAAAAATATTTGATTTATTTGTAATTTCCATTTCTAGGAAAGTGAGTGTATCTGCTAACTTTTTCACATTGCTAAAGTTTTTAATGTTAATTTTTCCCATATGATTGCAAATTGGTTTGCCAATTTATTTAGAGCAGAAAATTTTTTCTTTTATATTTTACTTTTCATGTGCTCAAATCTCCTAGATAAATGAATTTGATATTGCTTTCACTTGATCCCTAAGAACAGAAGCATAAAAGAAAAGCACTGGTTTACATAAATTTCTTAAGAAACATTTAGTCTCTAAGCTAGTGGCCAAGATCCTAGCTGCAAAGCTATGCTCTCTAATTCTAGGATCCCCATATAAATCCTAGCCACAGTATGAGTTTACAGATTTTTCTTGGTTTCCTTTTATGTGTAGCTGATTCTAGCTATAATTTTTGTTTAGAGCATTAGTAGCAGCACATGTTCGCTTCACTATTAACCTCTGCTATCTTTCAGGGCTTATATACTTGGCTGCCTTTACCTAGGTGCTTTCCCATATTTCACAGAGCTCTCAGCCTATCTGTTACTTTGTATTTATGTTTGATTTCCATTTATAGACATTTTAATTTGTATTTAGAGTATGAATGTGCCTTTTTAAAATTTTTCTTCAAATTTTTAGAGATTTTGATCAATGGGAGTATATCACATTTGGACCCATACTATTATCTAGGCCAGATTTTTATTATAGTACTTATGGGAAGACACAATATATGTTATTGCACTTCAGAACTAATTCTAATTTTAAATCCAGGATACAAAGTGGATTTTAGAAAATAGGTATAGGAGGTTCATCACAAAATTGTATTATACTAACATGAATTTGAGGTGACAAAAATAGTTCAAAAATCGGGTTCCGCAGCACACACCTGTAGTCCCAGCAGCTAGGGAGGCTGAGGTTGGAGGATTGCAAGTTCAAAGCAGCCTCAGAAGCAGTGAGGTGCTAAAGCAATTCAGTGAAACCCTGTCTCTAATAAAATATAAAATAGGGCTGGAGATGTGGCTCAGTGGTTGCATGCCCCTGAGTTCAATCCCCAGTACTCACCCCTCAAAAAATAGTTCACAACTATGGGGTTACTTATACTCTTCTATAAAGAGATACTATTCATTCATTATTGCATAAACTATTAAAAATGAGTGACATAGGAGAAATTTGGGAGTTTTAAATGATATATAACAATTTTATAAAAATTATTTTTATATGTACATGTAGATAGAATCAGTAATTATCCTTCATACTATTTATCTACCATTGATTCCAAATTAAGAATTTAGTCATTTAGCCAGGGACTGTGGTACAAGTCTGTAATCCCAGTGTCTGGGGAGGCTCAGGCAGGAGGATCACGAGTTCAAATCCAGCTTCAGCAATTTATCAAGGCCCTAAGCAACTCAGTGAGACCCTCTTTCTAAATAAAATATTTAAAGGGCTGGAGATGTGGCTTAATGGTTAAGTGTCCCTGGGGTCAATCCCTGGTACCAAATAGAAAAAAAAAATGAAAAGAATCTATTCATTTAAATAAATGTTATATGAATCAACATTGATCAATTTTCCTATAGTAACATATATATATTCCCTGGAATAAATCACACTTAGTGATATAATTATACTTAGTACATTAGAGTTGGTGTGACGTGATTAATGATGTTTTTTTTTTCTATATTATTTAAGAATATTACCTTATATATTTCCTATGACATCTTCATTTTTTTTATTTTTAGGGTAATATTTGTCTCACAAAATGAGAAGGGAAATAATTCTTCCTCTTCTACATTTTCATCTTCCTCTTTTTTAATATTTAATTTTTAATTGTAGTTGGACACAATCCCTCTATCTTATTTATTATGTAGTGCTGAGGATTGAACTCAGGGCCTCACACATGTGAGGGGAATGCTTTACCACTGAGCCACAACCCCAGCCCCCACCCCTTTTTAATTGGTGTGTGTTTGGCATGGGAGATTGAATCCAAGACCTATCCTTGCTATGCAAGCATTCCATTATTCAGCTTCAGCCCCATCCCTTTTTAAACTTTATTTCAAAACAGGGTCCCTCTAACCTCACCCTCTCAAGTAGCTGAAAGATTGGTACTATTTCATCTTTAAGTATTTCCTATAATTCAACATCAGGCAATTTTTAAATGAATAAATATGTATTCTGAGTTTCTATTTCTTGTATTCTTTTGATTATTTATATGTTTAATTTTTTTTCCCACTTAACATTAGTTTTCAAATTGTTGACATGAAATTGATTATAATACTAATTTACTATTTTGTAGTAATGGTACAATCATCAGTGAATTTTTCTTTTTACTTCTGATATTTGAAAATTATTATATCCTTTGTATAAGTTCAGCATTGTTGGGGTTTAACAATTTTCTTACTTTATCAAAGAATTAATATTTGTGTTTGTTGACTTCTGTGATAGATGGTTGTTAAGGTTTGGATGTGAGGTGTCTACCAAAAACTCATGTGTGAGACAGTGCAAGAAGGTTTAGAGGTGAAATGATTGGGTCATGAGAGCCTTAACCTAACCATTGAATTAATACCTGATGGGATTAACTGAGTGACAGCTGGAGGCAGATGGGATGTGGCTGGAGGAAGAGGTTCATTGGGGGCATGGCTTTGGGATATATATATATATATATATATATATATATATATATATATATATATATATATATATATATTATCTGGAGAGTGGAGTCTCAGTCTCTCTCTCTCTCTCTCTCTCTCTCTCTCTCTCTCTCTCTCTCTCTCTCTCTCTCCTTTCTGATCATCATGTGAGCAGCTTCCCTCTGCCACACTCTTCCTCCATGATGTCCTGCCTCACCTTGAGCCCTGAGGAATGAAGCCTACTGTCTATAGACTGAGAACTCTGAAACTGTGAGCCCTCAAATAAACTTTTTGGTGCAGTTTTTTAGTCATAGCAGTGAAAAAGCTGAGTGAAATAATGATTGTGACTTCTCTTGTGTTGGTATGTAATCTTTGAGTCTTCACTAATGCTTTGATGGAAAGGGCTATTGTTAGAGTCTGTAAACAAGTCAGGATGGCGCCTGGCAAATGTTAGAGTCTGTAAACAAGTCTGGATGGCGCCTGGCATTTTGCCAGAGGGTGTGGTTTGTGAAGTAATGCCAGCGAGCCATTAAGTGTGGAGATTCCTTATTGGTTGACTGCTGTATCTAGTTTATGTTAATTAAGTTGCTCGACACCCCCCACTTCCTGGCTATACTGCAGCCCGGCTGGCTGGGCAAAATAGCTGGCAGTGGGAGGGGGGTGAGGAAAACTTGTGTAGAGTAGGAGTAGGAGCAGGAGTAGGAGCCTTTTATTGTAGGACAACAGAGGTATTTATACATTCCACACAGCTTATCTTAATTAACATAAACTAGATACAGCAGTCAACCAATAAGGAATCTCCACACTTAATGGCTCACTGCTGTTACTTCACAAACCACTCCCTCTGGCAAAATGCCAGGCGCCATCCAGACTTGTTTACAGACTCTAACATTTGCCAGGTGCCATCCTGACTTGTTTACGGACTCTTAACAGGCTACCTGGTAATCTATTGAAAGATCTTTCTGCCAAAAGTTAATAATATTTAGGCCATAATATATTTCTCAAGGAATTCAACTATGTTAACAACCATATGTGTGAACTGGATGCAAGTACTTTTCCAGTTGATCCTTCAGAGTAGACTACGGAACCTTGACCACAGCTCAAGTGCAGACTTCTGAACTACTGTGAAACACAGGATACAAAGAAGCCATGCCAGATTGCAGACCCATAGAAACTGTGACATAATAAACTTGTTTTTAATTCACTGGGTTTTGGGAAAGTCATCATAAAACAGTTATTTGTTATTAATTAATGATGTCAAAAATCTTTTCATGTGTTTATTTTCCATCTGTATAGGTTCATTGATAAAGTATTTGTTCAAATGATTTGCCCATTTAAAAAATTGGGTGATTTTTCTTCTTGTCATTTAATATCTAGAATTATTTTTATATACACTGGGTATAATTACTTAATCAGATATATGATTTACACACACTCTCTCCTGGTTTGAGTCTTGTTATTTTATTTTCTCAATAATATCTTTTGAATAACAAGTGTTTTCTTTTAAATACTGATGCAGCTTAATTTAGTATTTCAAAAAATGCAGATTATGTTCTTGTTTCATATATAAAAATATTTATCACAACAGATAACAAAGGATTATTCCTTCTTTTCTTTTAGAATCTTTATAGTTTTAAGCTTTATGTGAATGTCTATAATATATTTTAAATTAATTTGTATATGGCTTAGGATATTGAGCATAGATGTTTCCAACCCCAATCAGGGTATACAATTTTTCCAGTGTAATTCTTTTTGTAAAGACAATTATTTCTCCACTGAATTGCCTTACTGTATTTGTTGAGAATCAGTTTTCCATACATGTGTATGTCTATTTCTAGTTTATTTGTACTTTTGTATACTTCTATTTGTCCATCTTTGTGCCAATGCCACATTTTATTGATTAGTTTATTTCTAATTTTTAAAATTTGGGGGGGGGGGGTACTGTGGATTGAACTCAGGGGCACTTGACCACTGAGCCACATCCCCAGCCCTATTTTGTATTTTATTCACAAACAGGGTATCACTGAGTTGCTTAGTGCCTCATCACTGCTGAAGCTGGCTTTGAACTTGTGATCCTCCTGCCTCAACTTCCTGAGCCGCTGGGATTATAGGTGTGTGCCACTGTGCTTGGCTTTATTTTTTTATATTTATTTACTTAGGTACCAAGGATTCAACCCAGGAGCACTTAACACTAAGCCACATCCCCAGCCCTTTTTACATTTTTTATTATGAAACAGGTCTTGCTGTGTTGTTTGGGGCGTTGCTAAGTTGCTAAGGCTGGCTTTGAACTTGCAATCCTCCTGCCTCAGCTTCCTGAGCAAGCCACTGGGATTACAGGTGTGCTCCACTGCACCCAGCCACAACAGTTTTAATATAAATTATGAAATCAGATAGTATTAAGCCTTCAAATATTTTCATAGTTGTTTGGTTCATTATAAAACTAAGGAGCTTTACAGTCCAGTTATAACTACCCATTTATTCATGTATTTGATTTCTCTCAGCATTACTATGTAGTTATCTGTATACATTTTGTGCATATTGTTGTTAGATTTATCTATGGGTGTTTCATATATTTTATTTCCAATTTTTGAGTGATGTAAAGAAGTAGAAATATTATTGATTGTTTTGTATATTGATCTTGAGTTGTATAACTGTCCTAACCTCTCCTATTAATTGTATTCATTTTGTTGATATTCCATTCAATTTATTCATTTATTTATTTTTGCATTACAATTCTTAATACACCTTTATACCACAATTTATCATATCTATGATTGTATATAAGGTATGTTGACACCAAATTCACATCTTCATACATGTATTTTGTATAGTGATGAGGGCCTCCTTTCACCATCCATGCTATTCCCCTTCTCCCTCCCTTTCCCTCCCGCCCCAGCAAGGGAGGAAGATTACCTCAATTTTTTATATAGAGGATCATGAAAACATGAAGTTTAAATTTTTTCTTTCCAAACTGGATTCCTTTTTATTATTTTTCTTGGATTATTATAGTGTATGGGACTTCTAGTAAAATGTTGAGTAAATAGGTAAATGTGGACAAACTTTTCAAATTATGTATATTTTGTAGTTTATCTTTATCAGGTTTGAGAAGTATGTTTCTAGCTGAGCTGTTTCTATCTGCAATGGGTGTTGGATTTTCTCAAATGTGTTTTCTGTGTTAATCCTGCATCAACTTCACTGATTATTTCTTCTGCTAAGCCTAGTGTTTTGATAAGACCTTTTAAAAAATTTTCCACCTCTTCCAGTAGATCCTTTAACATATTTGATATAATTTTTTTTTTTTTTTTTTTTTTTTTTTTGGTACCAGAGGTTGAACTCAGAGACCCTCGGCCACATCCCCAGTCCTATTTTGTATTTTATTTAGAGACAGGGTCTCACTGAGTGGCTTAGCACCTCCCCATTGCTGAGGTTGGTTTTGAAATCCTGATCCTCCTGTCTCAGCTTCCCTAGTGGCTGGGATTACAGGTGTGCATCACTCTACCCAGCTCTTTGCGTAAAGTTCTTTTCTAATACTTGCAATATTTTTTTCTATCTTTTATCTCATTTTTTAATAGTTCACAGGTCTGGTAAATTTTGTTTAAATGGCAGACTTCTATATACCAATATTAGAGACTCAAGTAAATGATACATATGTAAAATATAGGGCATGTCTCTTTTCTCATTTGAAAATATGCTAATGTAGGTCTTTAGTAAAGACTGCACTAGAATCTCAAATATTGTAAACTTTCATGAAGTCCACACATTTCCTATAAAATATATAAAAACTTAATCTTCTTCCATCTACAAATAAACTAATTATTATAGCATTCATGTATCTTTGTACTCCTGGGAAGAACACATCTTTTTTTTTTTTTTTTTTTACTTTAGATTATTAGGTGTTTTTGAAATTTCCTTTATTGGTTTTATAAAAACTTTTACTTTGTAGTTCATTTTGATTCCTCTCATTGTTACAATGGTAGCATTGTTCCTTTTGGGGGGTAACACTTAATGTTTCAGTATTTGTTCCTGTAAATCATTGCTTATCAACTCTTTACTTTCTAGGATGCCTCAATGATTATACAGCTCTGTCTGTTCCTGAGAACTGCTCATATTACTCTTTTGAATGTGGTCTGTTTTAAAACAAACAATATGTATTTACAGAGAATCTTAAATAGAGCAAAAATACGTTTACAGAGAGCACCTTCATTAAATGAATATGCCCTATAACATATGCATTTATGGGCCTTCCTGTGTAAGTGTTCTGTGTGTGAGAGAGAGAGAGCAAGATAAAGAAAGAGAGGACTTGGTTTAGTCAGCTTTTTTGCTACTGTGACCAAAAGACCTGTCAAAAACAAGTACAAGAGGAAATGTTTATTTTGGGGTTCATAGTTTCAGAGGTCTCAGTGCATAGCTGGCCAACTCCATTCCTCAGGGCCTGAGATAAGGCAGAACATCATGGCAGAGGAAATAAGTTGGGGACATGGCACCAGAAAGCAGAGAGATAGCTCTCATCACAAAAAAAAATATACTCCCCAAGGGCATACCTCCCCAATCATCCACCTTTTCTACCTACACCCTACCTATACAGTTACTCCCTATCAGGGGATTAATTCATTGATTAGGTTAAAACTCTTATAAACCAAACATTTTACCTCTAAATTTTATTGTATTGTCTCACAGAGCAGTTTTGGAGGACACATGACATCTAAACCATAACAGGACTTAATGGGTTTTATTAACCTGGTTTACTAAAATTTCCTTTTTGTTCCTTTCTTATACCATAATAAATTAAAATTAATGTAGATATAATTTAAGTAGTTCCTAGGACTCTATTGTTTACTATCTGCCAAAGTTCTTGATTCAGTTAATATGGTCAAAATCATCTAGGTTGGTTCCACAGTCTTGCTATTGTGAATTGTGCTGCTATGAACATCGATGTAGCAGTATCCCTGTAGTATGCTCTTTTTAGGTCTTTAGGGAATAGACTGAGAAGGGGAATAGCTGGGTCAAATGGTGGTTCCATTCCCAGCTTTCCAAGAAATCTCCATACTGCTTTCCAAATTGGCTGCACCAATTTGCAGGCCCACCAGCAATGTACAAGTGTACCCTTTTCCCCACATCTTCGCCAGCACTTGTTGTTTGACTTCATAATGGCTGCCAATCTTACTGGAGTGAGATGGTATCTTAGGGTGGTTTTGATTTGCATTTCTCTGACTGCTAGAGATGGTGAGAATTTTTTCATGTACTTGTTGATTGATTGTATGTCCTCCTCTGAGAAGTGTCTGTTCAGGTCCTTGGTCCATTTATTGATTGGGTTATTCATTTTCTTATTGTTTAATTTTTTGATTTCTTTCTATACTCTGGATATTAGGGCTCTATCTGAAGTGTGAGGAGTAAAGATTTGTTCCCAGGATGTAGGCTCCCTATTTACCTCTCTTATTGTTTCTGTTGCTGAGAAAAAAACTTTTTAGTTTGAGTAAGTCCCATTTGTTGATTCTAGTTATTAACTCTTGTGCTATGGGTGTCCTATTGAGGAATTTGGAGCCCGACCCCACAGTATGTAGATTGTAGCCAACTTTTTCTTGTATCAGATGCCAGGTCTCTGATTTGATATCAAGCTCCTTGATCCATTTTGAGTTAACTTTTGTGCATGGCGAGAGAAAGGGATTTAGTTTCATTTTTTTGCATATGGATTTCCAGTTTTCTCAGCACCATTTGTTGAAGATGCTATCCTTCCTCCATTTCATGCTTTTAGCCCCTTTATCAAATATAAGATAGTTGTAGTTTTGTGAATTGGTTTCTGTGTCCTCTATTCTGTACCATTGGTCCACCCACCTGTTTTGGTACCAGTACCATGCTGTTTTTGTTACTATTGCTCTGTAGTATAGTTTGAAGTCTGGTATCACTATACCGCCTGATTCACACTTCCTGCTTAGAGTTGTTTTTGCTATTCTGGGTCTTTTATTTTTCCATATGCATTTCATAATTGCTTTATCTATATCTACAAGAAATGCCATTGGGATTTTGATTGGCATTGCATTAAACCTATTCAGAACTTTTGGTAATATTGCCATTTTGATGATGTTAGTTCTGCCTATCCATGAACAGGGTATATTTTTCCATCTTCTAAGATCTTCTTCTACTTCTCTCTTTAGGGTTCTGTAGTTTTCATTGTATAGGTCTTTCACCCTTTTTGTTAGGTTGATTCCCAAGTATTTTATTTTATTTTTTGAGGATCAATCAATAAGTCAAATATGTACTTATCAATTGAGATTCCCAAGTTCCTACAGACATGTGCCCTTGCTTTATCCTGGGAAGAAGGGGCTTATATTTACCTCACATAGAATAAAATTGTGACATATGGCCATATTTATCTAAGTAATATTTTTAAAGATTTCTCAATAATAACACATTTTCTAAATTATTTAAAAACATAAAATATTGTTAATAAATGTAAAATACTGATGTTAAAAACAATTTAAGGGGCTGGAGTTGTGGCTCAGCAGTAGAATGCTCGCCTAGCTCATGCAAGGCCCTCGTTCACTCCTCAGCACCACATAAAAATAAAATAAAGATATTTAAAAAAAAAATTTAAAGGATATAAACAGACTTAATGTCTTTTAAGATTGTCATTGTACACATCTGTAATCCCAGCAACTGGAAGGGATTCTGAGGCAGGAGGATTGCAAATTCAAAGGCAGCCTCAGCAATTTAATGAGACCTTGTATCAAAATAAAAATAAAAAGGGCTCGTGATGTTGCTCAATGGTTAATTCCTGGTACAAAAAAAAAAAAAAAAACAACAACAACAACAAAAAAAACGATTGCTGTTTTTCTTGTTTTTGTATATTTCCTGTTTGGAGACATGAGTTATATATTTTATGTTTGGAGACATGAGTTTGAAAATGTTCAGAAATAATACTGAGGAACTATTAAAGATGTGAAAATTTAATTTATCCCCAAATACTGGTGCATCAAAATGTAAATATTTCTTAAATATAAGAATTTCATTCAAGGAAATATTTATTGAAAGAAAAAAAAATATCAAGAAAACCTAGATATGAATAGAAACCATTTTTGCTATATTTTATAATTAAACTTGATTAAATATGAATTAATATAAATACATTAATTGAAATTTTCAAAAATTTTCATGTCACTGTGCAATTTAGATGCAGGACTGCATCCAATATATTTTTCTCTATTAAATTCAAAATGATTCCTCACACGTTTAAATCTTTTAACTAACACTTGGTTTGGGGAGATTTTTTTTAGCACATTTTACTTGAAATGAAGAAAGCCAAAACAAAGGAAACTTGTCAGCATTTTCTTGTGCAGCCTCAAATTCTTAGTAAGAGTATAATGAGGCAAATTTAGAGTGTCAGTGAAGCACTTTTGATGGTCTATTTTGGGTTACAGTGTTTCAGTGCATGTAAAATCAATGTAGGCAATAAATATTACCTTGAATCAAATTTATGCATTTAAGATTTTGTTATATTTTGATGCACCAGTATTTTGGGGGAAATCAAATTTTCACATTTTTAATAGGCCCTCAAATAATCATCTGCAAGGTACAGAGTTCCATAAAGTTATTTTGCAAAAGAAGTTTGAAAATGACTTTACACATTGACCTATTACACTTATTTCCTTGAATGAATGTGTGAGAAAAGTGGAAGGAAAAGTGTTTTAGGAGATATAATTTAATGCAAAATACAGAAAGTATTTTATGATTGTTTTGTATAAAACACTTAGGATAACTGAGATGGGGGATTCCAAAAGATAATACATGGCCAGTACTATACCTCTAATATATATATATATATATATA
This sequence comes from Marmota flaviventris, assembly GCF_047511675.1. Lineage (NCBI taxonomy): Eukaryota > Metazoa > Chordata > Mammalia > Rodentia > Sciuridae > Marmota > Marmota flaviventris. The sequence continues at coordinate 3,185,338 of NC_092519.1, forward strand.
TATATATATATATATATATATATATATATACACACACACACACACACACACACACAAGTGTGTGTGTGTGTGTGTGTGTGTGTGAGTCTCACAACAGACTATTTATAGATTTCCCCAAAATGTCAGCTACAGTTGGATTAAGTTGACTTGCAAAGGACAAGGTTCTTACATTTATTCTTTTCTAACAATGCACTGTAATTCCTTTTTATGCAATATAAAAGAAGGATTACCATAAATGAGAAAAGTCTACCGAAAGACTCAGTGGAAATATAAAAAGACATCCTTTATCTCCAACACATTGCACCATGCCAAAAGTTATAATAAATACAGTTTTAGTGCAAGTAAAGGATGATACAGTGAAAAGTTTGAAAGTCATAAAAAAGAATGCTACCTGAAAGATGCAGCACCATCCACCTAAATTTTTCAAAATAGACTGAATATACAAACCAAGGAAACTTTTAAAAAATCACATAAAGGTTAAAAATCTGAAAATATTGAGTTAATTGTTATAAAATATTCAGATTAAATAGAGAAAGAAAAGAAATAAATTCACTGCCCAATTAATATCAAGTGGATTCAGATTTGGAAAAATATATCACAATTTGTAAATGTTCTTTATTTGTTTTTTTTATTTATTTCACATGAGGACAGAAAAGTAATTACATTCATTAAGTACTTTCCCTGTGCCAGAACCTTTGGTAATTGAAATGTATTGTTTCACTTATGAAGTTTTTACTTTCAAATTAACTCAGCAAGGAAAGTTGAAACTCATATTTTACTCTAAGATTAGAAAAACTAGATGTGAACAAAAGTCAGTAAATATTTTTATAAAGGACATATTCATTGAGTACATGTTTGCATTGTATTTCTATTGATTTTCTAAAATATTTTCTTGCCAAATATTTTCCTAAGTATAAACTCTATTTTAGAGAGAAAATCTTCACACTGCCCACATCACTAATTCTGCTTGTGCAACAGAAACAAATGTGATGAAGGCAGTCTGTATTTCTTGAACGTTTACTAATATCTTATGGCATGGTGTTACTTTCCAGATATAGAAGAGAAATGAGGTATAAACATTTGTTTTGAGTGAAGGTAAGACTGACATAGGCTAACTGAAAAGTGATAAACATTGAATGGTGTTTAAATATATGTTAACTTTGATATAGTGCAATATCAATAGTACTCAAAGAAAGTGTATAGCTTGACAAGGAATGAAAAAATAAAACTTCATGTAAGTGTATGGAAACTGAGAGGATAAATTGCAAAAGTGGAGAATATCTCCAATTAAGCAGACAACAGGTGCTAACAGGCAAAAGCAAAAGTAAATATGGCAGGCATTAGGAAATTAGCAGATGGTGATTCTAAGAATAATGGGCATAGGAAGGAGAGTAACAGAAGCTAAACTGGGGTGGGGGGGCAGGTAAAACTAGTTTAGCACAGTAGATCAAATTTATGTGTTGAGATGAGGATATTTAATTCTACTTGTATCTAATGAAGATTTCTCAAAGCAGAACTGGGAAACAAGGAAGACTGTTTCAGAAAAGTTCTTAAATCTTTGTGTTTGTTAGATGGGGAGGGCAAAAATAGATAATAAAATGTTGTCAAGTTGATCAATTAAGAAATTATTTTATTTCTTCTGATGTGAGGTAACAGGGAACCTAGTTTGGAGTTATAGTAATAATTGTGAAAAAACAATAAATCAAGATTATTCAATGCATCATCAGTAATTTTTGGTACTGGGCATTGAACCCAAGGCCTCATGCATTCTAGGCAAGTGCTGTATCACTGAACTAAATCTCCTGCCCTTGTAATCAATAGAGTTTTATAATCAGTTAGAGCTATGAGGATAAATAGAGAAGAATAGAAATCACAGATAAATACAGATGCCATAGAGAGATGGATGATATATTGGAAAAAACAGAAGTTGATTCTTATCTGGTTCCCACACAAACTAGATGTACAAGCCTAAACAAGTTGTATTTTCTCTGAGATGTTTCTTTTTATGTAAAATGAAGTGATTATATTATTGTCCTTAAACATTCTCTAAATAGTGAAACTGGAAAAATAACTAAGGACTAATACTTGTAAAATTGACACGCTGTTTGAAGTGAAGATGGAACTTACAACCTTGATAAATGTGAGATATATAATACTTGGGAATGAGGTTAAAATCAATTATATGAGCTTGTGACTCATGGCAATAACAGTACTCTTAAGTGATAGATGAATATAAAAAAAATCACGGATATATGTGTAGATGAAGAAGTAAACAATCATGATTCATACTTGTAACTCAAATATATTCTCCCCTTGACCAATAATTAGTTTAAAACCCAATTAAATACTATGTCCAAAGAAACCTTAAGGAATTATCTAAATTTTAAAAGTATCAGGATATACAGATAAGGAAATGGGAATTTAGTTTTTGTTCCTTAAGATTAAAATAACTGGGGCTGGGGTGGTGGCTCAGTGATAGAGTGCTTGCCTAACATGCATGAGGCACTGGGTTCAATCCTTGGCACCACATAAAAACAAACTAATGGCACCACCAAAAAAACTAAAGATACATAAATAATTAAATATTTTTTTTAAAAAGATTAAAATAATGGGGTCAGGTGCAGTAGCACACAACTGTAATCTCAGTGGCTTGGGAGGCTGAGGCAGGAGGATTCTGAGTTCAAGTCAGTGTCAGCATGTCAGCAAGGCCCTAAGCAACTTAGGGAGATACTGTCTCTAAATAAAAAATTAAAAAATTAAAGGGGCTGGGGATATAGCTCAGTGTTAAAGTGTACCTGGATTCAATTCCCAGTACACCCCCCCAAAAGATTAAAGTAACTGAATTATGGATGCAGATCCTATTCTAATCAGGTGTTAACACAGTATTACAGAGGCATCAAAGAGGAAATGTTTAACTCTATTTTTAAAAGGCGGTCTGCATAGATCTTTAATAAGAAAGGGTTGAAGAAAGTTTTCCAATCAGGCCATTTTCATATAGAAATAATCTTCATACAACAAATATGTTAGTTATCTTTGAAAATGTATTTAACCTATTTATTTACTAAAATACATAACAAAGTATTTATCTTAGTTGTTTTTAAGATTGTAATTCTGGGGCTAGAGGTGTGGCTCAGTGGTAGAGTGCTTGCCCAACATGCAAGAGGCACTGGGTTTGCTCCTCAGCACCACATAAAAAACTAAATAAACAAAATAAAGGTATCGTGTCCATCTACAACTAAAATATTTTTTAAAAGATTATAATTCTGGAAATTTTACCCCCAAATGAAAATGAACAACAAATCAGTAATAGACTTGATTTTATATGAGGACAAAACCAGGCTAAATTAAGAGGATAATGAAGCTCTACATAAAGATATTTAGGATAGTATGGTTTTCTGGGCAAGTTGGAAATTTTGGAAATTTTAGTGATTACATTCTTCAAAATTCTACTGCCTCATTAAATCATATGGGTTTTCTTTCCATTGGCTGCTTAAAAGTTAAGCAGCTTTGTGTTAAAAAAAAAAAAAAAAGAATCACAAGTATGTGGAGTGTACTAAAAGACATTATTGTCATCCAAAAAGGAAAGAAGATGCCAAGACCTTAAAAACAATCCTACAAATATAAGTTACAGGATAAACTCATTATTTCTTCTTCTGTTTCATATTGTAACAGAAATCCTAGCTGATGCATTAAGCCAACAAAATAAATAGCAGATGCAAGAATAAATACATGCCGTATTATTTGTAAATGGTATGATTCTCCACACAGTAAAACCATGAGAATATAAAGATAAAACTAGAAATGTAATTTAGAAAAGCTGCTAGTTAAAAATAATGGGAAAAGCAACATTTCTTCAATAAAACAACCAAAAACTACTAAAAAGTAAAGTAGAAAATTTTTTTCTTCAGTAAACAAAACCATATAAAGTATCTTTTTTTTATTATTGTATTATAGTTAGACCTGATAATGGGGTTCATTTTGACATAATGACATAAATGTACATGGATGGAAAATAATTTGTTCCATTTCAATCCCAAGTAATTCCTCTTTTCTTCCACTCCTCCCACCCCCAGTTCCTTTACTCTGCTTTATTGATTTTCCTTGTATTTATTGTTTTTAATTGGTACATTATAGTTATTTATAAAATCAGAATGCATTATGCTATATTCTATATGCACATAGCATAATTTTGTCTACATCATTATCTAGTTCATTCCCTCCCATCCTCCTTCCCTATTGATCCCCCACTTCTACGCCACTGATCTTACTTCTATTTTCATAATATATCCTCTTTTTAAATTCCTTTTTTCTCTGTAGCTTCCACATATGAGAGAAAACATTCAACTTTTGACATTCTGAATCTGCCTTTTTGAAATAAAAAAACAATTTTTAAAAAAATTAAAAAGTAATAAAATGTTATCCTAAAATAGGAAAGAAGATGTGAGCAGATAAAAATATCTGACTTCTTAATAGAAATACTATATATCAATAAATTTTAATTTCTCCCCATTAAGCCATCTATTTAATAAAAGTCCCATTAAAATAGCCAGTAGACATTTTTGTGAAAAGTGGTAAGCTAATATTAAAACAACAGACAATGATAGCCCAAACACTTTAAAAAGAAAAACAAGATGGCAGGCAGACTTGCCCTGCCAATTATTCAGATTTTTGCAGGAACCTATTTTGGAGTTCAGTATGGTATATTGTCAGTTATAGATGAAAAGGTCAATGGAGTGCAATGAAGAGTCCAGAAACAGATTGAGTGCATATATAGACATTACATATATGAAAAAAGTTGCCAGTAGAGATCAGTGTTGAGATAAGTAGCTTCCCAGATGGAAAAGTAATTTAAATGAATTCCTCCATAATACTCTATACAAATATATCACAGGACAGTTCAAATATATAAAGATAAAGAGGATTTTAAAACTAAAATATAGGAAAATATCTTCTGACTGAATAATAGGGAAACACTGCTTAAAAAGAACTAAAAATACATTAGCCAGGAGTGGTAGGTGCACGCCTGTAATCCCAGATGTTTAGGAGGCTGAAACAGGAGAATTTCGAACTCACAGCCAGCCTCAGCAATTTAGAGAGGCCCTAAGCAACTTAGTGAGATCCTCTCTCTAAATAAAATTTTTAAAAAGTGCTGGGAATGTAGCACAGTGGTTAAGTGTACCTGGGTTCAATCACTGTTACCCCCTAAAAAAAGCAGAAAAATTATAGCATTTTATTTAATTTTACAAATAACTTATGTAAAATAATAGATAACAAAAGCTAAGTCAAAAATTAACTGACAATTGGGAGAAGAAGTTTATAATGCAGTTGAATGGTATTGTATTAATATAAAGATTAAAGAAACCTAAGCCTAGGAGTAAATCCTCATATCTACAGCCAACTGAATTTTGAAAATGATACTGAGAAAATGCATTGCAAAAAAGAAAAATCTTTTCAATAAATGGTCCTGTGAAAATTGGATAGGCACATGCAAAAGAATGATAATAGATCCCTCTCCCTTACCATTTCCAAAAATCTACTCAAATGGATTAAAGACTTAAATCTGACACGTGAAATATTGAAACTATTAAAAGAAAGCATAGGGGAAATACTTGAGGACATTGGAATAGGCTCAGAATTTTTGGATAAGACTCCAAAACTATAGGAAATAAAAGGAAAAAATAAATGAATGGGAATATATCAAACAAAAAAGCTCTATACAGCAAAGGAATCAAGGGACAGAATTCAAAGATAATCTATGGAATAGGAAAAATAATTTGCAAACTATATATCTGATTAGGAGTTAATGTCCAGAATATGTCAGAATTCAAAAACGTTAATACCAAAAAATAGATAGCTCAATTAAAAATGGGTAATAGACCTAAATAGACATTTCTCAAAACAAGACATATAAATGGCCAATAAGTACATAAAAATGTTGAACGTCACTAATCATTGGAGAAATACAAATAAAAACCATAATGAGATTATTGCCTCACCCCAATAAGAATGGTTAATATAAAAAGACTAAGGATTGGGCTGGGGTTGTGGCTCAGAGGTAGAGCACTTGCCTACCATACATGAGGCATTGGGTTTAATCCTCAGCACCTCATAAAAATAAAAATGAAGATATTGTGTCCATTTATAACTAAAATATAAATATTAAAAAAAGACTAAGAATTATAAGTGCTGGCATGGATTTAAAGAAAAGGAAACCCATTCAATCTGTTAGTAGGCATGTAAATTATTATTATCATTTTGGAACAGTATGCAGGTTCCTCAAAAATTAAAAATAAAACCACCTTGTGATTAAGCAATACCACTCTTGGTATCCAAAGGAAATAAGACCAATGTGCTGAACATCCATGCCCCACGTTCATTGTAGCACTTTTCACAACAGGCAGGAAATGGAAGCAACCTAAGTGCCTATCAATTAAAAAATGATTAAAGAAAAGCTGGTACATGTATGTAATAGAATGCTATTTGACCATAAAAGGAATGAAATTCTGCCATTTATGGCAACATGGATCAAAACAGAGATCATAAGTCATGCAAAATAAGCCAGGCACAGAAACACAAATACTATACAATATCACTCATATATGGAATCTTAAAATGTTGACATAATAGAAGTTGAGAGTACAACTGTGGGTACCAGAGGCTGGGGACAGTAGGGGAGAAGGAGGTATGGGTAAAGGTTGAATAATGGATATTAAGATACAGTTACATAGGAATAAGAATTTTGTTTTGTTTTGGGGAGTTTTTTGGTAGTGGGGATTGAACCCAGGGACATTTAACCACTGAGCAACATCCTCAGCCCATTTTTTGTATTCTTAAAAATTTATTCTGGGCTGGGGATGTGGCTCAAGTGGTAACACGCTCACCTGGCATGCACGGGGCTCTGGGTTCGATCCTCAACACCACATAAAAATAAAATAAAGATGTTGTGTCCACCGAAAACTGAAAAATAAATATTAAAAAATCTCTCTCTCTTCTCTATCTCTCTCTTTAAAAAATATTCTAATTAGTTATACATGACAGCAGAATGCATTTCGGTTCATTGTACACAAATGGAGCACAACTTTTCATTTCTCTGGTTGTACATGATGTAGGGTCACAACATATGTGCAGTTATACATGTACCTATGTTCATCTCATTTCACCATCTTTCCTGCCCACATGTCCCCTCCCCTCCCTCACTTTGCCCAATCAAAGTTCCTCCATTCTCCCTATGCCCCCCCCCCCCCCATTATGGATCAGCATCTACTTATCAGAGAGAACATTTGGCCTTCAGTTTTTTGATTTTGGCTTACTTCACTTAGCATGATATTCTCCAATTCCATCCATTTACCTTCAAATGCCATAATTTTATTCTCTTTAAATGCTGAGTAATATTCCATTGTGTATATACCACAGCAAAGAAGACATACAAATGGTTAATAGTCATATAAAAATATTCAAATATCACTAATCACCAGGAAAATGCAAATTAAGACCACAATGAGATATCACAACATTCCAGTTAAGATATTTATTACCAAAAATGAAAATAATAAATGCATACATCTGAGCCCTTCCACACTGTGGGTGGGGACATAAAATGGAACAGCCACTACCCAAATCAGTATGAAGACTCGTCAGAAAATTAGGAATAGAACTACCATAATATATGGAAATCTCATTTCTGTATATATAGAAGACATAATTTAAATCAGGATCTCAAAATGTATCCATACTCACATTTTCACTAAAGAATTATTCTTAATATCAAAGTATGGAAATATCCCAAATGTGGATCAACAAATGAATGGAAAAAGAAATGTTTTGTACAGACACAATGGAATGATATTCAGCCGTATAAATGAAGGTAAGCCTACTATTTGTGACAATATAAATGGACCTATAAGGTAGAATCCTAAATGAAATAATTTGATCACAGAAGAAAAAAAACAACATTTGGAGATACACTGATCAACATAGAGACTAGTTAACAATAAGGTATTGGGCACTTAAAAATTTAAGAACTTAGATTTCATTTTAAGTTTTCTTAATACACCAACACACAAATACATACATCAAACAAAATAAAGTAATACCAAAGGGACATTGGCAAGCATTTTGAGGGATGAATATGTCTACTGCATGGATTATGATGATGGTGACCAAAATTTGTGTGTGTGTGTGTCACTCCCTTGCATATCTGTGTGTACACATAAATGTGTATATACATATTAAATCTCACCATACAATGTGCATTGATTATATGCAGTTTGTATGCCAACTATAACTCAATAAATTTATCAAAATGTTTTTGGATATTGACAAGTATATCAAAAGGTATAAAGAAATTCCCCAGGAACTTTAAAAAGAAAGAAAAATAATGGAGGAGTTATCTTCCAGATTTTGATATATGCTAACAAGTGATTAGAACAGCAATATAGTACAAAGATAATGACAAATCAAAAATAAAAATGTGGAAATAATATATGTTTATATGTCTAAATAATTAAGAAGAATAAATCATTTCAAGCAATTAAATGTTTTTTTTTTTTTTTTTTTTTTTTTTTTTTTTTTTTTTTTTTTTTTTTAATTAGGGTCTCCATATCAAAGATAGAGTTTCTTCCTGACTTCAAACTATCACAAATATATCTCAAATGGATTAAAAGCTAAGATTTTTAAATGGAAAGAGAAAAAAAAAACTTCAAAATTAAGTCAATCATATATTAAACATATTTACAGTGAATTGTTTTAGAAAGGAGTTTTAATCAATGCAAAAATCCAAATGTGAAGCAAAAAGTTGATAGATTTTACTATATGACTTTGTATGTGTTTATCTAAGTGGAGTCACTATAAAGTATATAAAAATCTAAGATTAAGAGAAAAATATCTGGAGTGTTTCTAATAATAAGAAGTTTGCATTCCTAAAACAGAAATTGTCCACAAATTAATGAGAAAAATATTATAAAAGAAGCATGTGAACAATGACAGAAAATAAAGACAAATGCTCAAAAACATTGTTAATATTCCTAATGATTTAATATATTCAAATCATTATATGATAATAATAATTTACATATTGGCATATATAAAGTAATTTGAGGAGATTCAATAATAGATAAGCATGTCAAGTAAACAATATTCTTATGCTTCGCAGATAGATATAAAAATTAGTACAGAATTTGAGAGAGCATACACTTCTATTTTTGAAAGTGACATAAATTACAATTTATTCATGAATGCCACTCAAAAGAATATCCAATACAAAGCATCAGACTTAAACTGATTAACAAATTTGATAGCAAAAATATTTTGAAATTGAAATTATTTGTTCTCTGAAACTGTATCAGTTGATTATCTTTATGGCCTTTAATTCATCTCGTTGAAAAATTTCAAGTGCTTTGTAGTTTCATATTATCTTTGAGGAGAAAGCTAAGAGTATGAAAAATACATTTAATTATATTAGTATATATTTGAGCAAGAATTAAAAAGCAATAAAGAATGAGACAGTAGAAAATAATGTACTTTTTTATATTCAGAAAGGAAAACAAATGCAATTTAATGTCCCATTGGCATAGAAATACTGCTATTAGTGATGCAAGGGATCAGAAGCAAACTAAATGTCCAGACAACATATTTAGAAACATAAATTCATGGAAGCAATGGAAGTAATACTGTTTGGATAAGTAAAGCACAAAATTAATTTGGAGAAATGAAATATTCTTATCTAGGCATCAAGTGTCATGTGAAATCTAAAGTTGCATTTTTTTTTCATCAATTCAATAAGTGAAATGAAGTGTGCTTTCTGGATGAGGAGCACAGTACCCAGAGTCCAGGGACAATGTGCCCTTCATTGAACAACCTACCCCAAAGTGTTAGGTGGAAGTAGTATCCATGCCAAATGAAAAGAAGAATCCAATTTCAGAGTTAATGATCTTTCAACCTGTGCACATTTGAGTCCTGCTGAATTGCTACATTTTTATGCTGCCTCATTAGATAATACTTAACATCAGTTACCTTGACTGTAGTTTATTTCTTCTAAATTTCTAATTTTCACTGGAGTTTCTAAGACAAATCCAGGGGAATTAAAAGGAGATAAAACAAAATAAAGGTTATGATTAACTAAAGTTTTCCTTCTCAGATCATATCAGATCATATATGGCAAATCATCTGATCATTTTCTCATTATTTATTTGGATATTTTTTAACCTTGTGTATTATTCAGCCTTTTCTAGAGGAACAGAACCAACAGGTATATCTCCCAACAAGAAGCTGGTTAGTGGTATCACAATGGCTGTCCATAGGCTTCAGTCTGCAGACCTGGAGGAACCAGTAGCTGTTCAGTCCAAGAAGCTGCAGCTTCAGAACAAGAGGGATCAATGATGACACCTCAGTCCAGAACAGAAGGCCTGAAAACTCCTAGAGAGTCACTGGGTATAGTTTGCTTTGTAAGAGTGAAGAAGCTGAAGTCTGATATTCTCAGGTGATCCCAGCAGCAATGGAGAACCCATTGGTGAAGAGTTGAGCTTGTGTCTGCTGCTACTTCCTTGTTCTTTTTGTTCCATCCAGGCTTCCAACCTATTGAACTCTTCTGCCTACATTTAGGGTGGGTGTCTGCTGTCCCTCATGCCAATTGTTTCTAGATGTACCCGTACCAAAACAACCAGAAGCCTCCTAATGTTCTGTGTCTCTTAATCCAATTAAGTTGACAATTCAGATTAACTATCACACATTGTGTTTGAGGCTTTACTATTCTTTCACATTAATTAAAAGCTATAATCAGGTGAATGACCTCTTACTACTACTATCCTTAAGAACTTGTGTAGAAAGGACATGAGGATTGTGTTTTAGTATAGAGATAAATTTAAAATAATGTTTTATAGAAATCATATTTAGGGTGTGTGGGTTTTTTTCCTGAATGCTTGTAGGTAACCAATTTCAGCTTACTTGAAACAAAGCTAATTCATTGCTAGTATTGTCTTCGTAAGCATAAATTTCATCTCAAATATAAATCATATACAAAACCCAATGATAAAATGACTATAAAGTAAGAAACAAGAATTCATGTTTCATTTTATAAATTTCTCAAAATGAAAGCACTTTGTGGCCCAAATTATGGCATATAACTTATATGCACAGGAACACAAAGCAAATATCAATAACAAAAGCTCGTTATAGTTTGTAGTTTTTCTTTTAGTTTTAAAATTTTATCTTCATAATTTACACCATCAAATTAATTTATTATTAAATCTTATTAATCTTCTTGCATTTTGGTATGAACAATAGCAAAAATACATCATTGTCATAATTTGTTATGGGTTGTCTAATCATTTTTTTTTCTATAAATGCTTAGTGAACAGTATCTATATTGAAGTCATGGTAGGCACCAAAGCTGTTGAATTGGTAATGAATAGGCACCGATTAAGAAAATTGCATTATTGTTTCCTTTTAACTCTGTGCCATTTTTAAAACTGAAGACATCTTTCTTCATACTATGGGGATGGAGATTCCCAGAAGATAATGAATAAGACAGGGAAAAAGTTTTGGCAGATAATCAACAAAAACAATATTTTTAGAGAGAAAGGTATGGGCAAAAATGCCAAGCTGGCAACTGCTGACTGGTTTAGAGTCCTGAGAAGATCAAGGGAGACCACATTTAGAAACATGGCATATGCTGGGGTTTAGAATGATTCATGTCCCTCAATGACTTGTAATTCAAAAAGATCATTCTGGCTGAATAGATTACAGCAGAGTGGAATCAACAGCCTGAGGATTCTAGCCAAACAACACTGAACAGGAGCTACAAACTGCTTTTGGCATTTGTTGTTATTTCGACAATATTGCCATTGTAAGGGAAATTTATGGGAAGCATTCATAGAATCTAAGCAATGTATCCCTGAGGTAGGAATAACACGGTTTCTGGGTAAAGAAAGCTAAATGTGATTTAAAGGAAAAAAAAAAAAAAAAGAAAGAAAGAAAAGAAGAAAAAGACAAAAGCAGGTCTTGTTGTAATGTGATGGATGCAAGTGGTTTCTTGGGTAAAATGATAAAACAGCCTCTGTAAAATATGTTCCATGCACTAAACAAGTTAGATTGCTTGAATTCACTCTGGGATTTATAAACTAGAGCTTTTGCTGAACTTCAAAACTCTGAATCAGAAAACAGCAATGGTCTCTAACCTTTATGTAAATATTTTAGAATTTCATGTTTTATAATTTCAGGTAGTTTTCATGTTTTATGAACAAAGTCTCAAGTAATATGCTTCTTACCGTCCTTTTATATAACTGCTAATCATGTTCATTTCACACATTCCAATTTATCTTCAAAATAAATGTAGTATCTTTAGATCAACAAATACCCTAGTGGTGATATGAAATGTGCTCCCCCACATTTTTTGTTTTAGAAGAGAAGAAAATTCCAGAGACAAATCTGATCTTATTGCTTCACAGCAAAAAGTGGAGCTGTTTTTTTTTTTTCTTTTAAGTCTATACTTACTGGACACTACACAGTAGTTAAAAAAGCTGCTGGGATTGGAAAGTAGAAAAAAATAGCACCACTCATCTTTAGTCTACGAAGAAGCAATTGAGAAAGAAGACTAAATATGGAGCAGGGTGGAAGACTAAATAAGATCTTGGCTATTAGGGAATTTTGAATCAAGAAAGTGGCCAATGAAATTTCTTTTACTGATGCTAATATCTGTATAATTTATCCTTCTCAAAATTAAATTGCATGCATTTCAGTTACTATAGTCAGTAGATATTCATTAAATATTTGTTAGTTTAAGAATACTTTTTCTTCCACATTCATTATAATAAATATTATAATCGTATAAATAGTATAATCATTGTGTGTGTGTGTGTGTGTGTGTGTGTGTGTGTGTGTAAATCTTTCATCAAGTTCTGGGGGAAACTAGTGAAGCTGAGCAAAGCAAAGAAGCTTCTATTGTACTTATGCCCAATAGACACCTTTAGTCTCTGAATGTGCTTTTTTCATGGGGTCACAGAATGCATCACACATTCCATAAACTTTCAGTCAATGCTTGATATTCAAGAGCTCACCTTTCAATGCTGTTGAGCCACAGCACTCTTCTCTCCATATCTGTTTCTTGTAACATACTTTATTTCATAAACAATTTCCAGCCACTTTGTTAACATTCCATCTCCAATAATAGAACTAATTACCATTAACTTCATCCTGAAAGTCTCTGAGTTTAATTTGGGAGCCAAAAAAAATGTGTTAAGGTAAAATTCTGAAAGTCCAATATTCCTATGCAGAGCCAAATAAAATATGAAGAAAAAGAACATTGAATAATAAGTCCATTAGAAAGCTCCTATGACAATCAGTGTTTGATGATTCACAATCCAAGACAGAAGGAAACCAAGGAAGAGAATTTATAATCCTTCAGATGGAGTGAGATTATGAGCAGCAATTTCTAGATGAAGAGAAGAGAGAGAGAGAGAGAGAGAGAGAGAGAGAGAGAGAGAGAGAGAGAGAGAGAGAGAGAGAGATATTTCATTGACTTTCACTGGCGAGGGAAGAGACCATATTGGTATTTATGACTATCAGGTTAACCAAAATTTGAGCATGCAAAGGTGCCAGAAAACGTGAAGGCCAAAGATAGGAGCAGGAAAAGCAGATTGTCTGTCTTCCAGCCATTTTGCAATATGTATAAATATTTTTGTGCAGAACAGGGTGTTAAAATTCAAGGGGAAAGTATCAATAAAGAAATTCTGTTTTTTTTTTTCTTTCAATGTGTGTGTGTGTTATCTTCAGAGTTCAAAAGGAACAGAAATTGGAATTTAATGCTTTCAAAGAAGAATAAATTCAATTATATAGCAATATTAATATTTATTATTCTTAAATATTATAAAACTGAACATAACAGAATCAAAATAGAATGAACTAAAAAAATAGTTTAAAGATTACTTCCTTGGCCTAGGTCAGTATTAATGTAATATTCTTTCAGTTTTGGTTCCTTCCAGAGAATAGCATTATCCTTCTATGTATGATAAAAACAAAACTGAAAGTCTTTATATGTAATTTTAATGGTTATTTTTACGTAAATTTGAATATACTATGGTACCAGATTGTTTGGTCAAACACTAATCCATGTGGTGCTGTGAAGTTATTTTTTATATGTGATTAATACTGATAATCAGTTAACTTTACATTGAGCAGATTATCTGTAATGATGTGAGTGGACTTCATATCACTTATCTAATTTTTGAGACCTTCAGAGGAAAAGCAAAGTTTTCCTGGAGAAAAAGAAAATCTTATTAAGAGACTGGAAAAAACAGATTTTGCCTGATTTTCCAGCTTGCACACCTACTCTACAGAACTCAGGTTTGTGAGCATCAACAGGTGCAGGAACCAGTTTCTTAATATTCACCTTCTGCCTCAACTAACTCACACAATATACTCTCAATTAAAACAAAAGTGATTTGGCATACAAAAAAGATGACAGAATGGAAAAAAATAATATAAGTAGATGCTGGAACCATAATCCAAGATAAACAACCTACCACAATTAACAAATGTAGATATGAAAGTTATTAGGAGTTCTGTGTCCCAAAAGTAAATAATGAATGGAAAATTTAACTCCTAAACAACAACGAATCAAATATATATATTTTTTGAATTAAAACTGAGTAATGGCAATTAAAAATAGATTATTTGAGCATAATACTGGCCACAGCATGAACCAGATGCCAGATAAGCAAAAAAAAAAAAAAAAAAAAAAAAAAAATCCAGGCTAAAATTGAAATTTAAAAAAAGTATGAATAATACAGAAGAGGAAAAATAGCATACATTACATGTGACATATAAGCATCAGATTATATATGTATATATTTAGAGTCACAGAAAAATAACAGTGCAACATAGAAACAGAAATAATAATTCAATAGAGATATACTGACAATGTCTGAAGACTTTGATGGGGTAGGTTACCCAACAGTTTATAAAAATGTTGGGCAAAGAATGCAACTGATTTAATGATTCAGAATACATTTTTTTTTATTTCTTAACTCTGACAAAGAGCCCTCTTTAATTTTTGCCATACACATTTTAATCAAAGATTCCTATGAAAATGTATTAAAGTTACAGTGCCCAAATTCAATGATAGTACAAAATGAAAGTAGCAGATAACACAGTTTTCAAAAGGATTTTAAGCACAACAATGATTGTCTAGAATCAATAAAGTGAGAATTAAATATAAATGTAAGTTTCTTAGTAGGAGAAATCACAAACTTTGGATTTGCAAAATTATCCAAGGAAATATTTGGTTCTCTATGAGAACCTGAACACAGTCTAAACCAATAATATCATAATGCTGCTGACACAGATATCATGTGCATAAGTTATAACAACATCATAGTCATAAAACAGCGATCAACCTCCTAAATTCATGTTTGAAAATGATATTATGAACTACATATAGCTCTTTAGCAGTACTCTTCTGTGAAATATACTATGGAAGAAATAAGTCAAAGAAAATGTTATGCTTCCTAGGTTGGTATATCAAGAATGTAAAACAGATTATTTCATAATAAAAAATAGTGTTGCATTGATCAAATCCTGTGTTAAATGCCATGTTTAGAAATTTTGCCTTACTTGGAGAGAGATAAAGTTGATTTTTTTTTTTTTTTTTGGGGGGGGGGGGTGGTGGATACCAGGGATTGATCTCAGGGGCACTTAATCCCTGAGTCACATCCCCAGCCCTATTTTTTTTTATAATTGATATAAACACAGGGTCTCACTCAGTTGCTTAGAACATTACCATTGCTGAGACTATCTTTGACCTCCTCCTGCCTTAGTCTCCTGAGACACAGAGATCACAGGTTTGCACCACTGAGTTGGCTAGAGGTTGATAAAGTTTTGAAGGTTTTTGAATAGAAATTTGCATAATTAGAAAAGTTATCATATAAGTCATTATGTGGAAGAATATGGGATAAATATTTTAGAGGTCATTGTCACTTACAAATATATTAATGGAGTTGAGAATAGAAATTCTAAAAGACTGAAATGTGGATAAAATTCAATATTAATGTTTTGATAGTGCATGAAAAGTTCTAAATGGATCTTTAAGATCTCAATGAGAAATAATTTGTATCTATTGCTAATAATGGTTTTAATAGTGAGAGGATTTATAATAAGATGTATTAAATCTGAAAAAAAGGTCAACTTACAGAAATTATGATTTATTTGTTAGTGATTGGAATGGATGTTCATATTTGGAAAACAAATTGCAATAAAGAGTACTGTGGAAGAAATGAGAAGAGAATATGTTGGAAGTGTACGAGAAGTGCAGCAGGAAATCACAATTAGATGCATATAAATAAATTTTATATGGACCAAGGCAGAAAAACAAAAATATGTAAAAGAAAAATAAGAGGAAAACTGTGCAGGTATTTAGTGACCTTGAATGTCAGGATTGATTTATGAAAAATGTGCTTAGTTTTTAACTGTGTCTTTAATATGTCCAACAATTCATATCCTCCATTCCACATTTTAATAATAATAAGAAAAATTTTTATCTTGAAAAACTTAACACCACTTTCCCAGGGATAAATATAAGAAAGAATATCTAAACTGCTTTTAGTTTTGGTATTGAGATAATAAGGCCCAGAGAAATAGCATTTGTGTTGGTGAAAGAAAAGTAAAAGATAATAAAAGGAATATTATAATGCTAGCATCAACATTATTTAGGAGTTAAATAATTTTATTAAAATTAGGTATGCAATGAAAACATGAAGGTTTCAAGACTATGATCTAGAGATATTATAAAACTATTAAAATGAATAATAGTTTCGATAATAAGATATTGAAAATATTAATTTCATACTGCTCATGCAGAATGTGACTTCCTAAAATGCACAATTCATGGAAAGCACAACATTCTCTCATATCTCAAGCTGCTGATTGATGAATGGGTTTATTATTGTTAGCAACATAAAAATTAATCTTATGATAGGGGAATCCTTTTTTGATACACTATCAGATGTAAAAAAAACCTTGTGAAAGTTCCCCTCATTCTTTCACACATGTAATTTTACTAAGCAGATTTTCTTCTTGTTTCGTGAATAGGTAGAGTGCAACTTGCCATTTTGCTTGCGCAGACCAGTGCACCATTGGTATATATGACAGAACTGTAGGTTGGACTCATGCTTTGCACTATGACTTGTCATTTGTGGCTGCTTGGAATCTTCAAACATGGTATGAAGGAGCCAGGAGATTATTTCTAGCCATCATATATCCTATTTGAAGCCATGCTCAATTGTCAGCTTGTAACAAGCTCTCCCCTGGAGCAGAACTACTCAGATAACCATAAGTATCCTAAGAGATAGTAAAATATTTTGTTTTGAAACGATGTATGTTGAGGTTGCTTATTTCACAGCAATTGCTAGCAAATATGTAAATTGGGGTCTACAAGTGAGATACTCTCTTAACAAAACCCAAGTGTATGTCATTGATTTGGGTCCCAAGCACCAGCCTCATACTAGAGAAATGATGACAAATACATTTAAAAGTATAGAATACTGGCAAGGGAAAAGTTAGCAAAAACTAAAAGGTAGTGAGGAAATGGAAATAAAAGTCTGAAAAAATAACATCTAGGTTAAGTAGTAGTAAAATATCTGGCAAAATATTGCTTGCAGTGTCATGCAAAATAGTGCAGATACTAAAAGACCATTTGCTTATTAAAAATTTTGTTTGGCTTTTACTAGCTAAATATGATCATTATTGCAAGAGGGAACTAAGCAAAAAGAAAGAATTGTTTAGTTTTAAGGAGTTTATAAAGGCTCTTTCATCTCTGTTATTTCTACTCAACACAATTTCCAAATAGGGAAAGCAAATTTATAATACAACAAATTATAAGCTTGTAACATGCTTGAGGCATTTAAAAGATTTAACATGGTGTGAAGCCGAGAAATTTAGCTGGAGGAAAAAAAGATTTAAGACTCTAAAAAATATCATCTGATTGCAATTAGGCATGTGATCCAAGGTAAAAAATAAATTAAAAAAAACTCTGTTTCATTAAAATATGTGAATGTGACTTTTGATATAGGGAATATACTCAAACATACTTCATAGTTGTTAAGAGATTACTATGAATGGATGTAATGACAAATTGTATTAAAAAATACTAATTTGTTTAAGTTACAAAAGTGAATCCGAGCCCCAAATATCTACAGAAATTAATTTGGATGGAATATTACCAACTATGATCTTGGGACATTCTTATAAAAAGGGAACATCAAATCAGTAGGCAAGTTCAAGATTTTATTTGAATTTAAAGTAAAAAGTTAGAGGACAATAAACCAGGAATCATGTAGAAGGTAGCTGATCATATCCCAATGATTTCATAATTGCTTCTTTTTCCTCCATTGTTTTACTCAAACGTGTATTGTGATTATTTGCTTCCAGTCTCACTTTCTGTCTTACTTTTGCATGTTGAAAATATGCAAGTTGGATAAATATGACTTTTCTTTCACTGCCTTGAATCAAGAGATAGTGATCTTACACGTAATGAGCTTTATCTGTTCCTGGACCTAATAAAGTACATGAGATTATTAATTATCGGCCCAGTGCCCGAAATGAAAAAAATAATTTTGATGTTATTGAGAACAGGGTGAATGCATTTTAATCAGGGAGTAACTTACATTGGGTTCCTGGAAATATACTTAAAAAAACTTCTAAAGCTCAAAAATAAAACAAAGAATCAATAAGTGGGATGGCATCAAATTAAAATCTTCTGCACAGCAGAGGGAAAAATTAAGAGCATGAAGAGAGAGCCTACAGAATGGGTAAAGAACTTTGCCAGTTGCTCCTTCAATAGGGGATTAATACCACTAATATACAAATAACTCAAAAAATTTAACATCAAAACCAACACCACCAACAACAAGAAACAACTCAATCAACAAACGGGCAAACAAGATAAACAGAAATTTCTCAAAGAATAAATTCAAGTGGCTAACAAATATATGAAAACCTGTACAAAATCCCTACTAATAAGGAAAATAAAAATCAAAACTACATTAACATTTCATCACACTTCAGTCAGAATGGCAATCATCAAGAATACAAATAATATTAAATATTGACAAGGATGTGCAGAAAAAGGTACACTCATATACTGTTGGTGGGACTACCGCTGTCCTTCAGGTATAAACTGAGGAGTGAGATAATTTGGTCAAATGGTGGTGCCATAACAAGTTTTCTAAGGAATCTCCATATGGCTTTCCAGTGTGGTTGCACCAATTTGCAGTTTCACCAGAAATGTATGAGTGAACCTTTTCCCCCACATCCTCAACAATATTTATTGTTACTTGTGTTCCTGATAATTGTCTTTCTGACTGGAGTCAGATGGAATCTCAGTGTAGTTATAATTTGCATTTTCTAATTCCTGGAAGTGTTGAACATCATGTAAAAGGCTGCTGCCATTGCAAGCTGAATTAGCCACCTTTGTCATGGAACATAATTTTTTACTGGAGAATAACTGACAAAACCATGGTTATTTAGATGGGTATTTGGAAAGGCTTCTTCTTCTTCTTCTTCTTCTTCTTCTTCTTCTTCTTCTTCTTCTTCTTCTTCTTCTCCTTCTCCTTCTCCTTCTCCTTCTCCTTCTCCTTCTCCTTCTCCTTCTCCTTCTCCTTCTCCTTCTCCTTCTCCTTCTCCTTCTCCTTCTCCTTCTTCTTCTTCTTCTTCTTCTTCTTCTTCTTCTTCTTCTTCTTCTTCTTCCCCCCAAATGAGCAAGATAAATCTGATACTTCTAGGGCAATAATAGTGCTTTTTGCCAATGATAAAATTCAAACTTCCAAATTAAAATTAAAACCCCCAAAAAGTTCTCTGTCACTGTGAACATAACAGCTTTTCAAAATTTGAAGACATTTTCTGATGACTCAGTAATGAAATATTGACATGAAGAAGTTTGACTTTTTTCATTGAGAATTTTGAATAATTCAGCGAACCAGTATTTTCCAAATGACCAAAGCCTGACATTATAAAATCACACAGGGGTAGATGACCCAGCCAAATTACAAAATGAATCAATGGATTTTAATGTAATAGAATCTGAAAAGTTCATTGCTATTATTTCATATTCTATATTGCAACTAACCTTTAAGAAATTACAACTTGTTGGATGTTGGTAAGGTAGCAAATCAGAAGGAAGAATGTCAATTCTCTAGTAAGGTCATTAACATATACATCCCTTTCCTTGTATTTCTCTTTGCAATGTATTTTCTTCATATACTTCTACAAAAACAAGATAAATGCAGCAGATAGAATGCAGAAGAAAACATATAAAAGTTCAGTGTTTTACCAAGCTGGTTACTGAAAGATTTTAAAAATGTAAATCCAAACTTTTTATTTCTTCATATTTTTTAGTTTGGAAAATGCAGTTTTTTCATAAAAGATAGATTTTATGTTAAGATATAATGTGTTTGTTGATATTATGAATGAATTAGTAAACATTTTTTTTTAAATTTTCTCATCTTCATTCCTTTTATAACAAATAAATACAACCCCCATATTAAAAAAAAAGAAAAAGAAAAAGAAAAACTAAATAAAATCAGCACACTAGAGTGATACAGCCACATTGATGATTGTAGGAGCATGATTCACAATATCCCAGTCATGGAACCAGTGCAAGTGCCTATGGAAGGATGAATGGGTACATAAAACGTGGTATATATACACAATGGCGTTTTACTCAGCCATAAAGAAGAATGAAATTATCATGTTTGCTCGTGAGTGGATGGAACTGCAGAACACTCATGCTAAGTAAAATAAGTCAGACTCAGGAGGACAAGAGTTGAATATCTCCCTCATGAAGAAACTAGAACAAAGCAAGGGAAAAAAAAAAAAAAAAAAAGAGGAACTCCAGAAAGTAGAAGGGATTTCAGTAGAGTAGAGGAAGGGATTGAGGGGAAGAAGAAGTGACAGGAAAAGTCAGTAGAATTAAGTTGACCAAATTATGCTAAGTACAGATATGAATATGCCATAGTGAATTACAGCTTTATGTATATCTTTAAACACCAATTGCAAAAAAATAAAAAATAAAGAATAAATAGTGGGGAGACATGTAGTAGGAATGAACAGCAAGAGGGAGGGAAAAATTTGGAATTGAATATAAATTGAAACGAATCAATTTGTACTCTATGAGTATATTATTATATAAATTAACCCCTGCATTATTTATAATTCCCTTATAAAAGATATTATTATTATTATTATTATTATTATTATTATTATTATTATTATTATTATTATTATAAATTCTTTTGGTACCAGGGATTGAATCTCAGGGCATTTAACCAATGATTCACATCTCCAGTACTATTAAAAATATTTTATTTTGAGACAGGGTCTTGCCAAGTTGCTTAGGGCCTTCTTAAGTTGCTGAGGCTGGCTTTGAAATCACAATCCTCCTTACTCAGCCTCTGAGTACTGAGCCTGGTGATCCTAATAAAATAAATTATTAAAATAAATGTTTTGCATGCTGTTTATTGAAGAACATTTTCAGAAACTAACCATCAAGGGATTGATGAAAGCCTCCTTCAACAGAGGAAGAATCTGAACTCTAATGAAGTCACAACAAATCCTTCATATTAACAGACAGTACTGGAACAAACATGGACCTTCAAAGTTGAGACAGAATATTACAAAGAGGCCAAGACTTAATACCCAGTATCACCAGATAATTGTTGCCTTCACCAGAAGAGAGCAGATATATTAGAGGAAGGAATTCCCAAGATATAAGGACACTTCCCAAAACTAGGTCAAACTTTGAGCTTTTTAAAGAAAATTCTCTTGCAGGTAGGGGAAATATTATTTTTCTTTTTACAGGAGAATATAGAGAACAGACAACAGCAGCAACCAGAATAACAAATGTGACTAATTTAATGCCAGGTAACATTCTTTGGTAAACAGAAAACATGTCAAATTGTTTTCTATATTTGTGTATCTTTTTGTTTGAAATGTGATTTTACCACTACTTCAATCAAGAGGAAGTCTCTGATTCTCAAACCTGTAGTTGGTCATAAAACATTCTTTGCTCAGGGAGATGCTTGGAACATGATTTAAAATGCTGATAAGAGATAATTTGGATAGAGAGCATGAATAACTACATGGAGTGAGAAACGTAGTTTTCTCACTCTCCATTCACCCCAGCTAAAGTCAAAGATCTGTGCTTACAGCCATGTTGGACAATATGCTCTCATGAATCTGCATACAACCCACAACACTGAAGAAAAAATAAATCATGGTTGCATAAAGTCAATGTTTTGAAGTAGTTTTTATACATTTAATTAATAAACACAGCTATTAAGAATAGATATGTGTATATTAACAATTATTTCTTTTCTCCACTTTCAAGTAATATCATGTTTTCTATAGTGTAGATTTACAGAATATATGTGGATCACATCGACCAGGGGTGAAAAGTGGCTAAGAAGAAAAGATTCAAGGGTAAAAAAATTTATAATTTAGAGAAAAAATTAAAAGATATAATTATTGTATAGTTTGCAAAATCAAATATTTTGTTGGTAGAATGGTTAATATTTAAAACTAGTAGTAAGTTCCTTCATTATTTTCTATGTGGAGAAACTATAGAAGAAATCTACATTATATTTTATGTACAATTTTAGTACCTACTATTAATCATTTTTTCATAGGTAAAAATAAATGCACATTAGTATAGATGTAAATAATAGCTATTTTTGGAATGTAACACATGGAATAATTTAAGTAATGTATTTATTATAATAAAGACACAGCAGAGCAAATCAGCAGGATAATTTTGTGGTTTTTTTTTTTTTTTCATTTTCACATTTAATATTTTAAAATTCATCATTATTATGTACTTTCTTGCATGTTCACCAAGGTATATGACTTTATGGTAGTAAAATATCTTAAAAATAATAACTATAGAATGCATATATAGTAAAAATTGATTTTTGTTTTTAACTTTATGTCAAAATTACTTCCACAACAAAATATTAATACAGGCTAAGTTAGGTTATACTAAAAAAATCACAGATCTTCTTACTTCATTACTTGGGCTCTTTCCCCATACATCATAAATACAGATATAATGTCCCTCTGATATTTTAACAAAAATAGCCTCTATTTCATTGTTATTATGGAAACTAAATACAGGCTACCATGATATCTGAGAAAAAATTTCATTTTTGTTTTATTAAGGTATGTTGAGAAGCGATTGATGACCAAATGGTAATTTTAATTATTCAATGAAATGGACTTAAATGTTTTCAATTATTTTCATTACAGATTTTTCTATAGATCATAAAACACAGAAAGAAATTTAGTTTAAAACTTTTCTGACTATTGTTTTCTACTCTAACAAGGATGTCCATAATTACCACATTTTTTCCTATGCTTCCATATTTTCTATGATTCAGTCTGCTGTATCATCACAGGGGGCAATTTTTTTACAGACTATTATAAATAGAATTTCATTTTAATTTGATGTCAGTGTATAGGATATATACTTAAAACCTATTTTCACTAAATATTTCAAGCATGATTTTTTCATAAAATATTTGTACATATAAAAGTATACCAAATTCAACCATCAAATACTTAGCATGGCTACAATATAAAATATATTTAACAAAATTTTTTTAGCAAAAGCTAAAAATTGATTTAGTATTTTGTTATGGTGAGATTGCAATATATTACTGAGTTGATCAGGAGACGGAAATTTTATTCACCAGCTGGTGGTCTGGATCCACCAACTGCTGGGCCAAGAAGCAGGTGTAGACCCTTTGAGCCCCTCCTGGGATTTGAGTATATATTTTATAGTCCAAAACCATATTAATCATAAGTGGCTGTTGCTATCATTCAAAACCATAAACAAATGTCATGAGATGTAAAATCATAAACAGCAGAGGAAGTGGGTCAAAACAACCCTACCTGAGTACAAGTTAAAGTGTGGTTACTAATGTCTAGATAGTTAATCTCTAACAAGGTATACTGTTCAAGAAAAATGGGAACTAAAAAATAGAACAATTTTTCATTGTATAAGAATTGCCATTTTGTGTTGCCAAACATGATATGCTACGTAACTCTTGATGAGTACAGAGGCAGAATGTTCCCATGGGAGAAGCATTTCTTACATGATATGGAGTCTCAGTGTAAAATGGAGTCTGTTTAGTCACTGCCCATAAAACCTGGCTCACAACAATTTGCCAAAATATTTTAAATTCTATGTCAAGATACTGAAAACACAGATTTAATGATTGTTAGTTTATATTGTATCAATCATTGTCATGTTTACCTATATATCTATCCACTCAAAGATTATATAGAGAATACATAATACATTATATTCAATAAACTTTTAAAATTCCCTTTAAAAATCATCAATATTTTTATGGCTGCATAATATACCATGTTTTCTTTATCCATAAATCCACTGAAGGGAATCTTGATTGATATCATAATTTTGCTATTGTGTATAGATCAGTGGATGAATGGATAAAAAAAAAAATGTTGTATGTATTCTTTATAAATTACCCATCCTGTGAAATTCAGATATAGCAAAAGATTGGGTTAGCATTGGATTTCTTTATGATCCAAAAGATTGGATAATAGCATTAATTTCTTTTGGTGTTTCTGAATATTATTTAATTGCATTTGTCTGTATACAGTATCTTATTTTGCTTTGTTCATATACATTTTACTATTCAGACATTTAATGCTAATTTATTCAAAATTTCTAATTTTTTCTTGGTGGCTTGTTCTTTTTGTGCCTTAAAAATCTCTTCCCTTCCCTAATTTAAACTATTATTCAGTGTTTTTCTACACATTTAGTATTCATTTAATATTTTTCCTATACTTTGAAAAACAAAACAAGTTCCAACTTGTTGCATGTATTTCAAACTAAGAAACCATAATTTTTTAAATGATTTACCAATTGTCTCAGAATTATTTACTATTTGTAGTTATTTGAAACATTAGTTAGACAAATTTAAATATAAGATTATAAGTGTGGGACTGCTTCTAATTTTCTATTATTTCTATTTTACTAGTCATCTGCTTGATTATTGTAAATTCTCAGTAAGTCTCGATAAATGGTTTGTTATTTTATGTCCTCATATAACTGAGAAATTATTACCTCATCAGTTAATACCCCACTCCTTTTTATAATTCAAATAAATTATATTTACCCCTTACTATATAAAAATGCATCAAACCCTTTTTTATTTATTAGTGCATTTTAGTTATGTATAATATTGTTTTTCATTTTGACATCATCATACAAGCATGGAATATAATTTGATCTATTTCAATTGCCATTTACGGAGAATTTGAGAGAAGAAAACAAATACAAGCAGAGGCAGTAAACAGTCATAGTTAAATATAGAAGCATACAAGTTGTTTTTCAATAACCTTTTCAAGAAAATATCATAAATATAGCCTTATGTCATGTTATTTAAAATCAAACCAAGGTTTTAGAGAGAAACACTAAGTTATAGCTTATATTTGACAGATATGTTACACAGAATTTGTATATGTGCACAACTTTTACTTTAATCAATTGCTGACCCTAAGACACCAACTAGATTGACTAATGTAGCAAATAAGATGAAAGCTCTCCTTTGAAATGACTTATGTTAATTCAGCAAGAAATATATTGTGAGAATATGATCCCACCAATCATGATGTTTATGATATATATAATTATGAGATATTTCATCTGTGTGTATATGAAAGAGGGGAGCCAGAGACATTCCCAGGATTTGGAAGTGACATTTAATTCAAGATCTAACACCTATTGAGAAATTAAATTTCAATATCTTTGGACTATCACTTTAAAAGTAGGTAATGAGGGAGGTGCTGTGGTGCATGCCTGTAACCCCAGCAAATGGAGGCTGAGGCAAGAGGATCCCACTTTCATGTTGATCCTTAGCAATTAGTGAGACCTTCTGCCCAGTAGTACCTGTGATATTTCTCAGTTAAAAAAGGATAGAAATTTTTGATTTTTGTTCTATACATTTCTGTACCTTAAATATAAATAGAATAATATAATTTAGAAGAATTTCATTTTTAAAAATATTTCAATTCTCATAAATCATAAACACAATTTAATTTTTTAATATATATAAAATCATTTAAAGATATATGCCATCAAAGTGGATTTGTTTTTATTTTTTACCTTCACAATCAACTAAAGGGAAATCTCAATGAAGTCTCAGAGCTGTGGCTGAAGCAGGAGGCTATGCTGAAGAGGAAGGAGTGGCTCTGAGCAAATTTTTTATCTTCTTGGAGCAGAAATTACTAGTGTGATGTTACTTCTTGTGGAAGCTGACAACATGGAAACTTATGTTAGACCATATTGACCCAGCTGTGCTTGTGGGTAAGCTGTCAGAAGTACATTTTATGATTCTGCCTTGCAGATGAAAAAAGGTCCAAAGTAGACTCTTTCTGGGTGTTGTAGTCTGAGAGAGTGTTGTTATTCTTCAGCTGTTTGAAAATAATCTTACTCTGCTTGTAAGAGGGGGATGCTCTCCTTGACTTGGATTTGGCTTCAAAGTTTTGTATGGTTTCTATGGACCTGACCACAAGGGTGATGGTGGTCCCATCAGGCTCTTCACAGACATCTGTATTTCTGCATCTACTACTTGGTTACTACTTGAAAAGAGAAAGCTCAGATAAGATTGTGTGGCAGAAAATTTGGACTACCAAATAAACAAAGCATTTTCTATATTTTAGAGCTTTATCTATATATATGAACATACATAAGGTATATATTTGTGTTTATTCAAAACTTATATACATACACTCATATTTATATCTAATATATTTTTATATATTCACATGTAAAACATATACATATTATATGTAACATACATGTGAAATCATAAGATGAATAGCACATCGATATATCTGTAACAACACTTTAATTTTTAAAAGGCCAGGGTAAGAAAGGAATACATAACAAATATTAAATAATTTAATAGATAAATACACTATAGTCTATATACATGATGGCAAAATATAAAGCTGAATGATGGACAAATTAAAAAAAAAAAAACAGAGATGCAAGCATGCAAAAGATTTCAAGCACAATTGTAGGGTGATTATATCTGCAAGAAGCTAGAATACTGGCAAGGTGCCAATTGTGAAGGAGTCATTAGTTCATTTTTAATTTGTTCTTGTCATGACAATATGACACATTATACATACATGGAGTATACATTCCCACTCTTCTAGTTGTACATGATATGGAGTTACATTGGTAGTGTACTCATATATGGATATAGGAAAGTAATATGCAATTCATTCTACTATCTTTCCACTGAGTTAAAAAATAGCAAATAATTTTTATTTGTTTATCTAATCTTTAAATTATTTTTATTGGTTTTTCTTAGTTATACATAACATCAAAACATTAAGATTTTTTTGACGTAATTATATATTCATGAAATATGCTTTATTCTAATTCAGTCCCCAGCACTTCCCCTTTCTCTTCCCTCTCCCCTCACTTGTTCTCTTTTTTCACTGTTCTAACTGCTATTTACTTCTAGTTTTTTTTTTTTTTTTAATTAATTTCTCATGGATGTGCATTATGGTGAGTTTCACTCTGGGGTATTCATACACGTACACAGGAAAGTTTAGATCAGATTCATTCCACTGTCCATGTGTTTAAGAAGCTGGTGAATGAATCCAGGCCCAACAGCCTTCTAGGCAAGCACTCTACTACTGAGGTACATGTTGAACCCAACAATAGTTATTTGGAATTGAGGGAAATGGAATAAAGGGAATTCTAAAAGAGAGAACAAGAGTGGAAATGTTGTGCACAATAATTTGTGTGATGTTTTCACTGGGAATTTTTGATGTCATATTGGAAATATACTCACAACTTCTTTACTTTTTTCTTTCTCTTTCCTATTTTTTTTTTTTTTTTTTTTTTGTGTGTGTGTGTGTGTGTTTTCTTGGAGTTGAACCTAGATCCTTGCACCTTCTAATCATGTGCTCTATAACTGAGGTCCAATCCTAGCTCCAATTTTTTTTTTTTATTTTTAGACAGGATCTTACTAAATTTCATAGGCTGGCCTCAAAGTCATGAACCTCCTGCCTTACATAAACAACTGCATTAGTTTTCCAAATAGCCAGGATTACATGTGTGCACCATTTGTCCAGCTTTTAATTTTTAAAGTAATTTATATGAATATTGAACAGTGAAGCATAGCTGCTAAGTTATTCATAGATATTCTAGAAAGAACATTGCACTCATTCAGTCTATAAACATGTCTTGTATGTATTTGCACTAAAATTTAAGTTGAATTGTAAATTTAAGAATTTAAATTTTGAATATCATAGAGAAAACCAAGATGACAACAAATTAAAATGCAAATTTTACTATAATATTAGTAATTCTACATGTACTCAACCATCACTTAGAAGATAATAGTAATGTGGATATTTTAGCAACTTTTTATGCAGAGAAACTTAGCAAATAGTAGATATTGACACTATATAAGAACTTTGAGATTGTTCACCTAATTGTTTACTATTTCCATAACATATGGTGGTTATAGAAATGTCCAGCTAACTGACTTGAAATTTTAAGATTTCCTCTGGCTCACATGTGATAATAAGCAATTGTACAAATTAGCAATGAGTGCATGAACTTTACCTTTAAAGAATAGTACTGATCAGTAAAAAACTGAACATTTTGTATGTTTTGTTTTATTTACAACTAACATAATAATGAATTAGTTTATTTTAATCATCTATCTGAAATATGGATACTAAATTGAAAAACATTTTGAAGAAAATCATATATAATAATAACAAGATAGTGGGCAGAATGATTTCAATTATTTGAGTGGTGATTTTCAAGGAACAATCTTCCTATTTAAAAGATTACAAGAAGATTAGATTATTTTTATAGTAACCTTTAATAGCTATTTATTTTAAAAAACATTGCAAATACACACTATTTTTATTAATTTATACCTGTTTTAGTTCCTCTGTACTGCATTTATTTGTGTAGTAAAGGCATTTATTATTAAACCTTACATAAATACATTTTCTAGTTTTAAAATATTGTGACATTTTTAATTTTCTAATTTTCCATTAAAATATAGTGACATAATTCATTTAACATCGTTTTTCTGTCCTTGATTCAGTATTGATCATTTAATAATATACAGAGAGAAAACAATAATTCATTTTGAGAACATCTATTCAAAAATTGGTACATCTTTAACTCCTGTGTGTATGTGTGTGTGTGTGTGTATATATATATATATATATATATATATATATATATATATATATATATATACATACATATATATATATGTATGTATATATATATATACACACATATATATATGTATATATATACATATATATATAATATGTAACAAATTAACATATTATAAACATATATAAATATATAAACATAATATATATATATATATATATATATATATATATATATATATATATATATATCCATATCCAATATAGTGATATTTTCATGTAGTAATATATAGGCTATGCTAAGATAATAAATATTTGTTCCAGGAGGTAATTTGTATGTTTTCATTCTTTTAAAAAATTCCTTTTACTCAATGAACAGTGTGATTGTGCAATCTGTACAATTAGAAAAATGAGAAACTATACCCCAATTATTCAAGTATATGAATTGCCAAGATCATTGTAATATCATGTGTAACTAATAAAAAAATAAAATTAAAAAAAAGAAACATCCCTGGAACATAGAAGAAAAAAATGCCTTTTAAATAATATTATAAGCACAATACTTCTGTAACTTCTATATCAAAGAAGATTCTGAAATAAGATCAACATGTTATTTTTGAACAAATAGCTATCCTATTGTTGAGGGTGAGGTACAGAATAGCATGCTTGACAACTCTGAATAAAGAAGGCAGAGTTCAAACATTGATATAGATAGAATAAAAAGGAATAAAATATTACTAGCCTTCAGGTTTAATATTTGTATTAGTAGGGAGTCTCCACGGAAAACCTATATATATATATATATATATATATATATATATATATATATATATATATATATATATGTGTGTGTGTGTGTGTGTGTGTGTGTGTGTGTGTGTGTGTCAATCATGGATGTATATATGTGTATATATGTATAAATGTATATATAGGTTATGAGTATATATTTGTATTATGATGTGCAAATCTGTACAAAGATACATGTTTAAATATACAGAAAGAAAAGGAAGACGAGAAAATTGTCATGAAAGTTGGTTCATATAATTATGGAAATGTCCCATCCTCTATTCTCTCTCTAAGCTGGAGAACCAAGGGCTCTGTTGGTGTAATTTGATCTGTGTCTGAAATACTAAGAAGAAAGCCTCAGAACAATGAACCACAATGCCTGAAGGCAGAGAAGATTAAAGTCTCAGATCCACTAGAGATAATTTTTCTGTACTTTATATTTTTGTTCTATTGAAACTTTAAATGAATTATATGATAATTCCCCACAATCATAATAGCATACAATCTTTATTCAGTCTATTATTTACTCAGTGTACTAATTTGTCAGATAATCTCTTTGATAAACTTTAAAGATACACCAAGAAATGATGTTTACCAGCTACCTGGACATCCTTTACTCAGTCAATTTGATACATAAAATTAACCATCACAAACCCAACCTCTGTAGCTAGGCACTCTCATACTTAGTATCCAAATAACAACAATACCAAGATCATAATTACTCCTTACTGAACACAAGTATCATACATTCTACTAAAAGAGAACACATTCTTTTTCCCAGAACAAAAGGCAATATTCTTTTTTGATGTTTATTTTTCTCATGATATTACATAAGTTAAGCATGATTATGTAATATTAGAATACTAAAGTACTGAAATAAAGTCAATATTTCTTGTGTCACACAGGGGAAATATAGGAAAATGACATTTATATATAGTATGCATGAAAATTTTATAGTAAATATTATATATAATTATACATATATGTGTGAAATACATTCTTAATAATATAAGAAGGGAATGTGTATGACAGTTCTAGCCCTCATTTCAGTAACTGGTAACCTATTCATACCTTGTATTTATAACTATCTTCTATTGTACATTATGCAATGCCTTCAGCATGCACCTTAGCTAGTTTTTGTTCTTTACCAGAAAGTTTGAGAAATACTTGCACATTAGAAGAGGTCTTTTCAGTAACTTATTTTCCAAATTAGTTTGTCATCAGATTTCTTATATTCATTTCACATCCCTGACTTTCTTGCCTAATCATTTGCCACAGTGCATACATAAATCAATATAAAATCCCACATTTAGTTATTTTTTATTCCCAAAAACCTGTGTAGCCAACATTTAGTCACTGAAATTTTCTGTGCTAGATAATTTCTCTTTTCCATTGTCCTTCAGAAATAGGAACCTGATGACTTCCTGAATCATGTACCTTCTGAGTCTTCCTTCCTTTGTGAATTAATTAAAGGCAACTTGTCATGAAACCAAAAGTCCAAGTTGAGCTGGAGAGGGTAATGTAGCAGAAATAGCAATAATGAGCATATCTCCCATATTAATTGTATAGTAGTACCTTCCAGATCTATTTGAGCCCTACTAATTGTACTCATTTGATGATGAAGGTCGAAGTTGGTGATGATATTGTGGACCAAACTCTATGACCTATGGGTAAGATAGGTCAGTTTATTATGGACAGTTCAGGTCACCTGGTGATTTTCTTGACCATGATTAAGTGCTCAGTTTCTCCTACAGCCAAAAAGCAGGCCAAAATCTCTCCCTAGGAAAGGAGAGCAGTTATTTATGAGAATAACAAAGCTTTGCAATTCATGAATAAAGAACCTACATAAAACTACAAAAGGCATCCCTATCTTCCAGTGACAGTAAGCATCATTGCATCTATTGTATTGTATGGCATAAGCTGCAGAGCAGCTTTTACAACAGTCTGGGCCAGTTTTGGAACCTCTGCTGTTATGGGTTCACTCAGAACGTGGACTGAATCATGTACTTTATGAAATTTCACAAATGAGAAATACGTTGTCTCCAAAACACAAATTGCCCCCCTAGGCCAGGTGCCTTTTTCTTGGTTGGAGGAGAAGGGAGAAGCCATTAATATACCAACTTATTCTTCACCTAAAAAGGGATATTTCAAAATGCCTTTCAAATACCTAGACCTCTAAATCTCACTGAAGCAAAAAAACATTGAGGGTTCACTGATGCTGAATATCACCCTCTCACATGCAAATGTCTTACTAGTAAATCTAGAGCAGTTGCTACTTCTCATCATCAAGGTCTCATCAGTTTAGTACAATCAACATTAGGCACCAATGTAATATTTTGTGGAATATAACAATCATCAACCGGAATATCACTACAAAATTAAGTATGACATAAGGCTGGGGAGTTGATATGACCCTGAGGTAGGACAGTGGAAATACATTTTTGAATTTACCAGCTAAATCCAAGCTAGCTTCTAGTGGGCTTTATTAACAAGAAAATTGAGCAAAAATGAATCTTTCACATTAATAGTTTAGTACCAGTTAAAAGGGAGTGTGATAATTTACTCAAAAAATGAAGTCATATTTTTAACTGAAGATAAAATTGGGTCACTTCTTAATTTAGTTTAAGATAATCTATTCCAGTATCTGATATCTTTTTGTATTCTGCAGAGACTACACAGAAGACGAGTTTAGTGGGAATATAGATGAACTCACTACCCCAGCATCTTTCAAGTTAATGATAAAGGAATTAATCTTTGTTTTCCTTATTTATATGTGATATTTCTGAAGTAGAAGCAGTTCTTTTTTCTCTTCTTCTTCTTTTTTTTTTTTGTTTGTTTTTTGGGGGAGGAGATCAGAGATTGAAACCGTGGGTTGATTGACTACTGAGCCACATCCCAAGCCCATTTGTTTGTTTAATTATTTATTTACTTATCTGTCTATCTGTCTATCTATTTATTTTGAGGCAAGTTCTCACTAATTGCTTAATGACCTGGCTAAATTACTGAGGCCAGTCTCAAACTTGTGATCCTCCTGACGCAGGATCCTCCTGCCTCAGGATCCTCTTGCCTCAGCATCCCAAGCCTCTGAGATTATAGGTGTATGTCACTATAACCAGGAAGCAGAGGCAGTTCAAATGGCATTCACTTGGACTTTGCAATCATATTAGCCCTCACACTACAGGTCAGGAAACAAACATGAGCATTCTGCAAACTGTTAACTTTTTTCACTTGTGCATTTTGAGACTGAGAAAATTACTGTAGGATAAGTTTCTAATCTCTTGGTACCCACTTGGATATAAACTTGAGCTAAACCCCAGTGATTACTGATCCCTGTAAATTTGATCTTCAATTAGTTGACCACAGTGATGACTTGGATTTCATGGAGTCAATGTCTGCTTAAAGAATAGAGCTAATTAGTGTCCCAATGATCCCACCATTTCCTTTACCCTAACGCATAGTTCTTTTTAATAGAGCTGGTAGAAAATTAACAGTATAGATTTGGGCATTTTACTATGGAGCTTTCATGAAGGCACTCATTTTTCCCTTTATTCAGGTGGTTCTTTGTCTGTAAATTGCATCAGGCCTGGGAACTGATTGAGAGACACTAACTCTATTTTTTTTTTTTTTTTTTTTTTTTTTTTTTTTTTTTATGATTAGAGTTAGACTTTTGTTCATTTGGCCTGGCACTTTTCTGCTTATAAAATTGAAACCAGAATATATTAGACTTCATCCATTTTTTCTTCTAGGAACACCATGACAAACCATAGGACTGTGTGAGTCAGTCTACTCTGGTAGTTTCATTCTGCAATCTATTATAGTAATTATGCTTTCTTAATCCAGTTGCTGTTGCTGTAACAAGAACCTGGATAACAAAAGTTTATTTAAAACCTGAAAGTTTACTTGTCTCCCAGTTTTGGATTCCAGAAAGCACAAGAATATGCTGATGCTATCTTCTGGAGATTCTGTGAGAAAATAAATGTGCCAGGTTGGGCCTCCTCCATCTGCTTATAAAACCTCACCCTCATGACCTCATCTAATCCTAATTACTTCACAAAACCCTCATCTCCAAATATCATTGATATGTGAAATTGAGAATTAAATGGAACTCATGAAATTTGGGGGAGACATAAAAACGACAGCATTTTTCACCACAGCCCCAATTTCATGTTTTTAACACATGGAAAATACATGTTTTCTAGCTCTGTGTCTGTAAAGTCTTAATTAATTTCAGTGTCAAATAAAAAATCCAAAATTCAGATTATTTTGTGAATCAGGCACATAAGGCATAAATCATCCTGGGGTAAATTCACTCCAGCTATGAGCTATAAAATTAAAACAAGTTCTCTACTTCACAACTTCAATGTTAGGACAGACATAGAACTGACACACATTGCAAAAGGTAGAAATTAGCAAAGTAGTTCAAAATTCAATAATGGAAGCAACAGTAAGTCAAGATCTTACATTATTCAGGCTTGCAGAAATAACAACATAGGGACTCTGCCAAGTTTGATAGCTTGTGTCTTCTAGAGCAATGAGTTGATTTATACATAAGGTCACTTGACTAGCAGTTGGATAGCTACACCAGAATGCAGGATAAAGAGACTCAGGGTGGTCCAGGGCAGTGATTCAATGGAGAATGTCCTTACTCATCCTCCAAAATCATGTTGTCTGCTAGATCACTGGGACTGTGCTGAAAGTGGTAGCCTTGAAGCTACCCTTAAGATTCTCATTATCTTGATGATTGCATTTATTCATACTAATCTCACTAGCAAGCAGTTTCTAGTTTATATCCTTGGTTTATTCTCCTAGAATCTTGGATTTTCTACCACATAGACAAGCTTAGAATTTTTCAAATGCCTCTGTTTATTTTTAATTACTTTTCTGGTTTAAATCTTCTTTTTGCTTTTTTCATTTTATTTTAAACAGTTAAAAGTAGCCACATAAAAGCCTGAATAGTTTGCTGCTTAGTAATTTCTTTTGCCAAATGCCTTAGTTTATTGCCCCTAAATCTGCAGTCCTTAATGTGCTAAGTCATGTGCACAATGCAGTCAAGTGCTTTTCTGTTTTATAACAAAGATGGCCTTAACTACAATTTCCAAAGTCTTATTGCTAGGTTCCATTTGAAACCATATGAAAATGACCTTCACCATTCACATTTTTGTCAACATTCTGGTCATGATCACTTAGATATTCTCTAAGAAGTTTCAGATTTTCTCCGTTCACTTCTTTCACAAAGCACTTGCCAGAATCTCCCTTATTGCTCCAATTATGGCAATATAAACGTTTTTCAGTATTCACTTCTAACCTTTATAAACACTTCCACATTTTCAGGTACTTTAAGAGAAATAGCCCCACTTCTGAATACCAAATTTCTGTTAATTCTTTGCCATAATATTACTAAGTACCAGAAAGTGAGTAATTTGTAGGACTAGGAGTTCATTTGGCTCATAGTTCTGCAGCCTGGAAATTCCAAGAACATGGTGCCAGCATCTACTTAGCATCTTGTAAAGGCTTTTTGAAGTACCATAATATGCCAGATGGTACCACCTGGCAAGAAAAATAAAGTGTGCTAGCTTGGGTCTCTCTTCTTCTTCCTACAAAGCCACTAATATCATCATTGGACACCCCACCCTCATGAACTTACATTATACTTATGTAATGGCTAATTTGGGGTATCAACTGGATTGAGGTTTGCCTAGAATATTGGCAAGCATACTTCTGAGAGTATCTGTGAGGATATTTCTAGATAACATTGGAATGTGGGTGAGCTGAGAGAGGAAGACATGCCCTGAATGTAGGTGTCACCATCAAGGATTCTGGGGGCTCATATGGAATGAAAAGGCAGAATAAAAGGAAAACTCATACAAATTTAACAACACTTGAGTAATTATGAAATATCAGACTCCAAATTCTTCAGCCTTTGAGTGCAAACTTATACCAGTGTATCTCCAGACATAATTCAGGTCTTCTGCCTCAGATTGGTGCTGCATTATTAGTCTCTCTCTCTCTCTCTCTCTCTCTCTCTCTCTCTCTCTCTCTCTCTCTCTCTCTCTCTCTCTCTTTCTCTCTCTCATTTTGAGGTTTGTGAATTAATTGAATTTATTTGCTACCAAATTTCTCAGCTTCTCAGACTGCAGGCAACCATTGTGGGACTGTTCATCATGTGATCATGTGAGTCAACTGAAGAAATCTTTATTTCTTATTGGTTCTCTTTCTATGGGAAACCCTAAAATATCTCATACTTCCCAGACTCTCAAAATACCACTAACATGAATTGGGGAGTTAAGGTCTGAACACACACAATTTGGAGGAAGACATTCACAAATACCATATGCTTACAATGTCTTTGAAAAATGAGTGTGGTCACTGGTCCCCTCCCACCATAGCATCTTTTAACTATCCTTGTTTTTAAGCTTTCCAGTTAAGTGCCTAATGCTTCTCTGTATGTTCTGACCAAAAGATCAGTGATTTTTGAACTTGACCAAAATGGTTGGGAAATGCTTATGAATTTTTATATCTCAAAATACTGGTTAAATGTATGTCATGAGTAACTTCCCATTGTAGATGGACATTTCTTGAATGATGAAAACAATCTCAGTGTCCAATTTCCGTATTCCTTTGAATCCTTCTTCTCCACAAGAAACTGAGATTAGCCATTTCAAGTTATAAAAGGGGAAGTCATTAATTCTTCTATATCTAAGGTGCCAACTCAACTATTTGATCACTTTATACCTGTTGGTTTTACAACACTAGATGCATATTATCTGCTTAATAAAACCATCCTAGCTCAACATTGTGTTCCTTCCGTTACTATATTAAATCTTTAATAGACATTTCCAAATATGGTCTCCAGTTTTCTACTTGTACATACTTGAAAATTCAAGTAATTATTTTGGAACATAGCACTCCTCCTCATGAGTCATATTTTTGATTAATTTATTTATTCATTTTTTTTACAGTGCTGGGGATCAAACCCAAGACATCATGCATGGTAGGTAAGAAATCTGTAACAATCTTCTAACTCAATTTTGTGACCAGGAAAGACTTGGGTCTCCTTGCAGTTTTGGGTGGGGTGGCGGGGGGGAGATGGATGGGCAGTGAAGAAAGTCTGTCTTGGAAGATAGTTGCCTGTGGGAAGGCCATTCCCTTGTTTTCACAATGCAGGGTGAATCCTTTCAAATATAGGTAAAGGAGGATACATCTGTGGATGAGGAGGAGATCATTACTAGGTTTGTATAGACCACCTTTCATGAGAGTGGAGAGTCCAGTTCCATTGAGGATGGGAAGGCTGCTTCTACTGGTTATCAGGTGATTGCATCCAATGGGGGAAAAA
The DNA here is from genome assembly GCF_047511675.1 of Marmota flaviventris. Taxonomy (NCBI): domain Eukaryota; kingdom Metazoa; phylum Chordata; class Mammalia; order Rodentia; family Sciuridae; genus Marmota; species Marmota flaviventris. The sequence goes on from NC_092519.1 coordinate 3,222,692, forward strand.
ATAATCATCAGCTTTTTGAAGCTAAAAATCTGTAGCTTTATCACTTTCTTCTGACATGTATCTATTCCATTTAACAGGATTCAGTTCTTTCCTACTCAGTGCACTTACTTTAACAGGAGAAACCCAGGAAGGTCAAAAAACTGATGAGCCTTTTTATTCAGCCAATTGCTGGATGAGTTTCTGCATTTGATGTTCAGCAATTTTAGTTCTGTTAGTACATGGGATCAGGCTATCCTTCAGAGCACACCTAGACATTACTGGGTCCTTTATACAGCCCTATAACTGACCATGTCCTTTTCTTTCATTAATTTTTCTAATAATATTAGAAGCAGCCAGCCAGTGACAAGTATGAATCTGAGCTTTCCAAAAATGTTCAAAATTTATCTAGAGAATCATTTCACTTTTTGCTTCAAATAAGTGGTTGATTAGGATTATTTATAGAAGTCATTTGCATGTTTACATTGCCAGAGCATTACATGAACTATCAGTGCTCTTTTGAATACTAGAAAAGTTAATTGCAATCTTTATATTGAGTCAGATTAGAAAACCAATTTCAGAAAATCCATTGACAAGTTAAAAAACTCATTCTTAAAATTCTCTTCTATCATCTCTCTTGGTAACAAAATCTTTATCATTCAAAGTCCTCCAGTAGAATATAATCATTATATGAAATATAAATATCATAAATATATTACATATGCATTATATATATTTGTATATACATATCACGCAATTATGATGACTGAGAATTGAAGTTTGTCATTTTTAAGCTGGAGAGCCATCAAAACTAGTTGTATATAATTCAGATGGATTCTGAAAACCTTTAAATCCAATGGTGTAATTTTCATTCTGAGTCTGAACATCTGACACTAGGGATGAACAGAATGGGGTGTTGATGGTACAAGTGACAAAGTGTGGCCCTGGGTATTAGAAACTGTGAGCTCTAAGGGCAAGAGAAGATGGATGACTCAGTTCAATTAAGAAGAACTAGCTTTCCCTTTGCAACATTGTTCTTTTCAGACAACAGATGCAGAAGATTTTTCTTAGTTCCATTGTTTAAGTAAGATATTTATTATTCAGTCTACCAATTTAAATGCCAATGCCTTCTAAAAACACCCCTCATGATATACCCATGAACAAAATTTTTGCAGCTTTCTGAGCATCCCTTAACCCAAACAATTTGACGCATAAAATGAAACATCACTATAGTCATTAGTGAATGTTCAGGTCCATAATTCTGGTTCAATTTGAAATTAATAGACATATGCACTTCCATGAGGATTAAAGGAAAATATTCAGTAAAGATGTGATCAAATGTTGTGACCAGCAAACTGTGTGAAATTTTCCCTTGATAATGTTATAGCACCAGAAATATATTAAAAAATTCAATATTTATGAACCATCAGAGAAATACACTTTGAATCCACAGTGAAATATCACCTTAGTCTGATTACATTCTGTGTCAACCTGTGAAAACAACCTTGGATTGCTCACATTTTATTTTCTTCCCTTGAGAAGTTTAGGTCTATATTCGGATGTGTTAGGTGACTATACATGAAAGTTAATTTACTTACTTGCCATGTGTTAGACATTAATTCCCAAACACCTTAATTTTAATGTATTAAGCATAAGTATTTCCTTATCATAATCCTATCCCTAAGATTTTTAAGTTGTTTCAATTCTATTACTACTAGTACAAATATTGTGCTATTGTTACTTTTTCTGTTTTTTTTTCAGTGACATAAAATTAAGCAAGAATATATCCACATATGTTAACCTAATTTGGATAAATCTCAGATTTTCTACATTTTAAATGCACTTCTTCCATGGCCTACATTGAAAGTGGTATATATATGACAGTTGATGTGAGAACCAAAAAACATCAATGACATTGCTGGAAATATATTCTTCTGAGTTTCAGTAAAGTGAAGGATGTATCTTGAGAAAAATATCTTCAGTCATCCCTGTATTAAGCAATCTACCACTCCATCAATCAGAAGATGGCATTGTATCATAGAAATATAGTCTAAGAAACTATAATATATGACCTTATATCCATTTTAGGACACATATTTTTAAGTGTGAATTTCATTACCATGCGTCTTTGGAAAGCAGACAAATAAGTGTGCTTCCCTTTGCAAAACGAAGAAAAACAAATGTTACTGTGAGGAATAAGTGCTTCAAATATTATATCATAAATATGTTACTTGAATGCTCATATAATAGGTTTTAATGAAGTGAATATTTCACTTAGGATGATCTCAACCTATTATGCTTTTAAGTGGTTTAAGACATATTAGCAATGATGCAAACATTTTGTCACATTAGAAGTCATTAAAAAAAAGAAGTCATTAAAATTCACACAACAGATTAAAAAGCAAAACATACATTGCTTTCTTTAAATGTATACTTTATATATATATATATGGATTCATATATATAAAACATTACATGCATGACACTAGTGAAATAGAAATATATATATTTGTGTGTGTGTATGTGTGTGTGTGTGTGTGTGTGTTTGTGTGTCACAAAAATATCAATTCATATAGCCAGGCACAGTCATGCATGCCTGCAATCCCAGTGGCTTGAAAGGCTGAGGCAGGAGGCCAGTGTCAACAATTTATCAAGGCCTTAAGTTACTTAGTGAGACTCTGTATCAAAATAAAATTTTTAAAAAAGGGGGGCTGGGGATGTGGTTCAATGATTCAATTCCCTTTACAAAAGAAAAAAGAAAAAAAAGAATTATATAATAAAAGATTTAAACCTATGAACAAGAACATGTTTGACAAAATATCTTCAAACAATTATTTTGGCAGTAATGTCATTTATTTATAAATGAAAATAAACCCAATATAAATCTATGTATCAGCTTCATGCACATATAATGAAATCTCACACACTGATTTATATTAGGATAGCATAACTCATTGTATAATTTCCTGTAGCTGACAAATATCAATATCACTCCTGTGACATTTCAGATAAGACTGAGTATTAGATAGCTTATAATATAATGAAAGAAGCAAAACAAAATAACATGCACATAATTATAATGGTGGTATCACTTATGCATTTCCTGTAATGATATTTTAATAGTTTTTAAAATGAACTGCATCATCAGCAAAATCTTCATGTTAGAAAAATCTGACATTGATGCAATTTAAAATGGTAAAAATATTCATTGTTCTTGATCACTATCTGGTATTAATATATCAACATCAACTGTTGCCTCCCAGATCAGGTCCATAACAATGGTCAAATGGTGATGGTGGTGTTAGAGGCAATATCTCCCTTATTTACACTATATATAGCCCCTGGCCCACTGGAAATGAACCACTTCCTCCAGCCTCATTCTACCTGCCTCCAGTTACCACCAGTTAACCCTATCAGGGAGTAATCCACTGATTCATTTAAGGTTATAACACAATCATTTCTCATCCAAACCCGCTTACGTTATCTCATGTGAAGTTTTGAGTGATACTATATCTAAACCATAACAGTGTTCATTGATAATCTATTCTCCATCCAATCCTATGACCTCTTCCCCAGAAACTGGTAACCACCACTTCTATTTGAATTTATATGGGGATAATTTTTTTATATTCCACATGAATAACATCATGTGGTACTTGTCTTCCTCTGTCTGGCATTTCTCTTAGCATAAATATTACTCTACTTCCATCCATGTCATTTCACAGGATTCTATTGTTCAATGGCTGAATAGCATTCCACTGTGCACATGTACCACATTTTCTTCATCCATTCTTCAGTAAATGGACACTTAGGTGGTTCTCATTGTGAATAGTATTACAGTGAAAATGGGAGTGCACTATCTCCTTAAATTTTGATTCCAATTATTTTAGATAGTATCTTAGTAGTGGGACTGCTAGATAATATAGTTCTATTTTCTTTTCTTTCTTTCTTTTTTTTTTTTTGCAGATTTTCCATACTATTTTGCATACAGATGTTCTAATTTACATTCCCATTTACATTCTAATTTACATTCCTTTTCTCAACATGCTCACCAACAATTTTTATCATTAGTTTTTTGTTTTAATTGCCATAATAGTTACATTGAATTGATATCTCTCATTGTGGCTTTTGATGTTTTCTGATGTTTTTGATGTTTTCTTAATGTTAGCATTTATTTAATGTGAGCATTTATTATAACTATTAGCCAGTTTTAGATCTTTATTTGAGAAATGCCTATTTAAGCATATCACTCTTTGCTTAAACTGTTTTTTTTTTTTTTCAATTTTTAATTTGAGATCTTTCTGCTTCTTGATACGGGCATTGATTTCTACCCACTTCCTTATATATATCCCTTTTGCTGCATCTCTTGGCTTTGTTTAATGCATCTACAATTTTATTTGTTTCAAGACATTTATTCATTACTTTTAATTTCTTCCTTGATCAAATGGTTGTTCAAAGTTATGTGGTTTAACTTCCATACATTTGCATAGTTTTTAAAAAAATATTTTCAGTTGTAGATGAACACAATATCTTTATTTGATTTACTTATTTTTATGTGGTGCTGAGGATTGAACCCAGTGCCTCATATGTGCAAGACAAGCACTCCACCACTGAGATACAGCCCCAACCATAGTTATGTAGTTTTTGATATTGTTTAACTTCCATATAGTTGCATAGTTTTTGATACTGGGATATTCTTTGTTTTGATATTACTATTTTCTACTGTTATTGATTTCTAATTTTATTGTCTTGTGGTGGGGAAAGACACTCAATATGATTTTCTTTTTTTTATTGTTGTTGTTGAGCCTTTTGTGGTCCACATGTCATGTGATCTATTATGCAGAATGTTCTAAGTTCTAAACGGAAGAAAGTGTATTCTGCAATTGTTGGACAGAAAACTCTGTGCATGTTATTTTGGCCTGTTTGTCCTAAGGTGCATTTGAAATCAATCATTTTTGTCTTGACTTTCTGTCTGGATGATCTGTCCATTGGTGAACATGATGTATTAAATTCCCCTATCGTTTTATATTGCAGTCTATCTCTCCCTTTGTTTCTCTCAATATTTGCCTTATGTATTTGACTTATATGGTGTAATTCCCTTTTGTTGTAACTTTTTTTTGCTTTGGGCTTAAAACCTATTTTACCTGATATGTGTGGCTATTACTGCTTTTTTCTTCAGGTCTCATTTGCATATAATTATTTCTTCCATCTCTTCACTTTCAATATATTTATGTCATTAGATATAAAGTGAATTTTTTATCAGCTATATATAGTTGAGTTTCTTTTAAATATGTTCAGAACTTTAGGTCTTCCAATAGAAAAACTTAATCTGTTTATATTCCAGGAAATATTTATAAGTAAGTTCTTAGGCACTATAACTATTGGCAACATGTTTTCTAGTTTTATTCTAGTTCGTTCATTCATTCATTCATTCATTAATTCATTCTTTCTTTCTTTCTTTCTATCTGTCTCTCTTATAAAGCCTTGCTCTTGAAATGATTTGCTGTACTAGAGGTTTTTTGATCCCTTGATTATTTTTTAATCATCTATTATGGCTGTTGATTTTTTTATTTTCTTAAGGCTTACACAAATATTTTTTTTTTTTTTTAATTATAAGAAACTGTCTTGAAAAGACAGCAATTTACGGTGATTATCAGGTTCAGACATTTTTAAAAAACTTAGAGAAATATATCAATAATAATATTTTATTTGCATTCCATTTCTCCCCAAATTTTGAGTTTTGAAATTATATTTTATATATTTTATGTTGAATAACTGTTACTATATTCATGCAGTTATTATTATTTGTTTTGATTTTAGTTTTCATATTAAAGTAATGATTGGTTTATGCACTATGTTATAATATTAGAGAATTCTGAATCTATCTACATAATCTTGCTTTTTTGTTGTTTTGTGTTTGGTACCTGACTTTGAATCCCGGGGCACTTAACCACTGAGCCACATTCCTAGATATTTTTATTTATTTATTTTTATTTTGAGACAGGATCTTGCCTAGTTGCTTAGGGCCTCGTTAAGTTGTTGAGACTGTTTTTGAAATTGTGATCTTCCTGACTCAGCCTCCTGAGTCACTGGAATTACAGGGGTCTTCCAGTGCATCCAACCATAATTATACTTTCTTAAAAAAATGTGGTACTCAGGGTTAAACCAGAGACTTGTGCATGCTAGGAAGGGTTCTATAACTGAGCTATATTACCAGCCAAAGAATTTGTCTATATATTTAATCTTACCAGTGAGTTTTATCACTTTCCTTGTTTATTCCATTAAGATTTTTATTTCTTTCAGTTTGAAGAGTTCTCTAGCATTTTCTATAGAATAGGGCTGGTAAAGATATATTCTATTAGCTTTTATTTTTTACTAATCCCCTTATCTCTCCTTTATTTCTAAAGGTTAGCTTTGCTAGGTGCAGTGTTTTTGATTGATATGTTTTTCTTCTCCTGTACTGTGAAAATTTCTTCCCACTCTCCATATGTGTAAAATTTCTTTGAAGATGTCTATTGTTAGGAGTATTGGGACATTCTTATATATTATTTATTTCTATTGTCTTATAGTTTTGAACATCTTGTTAATATTCATCTTTGATAGATTGAATTAATATATTTTGGGTTAGACTTGTTTTAATTAAATCGGGTTGATAACTTTGACCTTTCCATACTTAAGTATTTGTATCCTTTTCTAGGTATACCAAGTTTTTGTTTGTTTATTTGTTTGTCTTCTCCTCCCTTCTGTTCTCTTCTCTCTTCCTTCCTTTGAATAAGCTCTCTTTTCTTTTGGCACACTTAACTCATCTTGCAACTATACTTAGTTATACCAATATGCTAGGTTCTATCTCAAATAAGGGTCATATATTTTGTCAAATAAAGGATAGTACATGTCAAGCATCTCCCCTTTGTTGCAGAGATGTATGAAGTTTTAAAGGTTCTTGCACTTATATTCTTGTTTGGTCTCTTATGCAACAATACATGGATATTCCTCCATGTCAGAACTTTGTTCTTATTTGGAGTTATAAGATATAAGAAGCTGGTTTGGCATTAGCAGGAAAGAAAAGAAAAAGGTTTTTTGTCATGAATGGGTAAAAGGGTTCTGTAGCCTCTTATAATTCAGCAATGTTTAGGACAAAGATTGAAAATGACTTAGAGTATTTTTATACATTGTGTTCTTTTAGCAGATACCCCTTGGGAGTTGCCCAGAAGAGTAGTAACTTATTAGGATCTAAGTTGTGTTGGGTCTTTGCCACATCTTCATCTCTTTCTGTAAATTCATTCTTAATTCACAGGCTTACTTCTGAGTAGGTAATTGTGGAGGAAGATCTTTTTTTGGGGGGGGGGGCGTAGATACTTTCACTTGAATGGCGCAGTAGTTTGTTTTTTTGTTGTTGTTGTGTTGTTTGCACAGTAGTTTTTGAGTAATTTTTGTACATCTTCAAAACATTCTCTGACATATTTTGAGATTTTTTTATGTTCTCAAACCTTTAGTGCCCAGTTCACTTTCCCACTTCCTAATCTCAGCTTAAAAATGTTATCCCATTCCAGCAGATATTAAATAATGAAAATTTTAAAATAAATGTGACATTTGGCAGCTATGTAAATGCTATAACACAATGAGTATTTTCTCAGAAGAATTTATCTCTTCCTCAGGCACACAGACATCAGACTATAGTGTAATGATGCTTCACTAGGCCAAGGACTTGCCTACAGAGCTATCCTGAAATGTGCAGATGAACAACTCCTCATGACTTGGCACTGGGTATATGGGGAAGAGAGTCAGGCTGAAGATGGGCTTAGAGATGGAGTCAAAGAAACAGAGGAATAAAAACTTAGTGTTTTCATAAAAGTAAGAACAAAAGGATGTTCTAAAAAGTCATTTATAGATAATGCGCCAAAAATATTATTTTGATAGTAATGAGTGAGGGTGAGGTAACAAGAGAACTCTTTAATTTTTCTGGGTTTTATTTTATTTTTTTCCATCTTTTTTAAAAATTTCACCTGTCCAACATGACAATCAGCCTCTGCTGGTGCATAATAAATGCATTATGTTTAGAACCACAGACAAAAAGTCAATATTAGCTGTAAACATTTAATTACCAAATTTTCCTAATGATAGCTATTATATTTATCTAGCTCTCACCTGCTGGTTTAGGAGCTTTGTTACTTTTACAAGAACTTGTTCAAATCACTGTCCTTCATGCCACAGTATAATTGAGCTGAAGAGAACAAAACCATTTTATCAAGTATCATAGACATTAACTCCCTATCAATATTACTAATGCAAATATAAATTGCACTTGTGCTATGACTATTTAATTCTACCAACATGATGTGCCTCTTAGTTGCTGTACCAATTGTTTGGCAGACAGTGGATAGATTACTGTTTATATAAATATTCCTGGTATGTCAACTTTCAGAATTAGGTACAAATTTTAACATATTGGATAAAATATTAAGTAGCTAATATTTTTTTCTCAACTTATGAATATTAGAGTTCCAACAAACAATGATTTTCAAAAATTCAAATGAGTATAATTAAAAGTATATTTCTTACCTAATAGAAGCAAAATCACCTACCAAATAGAGAGCCACAGTATTATATGAAATATTTGTAATAAATATTCTGTTTCTATTTATTTCTATAGGTTTACAATTATTTCCATATAATCCAACCTTCTTTTAAAAAACCCAACCTGGGGCTGGGGATGTGGCTCAGCTGTAGAATGCACACTGAGCATGTGCCAGGTTCTGGGTTCAATCCTCAGCACCACATAAAAATAAATAAAATACAAGTATCATGTCCAACTACTTCTAAAAATTAAATAGTAAAAAAAATCCAACTTGCTTAACATAGCTTGCTTTGATGTGTAAGCAAGGTTAAATTTAGTAGCATTTCAGTTTAGTCACATGTAATTATATATTGCATTCCCCATACATAAAGACTTCTAAAAGGATGTAATCAAAGTCTGCTTCCTTATTATTTGAAAAATTCATTAAAATTATCTTTTAGATTGTTTTTTAAACATTTGTAATAGAGAAGTTTCTTTTTTTAAAAAAATATTTGCAAGACATTTTTAATACATATTCCTTTTTTGGTAGGGGTTACTGGTGATTGAACTAAGGAACACTCAACCACTGAACTACATCGCCAGCCCTATTTTGTACTTTATTTAGAGACAGGATCTCTCTAAATGGCTTAGTGCCTCACTTTTGCTGAGGCAGGCTTTTGAACTTGAGATCCTCTTGCCTCCACCTCCTGAGCTGCTGGGATTACAGGCATACACCATTGTGCCTGGCCAATTTTTAATATATATTCTTTTTTTATTGGTTGTTCAAAACATTACATCATGATATATCATCTTTCATACATTTGACTCAATTGGGTTATTCTTGACTCATGCCACTATTCAGGTTTCGTACAGCTTTCATATGATCCATTTTTTATTTTCATTACAATATTTATCTTTGTCTCCTAGCAAATTGGTTTTGTGTTCTGCATCTATATTATTGAATTTATTGAGCACTTTATACAATCTAAAATTTGTTTTTCTATGGACTACAAAAGATCAAAGAAAATAAGATTTCTCTTCCATAATAAATCCAACATAGATACAAAGTCCTGTGAACTCGTGATGTTTATTCCTATTCCCTAGTTAGCCACACTCTTCTCATGTACTTATCAAAAGTCAACTGCTTTTTGTCTTAAACCCAGTAAAAATAGTTTTACTATTCTTTCAAATTATGTGAATTACTAAATCAAATATACACATAAAATCATTAGGAAAAATGTAATTCTATTAAGAAAATTGAATGCTTTGAAAAGTATAAAGGTGAGTCAGAATAACTATTGTCAAGACAGTGTGAGTCAAGTATAATAGGTGATTGAACTAAAGGGATTACAAGTTTCTTAAAGACCAAAGTACTGCTAAAATTCTCTCCTATCTTGGTAAAATAAAAGTGATTACTACAAATATGTTTGGAGTATATAACAAAGACCACATGCAATTCCATCAACTAAGGACCTCCATACTAAAATTAAGGCTTTGATCATCATTACAGTAATTGTATGCTTGTACACATTTTCAAGTGAAATAAAACATATAGTTTTTCATTGAAAATTATTTATTTAATCTTTTTGTATTAAGAATTTAACTCTGCTTCTCAATCAAAATTATAATTCAAGAAAAACTTCACATTTTTGACTCATAAAAAGAAACATAAAGTGTAATGCATTAATAGGTTAAGAAAATCATATTTTACCTTGGAAAATTAACAAAAACAAATACTTCATAAACATTTGCTCTCAGAAAATGCAAAATCACAGCTTTGTTTGTGCTTTCTTTTCTTTGGTATTATCTTTATTTTTGAAAAACAAAATTAATCTATATATACATAAAAGTATGTATGAAACAAATCAAACAGTTTTCATGACTCCATTACCATGTGTGTTTATCTCTATAGACCATTGTTCAGTTTATAACCACAGACACACAAATACACAAAGTTTGCCAATCTCACCTTTCACCTTCTTTCTTAATAGCATGAGTATGCATATCACTGTAAAATGTTGTGTATTTATGTTCATGTCTGTATAGACACTTGAATAGATAGATGCACAGAAGGTTATATTTATAACATATAAACTTTTAAAATGCATTATGTATTTCTTTATATCATATTACATGTATTATAGGAATGCAATTTACACATTGTCTTACCACTATATGTAAAACACACATGTAAATTATAATTTCTTTTGAGATGCTTAGGTTTTTTATTATACAAATTTTATATTAATATTATTATATGTTACTATATAAACATATAATATTACACTTTCTTACTGATAAGTTTATAGGTGCCATTTTTCACCTTTATGAACAATGATGTCATATTTGTGCTTTTCCCCAGGTTGGATTACTTCTGTTTTGGATATTCCTAGCATTGGAATTATTGTCGGGATTTTTAAGATGCCTGTATGATTTTTTATAGCCCCATTTTTATCCAATACATGATCTTGGTTCTCCTTCACCACTGGCTTCAAGTTACCATATTGTATAAGGGTAGAAATATAGCCAGGAAGTGAAGGGGTCAGGGAATGGGAACCACAGGATTAGGGGAGCCTACACATTCTTCCCTTCCATTTTCCAACTCATCAATCACTCTCTGCATATAAGAGTATTAGACATAATATTTCTAAACTGCCCCCTCATCCCACCCAGGTCCTAGCCTCCAGTCTGTCCTGTCAGCAGCAAAGGTCACATTCAGTTTCAGTCTACATGTTCATTTCCCTCTGAGATCCTCTATTTTTTCAATCTGACAAACAAATAAAAAGCCACATGCAGATCAAACAGCTCCCAGTGTTGCAATCCCACTCAGTAGCCTTGCTATGTTGGAAGCAAGTTGCTTTTGACTGATACCTTGGACCACTTCCAAGGATCCTTTGATGTTTCTGCCTCCAGGGAATAAACACCATTTGTAATAAAGCAGCATTGCTTCACCCTACCCTGCTAATGTGTGCCTTTTAATTAGCCCAGGGTCACATACTCTCTTAGATAACACAGTGCATTTCTCACATTATAAGATGTAAAATCCCAAATTGTGGAACAAGGGAACTAATGATCTTTGAACTAAACAGGCTGGAATTTTTGTTTTGAGAGGGATATACCAGTAACCATCTGGGGTTATTTTAAAGCCTTCATCTATCTTCCCAGCAGCTTCAATTTAACAATATTAATGCTGGCTGGTTCTTATTTTAGTTTCAATCCTATCAAACCAAGAGCAAAGGTTAATTTCTTTTCTGGCCTTTGTGCTTTGGCAAGTTAACACACTGAATATTAAATGAATAAAAATGACTAATCATTGCCTTTCTTTATATGTTCAAAGAGAGTTACCATGAGAACAAATATTATAACCTTTCTTTTCTGTTCTTTAAATAGAACCATTAATAATAAGGGGTAAATGAAAGTATACAACAATGCAATGTTTTTCCTTCATGCTAATTATGTTGTCAGCTTCCTGTCTGATTATATAACTGGCTGTGGCAGCAGCCCATATCGTAGTGTGTAAAGGTACTGTGTTTAGTTTGTGTGTATAATGTTCCTGAAAAGAGCACCAGTTTCGTAACAGGATTCATTTCTCAGAGAATTGAGTGTCAAAATATACCAGTGTAAAATTTCCTGGTCATGGCTAGCTACAAAACAGGACAAATGTGGGGTTTTAAAGTTTAGAAGTAATTACTTTTTTCTGATCTACTCCAGTATTTTTCAAATTTGAGAGCACTTGTGATCAATAATATATATGCATACCTATCTCCATGAGACATTGCCACAAGCATCCTGGATAGTCATATTTGGTGATTAAGTGGTGTCTTAAACACAAGATGACGAAGCTGCAGTTTCCAAGCAGGGCTTCATTCATCATGATCGTATTTTTAATTCTACAGAATATTTAATTCAAGTATTTATCTATTTTTATGTGTGAGTGTTAAAAGTTGCATAACAAAAATGAAATTATGATATCATATCTAATTCCTTTAATTTATGTAGATGGCCTTAAGTTACCTTCAGCTCAACCAAAGTTTAGAAGGTTTTCTTCCTTGCCTAAAGTCTCTAACCTCCTTTTTCTTAGGGCACTTACTTTAGAAACATGAAAGTTTTTGTTCTTTATCTGATCTTTTGAGATGTAAATCTTCTACAACCCAGAAATTTTTCTCACACTTTTGGGGTAAATCCTTTGACAATTAATCATTAAGAAATATAAGACCCTCTCTGTGTCCAGGTTTCTATGGAAGGACAGGAACCTAAATCTGTAAATTGTTACTACACACACAGATAGGCTAATTATGTTGATAAACCCTATGACCACCAAATCCGGCACACCTGCCATTTAAAAATATAGTCTTTACCCATGTTGTTATAGTCTTGAAAGAAAGCTTACCTGAAGTTTTTGTCTGTTTCTATGTTTTGATATTAGGGATTGAATCCAGGGTTGCTTAACCACTGAACCATATTCCTTTTTTATTTTTATTTTTTTTATTTTCAGATAGGATCTTATTAAGTTTCTTACAGCCTAACTAAGTTGCTTAACCTGGCTTTGAACTTGCTATCCTCCTGCCTCAGAGGTTGGAATTACATGTAGGTTGCAATGCAATCAGCTTAATGGAATTGTTTTTATCAATTATAAGGTGGAATATAATTATTACTTTTTTTTTTTTTTTAACTATGAGTTCAGTGCCCTGATACTGGGTCTTTGGAACCAATCAATGACCAGTTCTTACTAATTTTAACAATCTCACTACCTATTTTTAATAATGTGTTTAGAAACATATGACATTTTCTATTTCATAGAACCTAAAAAATAGAAAATTTCCATTTCTTTTTACAGTAAGGAATGTTTCTGCCTTATAAATACAAGAGTTTCTCTTTGCCTATTCAATCATCAGAAAGATGACCCTGATAAATTTGTTTTCTTCTGATAATTTGAATAGACATATTCTAGATTAGATGATGTATGTAGTTCCCTTTTTTCTTTAAAATAATTAATGTACCCATTATAAAGTGGATTAGGTAGAAAATCATTCCTAGGGTTTCATTCTTAATATGTTACTTTTCCATAATACTGATATAATTGAATATATATATATAATATATATATGGACAATTTATGAAGATTTGCAAAGGTATATGTTATTAAACATGTTCATTTTTTATTAATGAATTTAAATTCAATAATTATATTTAAATCTTGGCTTATTACATAAGCAAGTACAGAAATAGATATCTTTTTTTTTCAATTTCATCTCAAATTTGACTCCAAGAATTAAAAAAAAAATAATATTTAAAACTCACATTCAAATATAGGCTCACCACATGAAATTGAAATTCATATAGGTTTAATGACAAATGAGTATGAGTTAGACAATTCTTTAATTCTGTAAATAATATAATAGGCAAGGCTCTTTTTTAATGTGTATTATATAACCTGGCTAACTGATATGTTATCTTGTTAGACTCTATGAAAAGCACTTTATGGAAACCCAATTTTTTTATCATCTGACATCAATAACAGAAGATAGATGTATGTACATGAGGAATAATATATACACTTTACAAAAAATATATTTTGCAAAAAATTTACTCATGTACTTTTAAAATTCTAATAAACACCTCTATTTTATAGCAATCATTTATAATTATATTAATAAAAAGAAGCCCTCCCAAGATGAAAATCCCAGAGGAAAATTACAAGTAGAGAATTTGAGAAGCCAAGGTAGGAAAGATTGTTAAGTGAAAAGTCAGTGCTATAAAATTACATAGAAAGGTTATATATGAAAACAACTAAAAGTGTCAGTTGTATTTGAAAGACTTATACGCCAGTCTCTGAGGATCTAATGTCCTATGCCTGAACCCTACTACAGTAGTTATAATAATGTTATCTATTGGCATATGCTTCCTTGTCTAAACCCAAATATGCAGTTTTCCAAAAGATACTTATAAACTATTTACAATACTTCCTATTTGGTGAGTAACAAAAAGGAGGATAACACATTTTCCAAGCTATTTAACTTATATGAAAAACAGAAATCAATACATCAAATTAAGAGCACATGCAGACAAATATATGGTTACACATTGTCAAAAGTATCATAAAAATGTTAAGTTTTCTATAATAAAAATATTAGTTAAAATATTATTCATTTGTTGTTCACAGCGTGTCTTTTTAATTTGAAAAAATGAAAGGTGAAAAGATGAGTAAGCAAAGAGAAAAGATAAGAAGACAAAATTATAGCAAAACATTAATGGAACTAATAAGACCCACATGAAGATAAAGAGACAACAGGAAAATGGGGAAATTATATTTGCAAATCACATACCCATCAATCTGATACACAATTTGACCTAAGTTAATAAAATAAAAATAAAATAACCTATAAATTATTAAGATATACTAAAGTAAGTTTTGTTTAAGAAAATTACATCTGTTTAAGTAATGATATTCAAGGTATAAGATGTTTGGGCATGTAGGAAAATTATTGCTTTTCCTATGAATTCACAGATAAAATAATCATAACATCAATTATATGTTATAATGAACATTATACTCATATAATCAATTATATATTCTATAATCATTGTTTAACCATTCTGCATCTAAAAATTCTCAAAAAGCATAGAAAATAGGCAATCTATTTACCTCCTGGTTGTGTTTCTAGGGATTTAGAAATAACATATAATTGGGGATATGAATGAATATTTATATGAGAATGACCAGGCTTATTTATAATAGCTTATAAAAAAAAGAACATAGTATAAATATCTTATATGATATTATTAACTATGGTGATTAATTTGTTGGATATTAACTCATGTAAGTAATCTGGGGTTCATATAAGTAAAAATTTCAAGAATAAAATTTTATATTATAGACATGCATTTGTTGTATAAGCTATGTCATGGGAAAAATTAGAGTTTCAAAGGATCTAAAAATATATAGATTATGGATTGATGATTATATATTTACTCATAACACGTTTGAGACAACACCAATATGTTCTAACAAATATATAGATGTAGAAGAAGAGTGACCTCAAAATATATAGCTTTATCTGGTTAGTGGCCCATGTGGAAATTTTAGATTTCTATGGAGGACTGGGTAAATTTTGTACATATTTTATAATAATCCCCTGGATAATTCTTACTAACATAATAAGCTGAATTTTACATTAAATGTCTAAGTCACCAGTTTTATTAAATATTACTGATGGAAAATTCAATTATGTAATTTTTCTCTCATTTTTTCCATTTAAATATTTGTTAGAGTTTAATCAGAACTTATTATAATTGTATTAACTTATTGGTGGCTACTTTACTTTTCAATTTATAATTACTTAACTGTTTAATGACTCTTTACTATGTGAGTATATAGTTTGATATAAAAATAGGGAAATTCATTTGTGATACAATTATGGGAGTAAAAATAACTAAGGCTTTTATGCTACTTTTTCAATATACCAGGAAAAGAAAATCCGGAAAAAAATTATTTCTAGATGAAGAAATAAAGGTGCAAGGAAACCAAAATACATGTACAATTAACTTTTAAAAAAGGAGAGAAAGAGAGATAGACACTGGGAGTGCCAAAATAATTATCCTTCTCACTTCCAATTAATTCCCACCCTAATAATACAGCCTTTGAATTAGTTTTATCACTTTTCCTGTTTCCTTATTTTTATTTATTTATTTATTTATTTTTTGATAATGGAGATTGAAGTCGTGGGTGCTTAACCACCAAGTCACATCCTCAACCCTTTATATTTTTCATTTGGAGAAAAGGCCTGGCTAAATTGTTTAGATTCTGGCTAAGTTTCTAAGGCTGGCCTTGAACTTGTGATCCTACTTCTTCAGCCTCCAGAGTCTGAGATTTCAGCTGTGTGCCATTGTACCCAGCTGTCAATTTCCCTTATATTATTTTCTCTTCTTATCAAAGTCAGTCAGTAAATTTCTTATCACTTGAAGGCTGAAATCTCACTGCACATTCTATACTGCATGACTCTGGACTACCTGGCTTCAACCTGTGTCTCTAGTTGTAATCATTATTCCAATCAACTGATCAGAAACTGTTCTAGCATATGGCAGTAGAACACCACTCCCTACTCCTGCTAAGTCATCTCACAGGGTTGATATTCTTTGTCTATATTCTAGTACCATCTATTGCTTATCTATTCACCATAGTCTCAGTAATTGCTGAAACTAGTAGTTCTTTGCCCAAATACACAAGTCAGGACATGTATCTAGACAAGTTCTATCTGAAATATGGAGATACATATTAAATTTGTATTGGAAGTGCACTTGACACTCAGGTTATTAAGTGACACAAAAAGGTAGATGAAAAAAAAAATAGAAGTTACTCTTTTGCAAATTTTTGGTTCTTGGCTATAACAAAACATTGCTTTAACTCCCATTGTCTTTTCCCAGTTGAATCAGCCATATTTGTACACTAGAATTTTGAAATGAATTCTTAATGAATGATAAACATTTTCTGGGATCAATGATATCTTGTTTTGGTCCCCATATGTATATATACCTCCAAAACTTAATACAGGTATATCAGCAAGTCAAAAGCTCATTGTATACCATGTTGATATCAGGTTTCAATCACACTTTATCTAATTACATTTCTGGAGGTATCCAGTCTTTCCTATACCAAACCATTGAATAGATCTTCAAACATTTTGTGTATAGTATATTTATAAGTAGCTGCATAGTAACACAGTGTTATGATGAGAAACTTAATGTAAAAACAAAAGACTACCATGACAGGAATACATTCTCTTTGGATCAGATATTTTCAGTGTTGACATCAACTCTTTTCTTAGATATATACATTCTTCATGGACTTTTCCCTTTTTCATCAATAGCTATAGTTTTATTGCTTTCTTTCATAAGAGTTACAAATATATAAATCATAAAAAATGATTTATAGAAGAACATCTTCAAACTAGTGAATATTCTGAAAAGTTTGACTGACTCACTGACTTATAACAATTGGGTGTTCCTCATTAATCCTTAATCAGGTAGATGTTTTTTCCTGTTATCTAAGCTTTGGCTTTAGAAAAAGATATGTCTTGTGTGTGTGTGTGTGTGTGTGTGTGTGTGTGTGTGTGTGTGTATTTTATTTGGATACTGTTATGGTTTGAATGTGGGGTGCTCCCCAAAAGCTCACATTTGACACAATACAAGAGGCTTTAGAGGGGAAATGACTGGGTTGTGAGAGCCTTAATTCAATTAGTAAATTAATCTGATGGGATTAACCAAGTGGTGACTGAAGGAAAGTGGGCTGTGTCTAGAGGAGATGGGCATTAAGGATGTTACTTTGGGGTACATACTTTGTATCTGGTGAGTGGAGTCTCTCTGTCTGCTTCTCATCATCATAGGAGCTGCTTCCCACTGCCACACACTTCCACCATTATGTTCTTCCTCACTTTGAGCCCTGCAGAATGGAACTGCCTTATGGATTAAGACCTCTGAAACTGTGATCCCTCAAATAAACTTTGATCCTCTACAATTATTCTGCTTTGGTCTTTCAGTCAATGCAGCAAAAAGATGCCTAAAATAACATTAATTTTAAAAATAAATATATAATACTACTGGAAGAAAAAAAATTGAAAAGCTTCAATTCAAATCAATAATCTAAATCTATTAGAGTTGTCAATGATATATTTTAGAGTTATACGACTTTTAGCATCCAACATGGGTACAGATATCCTGTGCTTCATTAAGTTATTCATTTAAAGCATATTGTAATTATGTAGTTGTATGTTGTTTTCTTCTCAGATAATTTGCATTTTTCAAGTAGATGAAGAAAGCCTAAAATTTACAAATAATATCCAAGTTATGCTTACTCCTGCTTCTTTATGTGGAGACTTAAAATATGTTGTATAGCTGAGCAACTAAATAACCATTCATAAATACCATCAATACTGTTTACTCTCAAATCAATGAATGTTTTCTAAATATAGATTTTTTAAGGGCATAGAAATATGGAACACAAAATACATAGAAATATGGAACACAAATGGAAAGTAGTTTTTTTGTTCCAGCTAATAAAGCAGACGTAAAATAGGTATATACAGAACAGGATGGAGATTGCTCAAATTTGTGATTCACTGGACCTCAGTTCATGTGTTCTCTAAGCTGATAAGTGAAAGGGACATGCATCACTATAAAAGCAGGAAAGTCCAGAAATATAAAATTCTGTCTACTTTTTTTTTTTTAAACAGGCAGCTATCTCAGCTCTTAGTGAATTATAATACAATGTGTTTCTAACTGTAGTCACCAACTGACATTCATCCAAGGTGACTTTTTTTTTTGCACCAAGCAAGTTGTAACAACCTAGAGATTACAAGATAGTGATTACAGACATTTGAATTATGCTGGGATTGCACATATCTCACTATAGGCATTTATAAGAGGAACTCACATCCAGGCTTGGCAGTGAACACATGTAATTCCAGCTACTCAGGAGGCCTAGGCAGGGGGATCTCAAGTTTGAGGGACATCAGCAACTTAATGAGATCCTAAGCAATTTAGTGAGACCCTATCTCAAAATTTAAAAAGTGCTCCTATTTTCAACCCCAGTACACACACACACACACACACACACACACACACACACACACACACACAAAAAAGGAACTCATAGTGGGTAAAAGTTGAAAGTGAAAACCTCTTGTGTCATATAATACTTAAAGATGCATGAAGTCCCTGAAAGATGTTTTTAAATAAATCAATTTGAAAAGAAACCATATTATGTAACCCCAAAGTAGACATAACAAATTACATATTATTAATTAGTAACATATAATCTTTTTTTTTAAAAAAAGGCTTCAATTCAAATCATTCAATAATCAGCATCACATGTCCTTAATAATAGTATAAACATCCATCTGGACTTTGGAGTACAGGTCAAGAGGATCTTATGGTGCCCAAAATTAATGAGTTGATTGTTGAACTCTGGAATGCTACTGAAGAAATAGAAAAAGGGTTCAAAACTCTTACTGTCAGAGATAGGATATGTGGACTCAGGAATCTGAGGAGGTAACTATTTCCCAAAGGGAAGCAAGTATTTCATATTTTCAAAACTGGTATAGGTAAGCTTCCACTTGCTGCCTGAATATCAGCCCAGCATAAAGGATTTTTTTAAAAAATAATATATCATAGTGTTCCATGAAGATCTAAAACTGAATCTTAGCTGACTGAATGTATTTGGTTACCTCTTGCTGTCAGGGGTATTTTGAATTCCTAGAAAAGAGTTATTTTAGAATACCATTAAACAAACTCAGAAAACTGCTGGCTTCTCTGCTGAATGATGCAGCTGGAGAGAAGAGACTAACAAATTTCAAGAGGCAGACAAAGCCCTAGCAGCTAGGCATCACAGTTTTCTTTGCTCCATGATCTTTTCTTTTTTCATTGCATATTCTGCTCAGAATTTCTTTACCCTAAGGATTGTAAAAATAGAATAGTAAAATTTCTAGTCCATTGATGGTTATTTGGATGCCCTAATTACTATTTTTCAGTTTACAATAAATACCAACAGTAAATGGAGTCATTGTTGCCAATAGAGAAAACTTCTATTTGAACTGATAATTATCATCTTGCACTTTATCTCTGCTCTGCTTAGTCAATCCTGTTTCTCTAGCTTACTTATGCCTATTTATGTAAATAGTAATAAACTTTGTTTAAAATAGTAGACATTCAATAAGTTCTATCAAAAAGGCTGACATAAATATCGAACTGTTTGTAATTTATCAGTTATAGGAAAGTATAAACTATTTGTCATAACATATATATTTGGTCTATTTTACTTTAAATAAAAAAAAAATCTGTATCAAATTGCATACAACATCTGCTATTGAAATTTTTAAGAGTTTAGAAAATAAATACAAAATTATTACCAAAAGTAATGTTTACGATTTTTATGTATTAGTCTGCAAATAAAAGATATATTGTAGTGAATTAATTGATCTTTGATATATAACATGATATACTCTAATAAATTTAAAGTAACTTTATTTATTCATTGTAATCAGTTATACATGACAGTAGAATGCTCTTTAATTCATTGTACACAAATGGATTAGAATTCTTCACTTCTCTGGTTTCACCCAAAGTATAGTCACACCATTCATGCAGTCATACATGTACCAAGGGTAATGATGACCATCTCACTCCAAATATTTTTTTATCCCCAGGCACCCTCCCACCCTCCCCTTTGCCCCATCCAAGTTTCTCCACTCATCCAATGCCCCTGTCTCCATTATTGATAACCATCCACTTAGAGAAAACACCTGGCCTTTGTTTTGGGGGGATTGGCTTATTTTGTTTAGCATGATATTCTCTAACTCCATCCATTTGCCTGAAAACGCTGAGTAAAACTCCATTGTATATATATATATATACCATAATAATTTCTTTATCCATTTATCTATTGAAGGACATCTAGGTTGGTTCCAGAGTTTGGCTCTTGTAAATTGTGCTTCTATAAACATTGATGTTTATAGGAGAGGGATAGCTGGATTGACTGGTGGTTCCACTCAAAGTTTTCTAAGGAATCTCCATATTATTTTCCAGATTAGATGTACTAATTTGCAGTCTCACTAACAAAGTATGAGTGTACCTTTTCTCCCACATCCTTGCCAACATGAATTGTTGTTTGTATTTTTTATAACTGTCGTTCCAATTGAAGTGAGATGAAATCTTTGAGTAGTTTTGATTTCCATTTCTCTAATTACTAAGGATATTGAACATTTTTTTTTTTCATATATTTGTTGATGGATTGTATATCTTCTTCTGAGAAGTGTCTGTTTAGCTCCTTAGTTCATTTACTGATTGGATTATTTTTTATTGTTAAGTTTTTTATATATCCTCTAGATGTTTTTATATATCCTCGAGAGTGTTCTGTCTGATGCGCATGTGGCAAAAATTCGCTTGCAAAATGAAAGCTCTCTCTTCACCTCATTGATTGTTTCTCTTGCTAAGGTTTTTAGTTTGAATCCATCAATTTATTAATTCTTGATTTTATATCTTGTCCTTCGGGAGTCTTACTAATGAAGTCAGGGACGAATTTGACGTACTGAAGATTTGGGCTTACTTTTTCTTCTTTTAGGTGCAGGGTTTCTGGTCTAATTCCTAGGTCCTTGATACACTTGGAGTTGAGTTTTGTGTATGCTGAGAGATAGAGATTTGATTTCATTTTGCTGCACATGGATATCCACTTTTCCAGCAACATTTGTTGAAAAGGATTTGTGTGTTTTGGTATATTAGTCTAGTATGAAATAACTGTATTCATGTGGGTTTGTTTCTGTTTTCTATTGTTTTTTTAAAATATTTATTTATTTTTGCATTACAATTTTTAATACACAATTATATCACAATTTATCATATCTCTGATTATATATAAGGTATGTTGACACCAAATTCACATCTTCATACATGTATTTTGATAGTGATGTGGGTCTCCTTTCACCATCCATGATATTCCCCTTCTCCCTCCCTTTCCCTCCCACCCCTATTCCCTATCTAGAGGTAATCTTCCTCCCTTGCTCTCCTTCCCAACACCATTTTGAGTCACACCCCCTTATATCAGAGAAGACATTTGGCATTTATTTTTTGGGGATTGGCTAACTTCACTTAGCATAATCTTCTCTCATGCCATCCATTTCCCTGCAAATGCCATGATCTTATTCTCTTTTATTGCTGAATAATATTCCATTGTGTATAAATGCCACATTTTTTTATCCATTCATCCACTGAAGGACATCTAGTTTGGCTCCACAGTTTAGCTATTGTGAATTGTGCTGCTATAAACATTGATGTGGCTGTGTCCCTATAATATGCTGTTTTTAGGTCCTTTGGTTATAGTCTGAGAAGAGGAATAGCTTGGCCAAATGGTGGTTTCATTCCCAGTTTTCCAAGGAATCTCCATACTGCTTTCCAAATTGGCTGCACCAATTTGTAGTCCCACCAACAGTGTATGAATGTACATTTTTCCCCGCATCCTTGCCAGCACTTGTTGTTGTTTGTCTTCATAATGGCTGCCACTCTTACTGGAGTGAGATGGTATCTTAGAGTAGCGTTAATTTGTATTTCTCTGATTGCTAGAGATGGTGAGCATTTTTTAATATATTGTTGATTGATTGTATATCTTCTTCTGATAAGTATCTGTTCAGGTCCTTGGCTCATTTATTGATTGGATTATTTGTTTTTTGGTTTTTTTTGGGTGCTTATCTTGTTGAGCTCTTTATATATTCTAGAGATTAGAGCTCTATCTTATGTGTTCCCAGGATGTAGGCTCCCTATTCACCTCACATATTATTTCTTTTGCTGAGAAAAAAACTTTTTTAGTTTGAATCCATCCCATTTATTGATTCTTGGTTTTAATTCTTGTGCTATAGTTGTTTTATTAAGGAAGTTGGGGCCTAGCACCACGTGATGGAGATTAGGGCCTACTTTTGCTTCCATTAGACACAGAGTCTCTGGTTTAATCCCTAGATCCTTGATCCATTTTGAGTTAACTTTTGTGCATGGTGAGAGATAGGGATTCAATTTTATTTTGTTACATATGGATTTCCATTTTTCCCCACACCATTTGTTGAAGATGCTATCCTTTCTCCAGTGCATGCTTTTGGCACCTTTATGTAATATAAGATATTTGTATATTTGTGGGTTAATCTCTGTGTCCTGGGCTACCTTTTTATTTTGGTGCCAATACCATGACATTTTTGTTACTATAGCTTTGTAATAATAGTAAAAGAAGAAAGAAGCCAGGCTTGGTAGTGCACATTCAAGAGTTTGAGGCAGAAGGATAGCAAGTTTGAGCTCCACCTGGGCAACTTAGTCTTGCAATGAAAAATACAATAAAAATAAATAGTTCTGGAGATATATAGCTCAGTGGTAGAATGTCCTCTGGTTCAACCCCAGTACCACAAAAACAAATAAATACACAAAGAAAAAAAGAAGAAAATGAAGGATGAGGAGGAGGAGGAGGAGAAGAAGAAGGACAAACAAACATACAACATGGAAAATATTATGAATACAATAAACTTATTCTAAAATGAATTGAAAAATAATTCAGGATAGGCAGAATTGTTCTGAAATGAATGAAAATAATGTGTGAAGATAAAATTTAGTAAATATTTAAATTTATTGCACAGTTCCAGCATTTTAAATACTGACACCAACAAGTTAATAAACTGTGTTAAAAAAATAAAAATATGAAGAAAAACTGGGAAAGACCAGAAAGCTAAAATTGGAATTTGTTGTTACATTTGAGCCTTACAAATCAATATGTGTATCAGAACCCAAGAATCACAAAATATTTGTCTCTCATTTTGTAAATAGGAAATTTATTCAAGTAACAGTTAATTAATAAATGAAACTTTTAAATTACATTATTTTATTTGGGTTAAAGTACCTTTTATAAGGATCTCCTACAAGTTAATTCCCAAATTCTACCAAAACTGACCCTAACATTAATGAACAATATATACAGGTAATTAACAGAATGGAAAATATAAAATATTAAAATTTGTTTAAATTTATTTAACATAAAGAACATGAAAATTAAGTCAAGTACCATATTTTATCAGTCACAATAGCAAAGATAAAAATCCTTGAAAATACATTATTATTGTTATGCTATTTAAGATATGAGGATACAGTCAATTTCACATGTGAGTTTAGAAATATGATAAATGTTGATGTCAACTTGCTAATGCCTATCAAAATTACAAACCTAAAAATTCTTATGGAGGTGAATTTTTTTATTGTGTGCAAGTATTTTGACATGTATACATATTAAATTTGTTGATGAATACAAGCATAGCTCACTTTATTTTGCTTTCTCTTTATTGGGCCTCACATATATTGAGATGCTTTATAGATTAAAGGTTTGTGATAACCTTGAGTCAAGCAAGTTTATCAGTACCATTATCCCTTAAGCTAAAACCTAATCCAGAGCAAGGATCTAATTCTTTTCAATTCTATGAGAGCTGATTTTGAGGAAGCTTCAGAAGAAAAGTTCGAGGCTAACACAGGTTGACTAATGAGAGTTAAGGAAAGAAGCCATTTCAAAGTCCAATGTGAAGCAGTGAGTGCTAATACGGATTTTGCAGCAAGTTGTCCAGAAGAACTAGCTAAGACAATTGATGAAGGTGGCTACAATAAACAACAGATTTTAAATGTAGACAAATCAACCTTCTATTGGAAGAAGATGCCATCTAGGGATTTCATAGCTAAAGAGAAGTTAATGCCTGACTTCGAACTTAAATCTTGTTAGGGGCTAACACATCTGGTGTCTTTAAGTTGAAGATAATATTGATTTATCAATCCAAAAATCCTAGGGCCTTTAAGAATTATATTAAATATTACTTGTTTAGCTTGTGTAAATGGAAAAACTTTGGATAACAACATGTTTGTTTATAATTCTTTAAAGACTGGTACCAAAACAGGCGGGTGGACCAATGGTACAGAATAGAGGACACAGAAACCAATCCACAAAACTACAACTATCTTATATTTGATAAAGGGGCTAAAGGCATGCAATGGAGGAAGGATAGCATCTTCAACAAATGGTGCTGGGAAAACTGGAAATCCATATGCAACAAAATGAAACTGAATCCCTTTCTCTCACCATGCACAAAAGTTAATACAAAATGGATCAAGGAGCTTGATATCAAATCAGAGACAAGCCATCTGATAGAAGAAAAAGTTGGCTACGATCTACATACTGTGGGGTCGGGCTCCAAATTCCTCAATAGGACACCCATAGCACAAAAGTTAATAACTAGAGTCAACAAATGGGACTTACTCAAACTAAAAAGTTTTTTCACAGCAAAAGAAACAAGAAGAGATGTAAATAGGGAGCCTACATCCTGGGAACAAATCTTTACTCCTCACACTTCAGATAGAGCCCTAATATCCAGAGTATACAAAGAACTCAAAAAATTAGACAATAAGATAACAAACAACTCAATCAACAAATGGGCCAAGGACCTGAACAGACACTTCTCAGAAGGGGACATACAATCAATCAACAAGTACATGAAAAAATGCTCACCATCTCTAGCAGTCAGAGAAATGCAAATCAAAACCACCCTAAGATGCCATCTCACTCCAGTAAGATTGGCAGCCATTCTGAAGTCAAACAACAACAAGTGCTGGAGAGGATGTGGGGAAAAGGGTACACTTGTACATTGCTGGTTGGACTGCAAATTGGTGCAGCCAATTTGGAAAGCAGTATGGAGATTTCTTGGAAAGCTGGGAATGGAACCACCATTTGACCCAGCTATTCCCCTTCTCGGTCTATTCCCTAAAGACCTAAAAAGAGCATGCTACAGGGACACTGCTACATCGATGTTCATAGCAGCTCAATTCACAATAGCAAGACTGTGGAACCAACCTAGATGCCCTTCAATAGACGAATGGATAAAAAAAAAGAAATGTGACATTTGTACACAATGGAGTATTACTCTGCATTAAAAAATGACAAAATCATAGAATTTGCAGGGAAATGGATGGCATTAGAGCAGATTATGCTAAGTGAAGCTAGCCAATCCCTAAAAAACAAATGCCAAATGTCTTCTTTGATATAAGAAGAGTAACCAAGAACAGAGTAGGGACGAAGAGCATGAGAAGAAGATTAACATTAAACAGGGATGAGAGGTGGGAGGGAAAGGGAGAGAGAAGGGAAATTGCATGGAAATGGAAGGAGACCCTCAGGGTTATACAAAAGTACATACAAGAGGAAGTGAGGGGAAAGGGAAAAATAATACAAGGGGGAGAAATGAATGACAGTAGAGGGGGCAGAGAGAGAAGAGGGGAGGGGAGGGGAGGGTGGATAGTAGAGGATAGGAAAGGCAGCAGAATACAACAGACACAAGTATGGCAATATGTAAATCAATGGATGTGTAACTGATGTGATTCTGCAATCTGTATATGGGGTAAAAATGGGAGTTCATAACCCACTTGAATCAAAGTGTGAAATATTATATAGCAAGAACTATGTAATGTTTTGAACAACCAACAATAAAAAAAAAAGTTGCTAAGTTCACTGTTGGTACTTACTGTTCAAAAAGGAAAATTCCCAGGAGCTATGATAAAGTTGCACAATGAGAGTATTTATTTGCATATCTGCTATCAAGATATCCATTCTGCAATGCATGGATCAAGAAGCAATTTCAATCGCCAGGAACTGATGTTTAAGAAATATATTTTGTAATGCTGTAGCAGCCATAGAGATTTTTCTGATGGATCTGGGCCAAGTAAATTGAAAAGATTCTAGAAACAATTCACATTCTAGATGTTATTATTAGTGACTCATAGGATGAGGTAAAAATATCAACATTAACAGGACTTTGGAAGAAGATAATCATAACCCTTATGGACTTCACTGAAGTAAGGAATGTGGTATAAGTAGAAAGAGAAAAAGAATTAGAAATGGACCCTGAGAATGTGACTGAAGTACAGCAACTCATGATAGCCTGTCATCCAGTAGTGTCTTTAAGGACATCCAAGAATAAGTTCTCTTTGTGTTTATCAATGAAAAATATATAAAGGTTTATTCATAAGTAAATGACAGTCTGAGTAAAAAAAAAAAGTTAGTTTCCTCACAGGAAGTGAGTGTTTTTTGTTTTTTTTTTAGTTTTGTATACTTATGGGGAATTTTGAACTAATCTTCATTTTTTCTTGTTGATTGCTACATGTTTATGACTGTAAACTTTAAAGTTTGTGTATCTTGGAAGTTCATTTTTTATTATGAAGTAATTCAGAGTGACCCAAACCTTCTTCACTTTTTTGGCAATATATCTTGAAAACAGTATCCCTTTTTCCCTGTAGTTTCAGATTTCCTTTAGTTTTGATTTGTTGTTGTTGTTTTTCCTCTGTTCAATTTGCTATTTTGTCCTTTCCAGTAACTACATATATATATATATATATATATATATATATATATATATATATATATATATATATATATATATTCAAAGAACTATCAAGCTTTGTGCACATGTCTGTCTCTCTCTCTCTCTCTCTCTCTCTCTCTCTCTATATATATATATATATATATATATATATATATATATATATATATACATATATATATTTAATAATTTCTTAAAACTCATTTTACTTTGTGTTTGTTTTCATAGCACTCTGTAGCAGGTACTTTATGCTTTTACCGTTTTCAGTACTTCTGTTTTCATTGTTTACAATGTGATAACTTAATTTTCTCTTGCGGTTTCTTCTCGATATCTGCCTACCCACACCCCTCTCTTTCTGATGCTTAACAGCTCTACCTTGAGGTTTGCATATATCATCAAGCTCTCAGCAATATTTTTTTTTTTTTTTTTTTTGGCAAATTTCTTTATCCACTGTTTTTCACTTCAGTTTTTACTCTTATATTTTTATAATTTTAATGTATTTTGCATATTATGTTTAACTATCAAATCTCATTTAATGACATGAATTCTTTTTTTGGCTGGTGGTTTGCATAAAATATATTTTGATGTGTGGAAAAGGCAGTATTCATGGTCAGAAAAGTCTATGTGCAGAGTGATTTAATTTTACACTTTATTTTTTCCATTTGTAGAGATATTCCCAATTAATAGTGTTCCACAGGGGGAAAAATATGTTTGGAGGGGCTGGGATTGTGGCTCTGTGTTGGAGCACTTGCATGCACCTCCTGTGGGGCACTGGGTTTGATCCTCAGTACCACATAAAGTAAATAATTAATTAAAAATAATGGTATTGTGTCCCTTTACAACTGAAAAAAAAAAAAAAAAAAAAAAAAAAAAGATTTGGAAGGATTTCTTTATTTGGCCAAATGACCCCGACTTTCCTTTTGAGGCAACAGAAGTGATCCATGGAAGCTGTCTCTAATAGCCCTCACAAAGCCTTCCAAATCCTTCTTTAAGTATCTTATGGAAACCTCATTGAACACCAGTTACATTCTGTAATTCTTTCTTTTAGGTAGACTGTCAGTGATACAGAACCCTGTGCTTATGTTGAAGCCCAAGTATTCATTTCCTTTTACTCATGACCATTGCCTTATTTTCTTAATTTATAGGACACAAAGAGTCATCTTTTTTGTACCATTCATAACATAGAATATGTTTTAGTATTTATCACAGGGTTCATGCCTACAACGTAGAGCTCAACCCAATGCAGTGTGTGGCCTACAGTGCGTTATCAGCAGTACCATAGGTTTCAAAATAATTTTATATATTGCAATGATTTTTTCGGTTTATATTTTAGTTGTTGATGTACCTCTATTTTATTCATTTATTTATATGTGGTGCTGAGAATTAAACCCAGAGCCTTACACTTGCTAGGCAAGCACTCTACCACTGAGCCACAAGCCCCTTCATTCAAGTTTTATATTGCATTCAAGTCAATTTTGTATTGCTATAGAACACCATTTACTATTGTATGATCTTATAGCAGTTAATGGAAGGTCATATTATTTTAATTTTATTTACCCTGATGAATCATTCATAAATGTCAAATTTAGAGGCTACTATGTGTGTTCTATCTTAAATTTTATCCCAGTCTGATGGTTGTCCTATATACATACTTGGCTAACTATTAAATTCTTGGTAAGAAAAGCAACCCTAATTGCTTTATTCTTAACAGGTGATACAATCTATTTTAAAATTATACTCTTTTGAGAAGTACTCTGAGGAATTCATTATGCTAACAATATGAATTGACCATATAACACATATCTTCATCACATCCCATTTGAAATATAATCTAAGATATAGATATTCTACCCCCAGGCTTGATTAAATATATAAATCACATCTGCAGAAAAATATTTTAAGTCTGAATTTATAGGATTTGCAAATGTCTTATATACTAACCATGGGAACTTTTATATCTCAGATTGTGTGTTAGAGGAAAAAACATCCTTCTTAATGACCTAGACTCTTAACAATTGACATAATTTAACTCTGGTTCTAAAGCTGAGGATAAGTGGGATCCACTTTGTATACTAATTACATGTATGGCTTTCAACTTCAAGATTGAATGCCTTTGCATCATTCTGAATGAGGTAGAATAATTTTTAAGTGTCAA
The DNA here is from genome assembly GCF_047511675.1 of Marmota flaviventris. Classification (NCBI taxonomy): domain Eukaryota; kingdom Metazoa; phylum Chordata; class Mammalia; order Rodentia; family Sciuridae; genus Marmota; species Marmota flaviventris. The sequence continues at coordinate 3,252,303 of NC_092519.1, forward strand.
AAAATGTCATTTTTGATAGTTACAACAAATGGAACAGTTGCCAAGTGATCTATATTTTTGGCAAACTGTCTGTGTTAAAGACATTTATAATATCATACATCAAAAATTGTCTAGCAAAAGTAACTATTCTAAGAAATATACAAGTTTGGGGAAACAAAGATATTCAGGAATACAATTATGCTCAAGATTTTTAAATTAAAAGTAAAATAAATTTATTAAATTTTATTTCAATCTTTTATTTTATTTGCTTAATATTTGATCATATATGACTTTCATTTACGAAGTGTTATTTGTCTCATTATTATAACAGAACCTAGACCATTCTGTCTTAAATTTATATTTCTCATGAAGAAGAAAAAATATTACCTCTTAACACATTATGCAGAATTTGAAATTAAGAACTATTAAGAAATTTATCTATGGTAGCTCTAAGATAAGCATTAAAATTTTGTTAGGTTGCACACCCCTGTAAGCCCAATGGCTTGAGATGCTGAAGCATGCGGATGGTGAGTTCAAAGCCAGCCTCAGCAATGGTGAGGCATTGAGCAACCCAGTAAGAGCCTATCTCTAACTAAAATACAAAATAGGGCTGGGGATGTGGTTCAGTGGTTGAGTATCCCCGAGTTCAATCCTCAGTATCAAAAACAAAACAAAACAATTTTTACTATTCAGTTTTGGTTTTTCCTAAGCAGAAATAGAGTTTATATTTTATCTTATTTTTATTTCTCAAAACCTTGTATATAACAAAACTAGTAAGTAAATAATAAGCCAAGTCAGTAAATAAATAAACACTAAAACAAAATTTCTTGTGTATCAAGGTGGTTGTGCTCTACAGTTATAATCTAGCCCAGAACCAATCACTTTGAAAGTTGTGCATGTTCCTGTTCTGAGGGACCATATTTGCCTATGGAGGTACATATCCATGTGTATCTCTGGCTTTCAACCAGACCCGGTACCTCAGAACTTATGTTTTGTTATAATTATTGTTGTTGTAATTATTGTTGTTGCTGTTGTTATATAAATTCACATTTATATAAAAGCTTAAAAAAATAGTACATAGTATGTCCATATCTTCTTTATGGTCACTAAATGTTGAGTCACAGGTAGGCTGTCTCATTACAATTAGTATACTAGTATCTGTATGTTGTGAACCAGGACATGCCCTTATATAAGTACAGTATGATTGAAAACACAAGTACATTAATATTAATAAAATTCTACAATTATTAACATTTTGTTAAATATTTAAAATTCATCCCTTAGCAAAAAAAAAAAAAAAAAAAAAAAAAAAATCACAAATCTTGATTAAGATTCAACCTATGTATGTATATTACATTCAATTTTTCTTTGTTCTTAATTTAAGTTGGAAAGGCCCTTCATACATTCATTTTATCCATGTTCTTGATATTTTCTAAAAGTTCTTGCCAATATGGAAATGATCAAAGAAGGGTAAGTTATGTGAGATGAAAAAAGTACTGATAACTAAAGTACTCCCTACAGCCAAGCTGGTGGTACTATATGAACATCAAGCAAATAGTAACAATAACGAGTTATAACCAATATATAAGAATCTATGAGTCCGTTTGCTTATTTATTAATATCAATATTCATATTGAATAAGTAAGCAAATAAATAAATGTCATTGATGGGAAAGCTGCTTATTATATTATACTTATAACCTAAAAATGAAGAAGCAGTGAGAAAAATAGGAAAAATATTTTGTAAAACAAAATATCAATACAAGTTAAAATCTATGCTGTCAAAAATCATCAATGGATGCTCTGTCAAAAATGCAACTAAAATTGAAGTATTAACATAGTCTGATATTACTTCCTTTGGACCTTTATTGGTGAAAAAAATCAAAACAGTATCTTTATAATGGAAAACTTCAATAAACTCCATCTTACTCAGGTGATAAAAGTTAAAATCACCAATTATGAGATGTCAAATATACCAATATAATGTACTGAGCATTGAAGAACAGTACTTCAATGACATTCTGGTCAGAATGGATAACAAGAATCTAATGATGTAAAAATATGAGCTGCAGCCCAATAAAGGAACATTCTGCAACCTAGCTAACTTATATAACTACCGACATTCTGTGGGTTGTTGTCCTTTGATTTTTGTTTGTTTGGTTTAGCCATTCTCTCTTATGAAGTTTATTTTTACAGGTTTTTCTTGGATTCTCTCTCTCTCTCTCTCCCTCTCCCTTCCCCTTCCCTTCCCCTCTCTCACAGCCCCTGCCCCTCCCCCTCTCTTCCCACTTTCCTCCCTCCATCCCTCAAAAAAACATATATGTAGGTAAGTTCTATGCATATATCTGAGATCTTCTGCACATAGCACAGTAATGCTGTCTCAGTGTTACTGTATAAAACTGCATAATGGACACCGATCTCAGCTTAGCTGACAAAGTACTCATTTTGTAAGCACTCAGATAACATAGTTCATCTTTTGTCTATCCACTCAAGAACCATTTTCTTTTTGACTTATTCATCATGTTCTGCTGCATTGTTCTATGTTAACAATGATCGATCTCAACTTTTGGATTATTTAAGGGAATCATCTATGACTTATCCCCAGCAGAGTACTTAGTTGGTAAATAAATCGAGTTTCAAGTGTGTGTCATATTTGCAGTTCTTAACAGTTTCCTTTTTGTTGTACACTGAAACAGTCCTGGTAAATGAACTTTAGCTTGGATTGTTTCCCTATGTCCCTAACTGCATTCAAACAAATTTACCCGCACAGTTCACAATTTCATCCTCACAGTTGCAATCTCAAGTGTTCTGGAGGGAAATTTTTTTTTCCTTTGTTTTCCCATTGTTTATAGAGCCATATATGAAAACGCAGGATGAAGAAGAATTCAAAATAACTCCTAAAATAAACTGTTACATATAATATTTTAAATTTGCAAGAAAAATCAAACAGTTTTTGAAATGATACAGAGCTTTCCATTTTATGATGTTATGAGAATGCCCTCAAGTCTGAGAGACATTGCTGGCTATGACAAGTTGCAATCTCTTTAATCTTTGTTATCATAAAGTATGTGAAACATTTTTTTACTATATGATTTTTTTTTATTCTACTAACCAGTGATAAGACCAATTATGTAGCTAATTTTATATTTTTGTGTTTGAAATAAGCAGAAATTGATTCACTATTCTGTATGGTGCAAACAAAAAATCTAATAGAGATTCAGATTCAAGAGTTTTGTTTATTGGAACTTTCCAATAAGAGTGTGCATAATTAGGAGGAAAAATGCTAATAAAGTTTCTCAAGTAATTATGTATATGAGAGGCTGGTAATTAAGCCCAATATTCGTTATGGCTCACCTTTTCTATACTAAGTCCAAACTAAACTAAGGGACAATTTCTAAAGTACTGGCTTTAAACTTGAAGATAATAAACTTAGGTTCTAATTACTTTAGGGCCATTGAGTGTGCATACCTAGTTTTAAAACTCATTATCAGCATTCACTTGGTAGAAATTGTTTTTCCTCATTCTTCCTACAGGTTTAAATAATAAAGTAAAATGTGCAAATTTTGAAAGCATTCTATTTTTCATTGTACTTACATAATTAGAATAAAATGAGTAGCATTTCAGAAAAGTCATTAAAGATACGGTTACACAAAAGTTGTATAAAATTAGGAAAATACTAAATTGATGATTATCAATGTTAGAAATAGGTTTGTGCAAGAAATAGCCAATAAAATATCTATAGAGATACTTTTTATTGTTATTTGTTTATTGCATTAAAATGAGCCAGCACCTTACAAACTGAGGGCCAAATATAGCCAATAGTCCAAATCCAGCCAAAAGGGTTCATTTGAATATTTGAGGCTGTTGTCATGAAGTTTTATTGCAAAACAACACATCTATTATTTTTTAATGTTTTCATTAGTCATTAGGGTCATACATAATATTAGGGTTCATTTTGTCATACTCATGAAAACATGAAATATAAATTGCTCAATTTCAGTCACCAATACTTGTTTTTTTTTTTCCTGCCCTTTCTCCCTTCCCCTGTTCCTCTTCTTCTACTCTACTGGTTTTCCTTCTATTTTTTCTATTTATTTATAGTTATTTATAATTATTCTTAATTGGGTTTTATAGACATGCATAAAAGTGAAGTTTGTTGTGGTATATTCATGTACATATAGAGCATAAGTTTTTAAAATTTATTTTAATTGGGTATATATGACAACAGAATGCATTTTTTATTCATTGTACACAATTGCAGCACAACTTTACATTTCTATGGTTGTACACCATGTAGTGTCACACCATATGTGCAGTCATACATGTAGCTAGGGTAATGATGTCCATCTCATTCCACCATCTTTCCTACTCCAAGCCCTGGCACCTTTGCCTCCCCTTTGTCCCATCAAAGTTCCTTCATTTATACCATGTCCCCCGCCCCCACAATTATGATCAGCATTCACTTATGAGAACATTTGGCCTTTGGTTTGGGGGGATTGGCTTACTTAACTTAGCATGATAGTCTCCAACTCCATCCTTTTACCTGGCCATCTATTCTTTATGTGATGTTTATGACTTTTTTTTTTTTTTGCTACAATAATACTATGGAGGAATTGTCATATGGAACATATGGTCCACAAAATGTAAAATATTTACTATCTGACATTTAACAAAAAGTGCTTGATGACATCTGTATTCAAAGGAAATGTTTTGAGCAAATTAGTTTCTGAAACTTGTGATTTGAATGTGTGTATTTATTGATGGTAGGAAACACCTGATATAGATGTACACTTAATTTACATTTTAATCTAATAGTGAAGAAAAAATTGTATATTAAATGAAGTTTAAAAATAGATATTAAAAAATTCTCCATTTGAAAATGTAATTCATTTCTAAATTGACTTCAGAAGATGAAATACAGCTAGACATGACTGTATATTATATATTTTACAGAGTTTTGACCTTTTCAAGCACACTATTTACCTTATTTTACCATTTGAGACAACATGATTGTTTAAATTGCTACAAAATTTCCAGTGCATTTCTATTTCTTTGTGTGCTTTTCTTATAGATTTGACTATGTAATGTTTTAGTCTCTGATTGGCGCATTTATTTATTAAGATCAATTTCCCTTTCTTTTAGAAACAAAGAGTGATGTTCCATTTAGGATATTGCAAAGTAGTGTTCCTTAAGAAATGTTATAAATGTAAGGTCACTACTGAGATGATTTCTTGGTCATTTGAGCTGTACCCTAGACCAATATCTTTTACTTATTCATGATCATTGATTTTTATACAAAGGATTAGTTAAACCTACATTTGTTCCTGATGTCTGTAACGAAGCATCTACAAGTAAAAGTAAGAATTTAGCCTTCATTCCAACAATTAAATATTTTACACTCATTGATTTTATGCTCAGCAGTTGTTCTAATGTTGAGAATTTGCTTGAATTTTGAAATAGGAGTTCATTTTAAAATAGGAATGTGACATTTTAAAATTTTCATCCATGTGCTTTTTAACATAATTTTAATGCCTCTGTAGAATAATATTTTAAGTATAGTTAATTGAACCCAAAAGTTTCTCTATCCACTAGAGATACTGACGCTGGAGTTCTAAGTGAGCTGCTCAATGATGCATACTTTCTCATTGAAAAGTTCTTTATTATATCTTGATCTGCTTTACTATGATCACAATATTTGTAGAAAGATACTTGAAAGAGGAATTGCATTTTACTGTAAATATTTTGGAGAGTTTCCAAAGTAATTGAACTTGCATTCATTAGAATGTGGTAAGATAATTAACAGAAGAACATTTATGAGAGTCCTTTATAAAAGGTTTACAAGTCAAGAGGACACATACAAATTCACTAACCTCTCAGAGTCCAGGCCACTTCACTACCTTGTCATATTTAAACATAATCAAAAAGACTGCCCAAGTAATTGAGCGAAAGTAGTTCTCTGTGGGTGACCTACAAACTTGTTCAACCAATCCAGATAAATGGACAAAAAATAAATAACCATTTGACTTTCATGACCGTGAAAGTCATGAAAGTCAAATGGTTATTTTCTAATCAAATAACATATTTCCTGTTGTTACTCAAACTAAGTTACAAAACCTATGTTGAGTATTTATTTTGTGTATTATTGGTCTAATATGTAGGAATGGCCACATCATCTGCCAATTTGCCCTTAATTTGTACCCATTCATAATGAAATCATGTAGGATTTTATCTAGGCTTTCTTGGGTACTAATAAACAACCTTGAATGTATATATGTAAATCTAGATTTTAAATAACACATTTAAAACTTATAATTTATTTTAGCTTAAATTATTGCCTGTTTTAGCCCTGGGATTTTTCTTCCTTAGAGGCATAATTATCTAATGAAAAATGGTTATTTCTCTGAAAGTAAAAAAAAAAAAAATGTACATATAATATTTGCATACAAAGTAGAAAATATAAAGTCAATATATTTAATGGAAACAATTGTTTTAAATTACTTATATGTAGGGCAACATTATATATAGAACTTTCTATAGAAGAGGCAAGAATATATCACTGCTGAAAGGTTTGTAAGAATATTCAAATATAAAAAGTAGAAAGTAGCTTTTATTATAATTGTCATTATTTTTTAAATACTTTTATTTTATTTGATTATTTATTTATTTTATGTGGTGACCAGGAATCAAACCCAGCGCCTTGTGCATGCTAGGCAAGCACTGTACCACTGAGCCACAACCCTGGCCCCAATTGTCATTATTTTTGTTATGACTCAAAAACATTGCTTATAATTTTTTTAGGATCATGTAAGTATATTTTTTGTCACCTGTTTTTTTTCCCTATTTCAATAATGTGAGCCACTCTAGGCTTTCTTCCATCCATCTCTTTTCCTTTATTTCAATGAACACTGCTTTTTACAAACTATTTTTTAAATAAAGGTAATTAAATTTGATGCAAATTAATCCTTTTGATCTTTTCTTATTTCTCAAGCATGTCTCCTTTTCTAGGCTGTAAAACTGGAATATACTAGTCACATTTGAAAACTGGAAAATGGCCAAAGGTAAAGAATGAGAAGTAGGGAAAAGAAAAATAACTTTGTGCTAATGGAAAAATATAATAAATGTTAAACATTTTCTCATGGATGCATCAACTTAATAAACACATTTTAATATGATACAGTGGGTGAAACTTCATATGTTAGCTCAGCTAGGCTGTGGGGCCCAGTTGTTTGGTCAAATGCTAATCCCATTGTTGCAGGAAACATATTCTATAGATGTGATTGATATTTACAACAAGTTGATCATAATCAAAAGTGATTGCCCTCTAAAATGCAGATGGGCCTCCTCCATTCACCTGAAATACTTGGGAAAGAGGTTTCCCATGGAACAAGGAATTCTGCCTAGGGAAGATGACAATGACCCTACCTGTCCTTCCAGCATACCATCATGCCTTATGGATTTATACACATACCTGCAGCTTCACCTCTTGATTGTTTCCAGCTGGCTGGCTTGTTGGACTTGCCAGAACCACAATTACCAAAGCCAATTCCTCAAAGTCAACTTTTTTCTCTAACTTTTACACAATTTCTCAACAGCTTTTTCCAATGTTTTGTTGTCTTCTTAATTTCTAATTTAAAAAAGGCAATATGCAGTATCATTAAGCATAATAAAACAAAGGTTTTTGGTATAATTTTCAGAAGTGAAAGTGATAAAAATTATGGATAAATGATGGAAATTGGTTCATGCTCATGTATAATTTATTAGGAAACGAGAGAGAGGATGCAAAGTAAAAAAAAAAGCCCATTATTAAATGAAATACTTCAAAAACAAGGTCTCAAATGAATAATAACAATAGTGTGGTGCAGTATTCTAAAATTCACATTCAGGGACAGGGAAATGAAGATTTCTAGAATCTACATTATATTTGATACTGAAATAGGTTGGGAAAAATAGGACAGAAGTAAATATTAGGACACTATTCAACTCAGTTTTGTCAGATATTAAAGACATTAGTGAAAATATAAATAGTACTTTTACTATTAGCATTTTTCATTTGAAAAATTCATTTTTTTAAGAAAATAATTTGTTATTAAGTTTAGTACAGTTAATTTAAAGTGTATTAAAACATTTTTTTTTAAATATCTGAGCTTTAATTTCTAATATGGTACATATCTATAGATATGATACACTATTTTAGTCTTTTTAGGCAGCTTCAATAAAATACCATAATTGGATGGCTTATAAATACCAGGAACTCATTTCCAAAAGTTCTGGAGAATGACAAATTTAAGATCAAGTTTTTGGTAGGTTTGGGGTCACATTTAGCTATCTTGTGGTGTTCTCACATCCTCACATGGCACAAGAGATAAGGGAGGTCTCTAGGCCTCTTCATAAAGACTAGAGATTACCCTTACTACACCCACCCAAAAAAATGTCCTTAAATAGTACTGAAGCTTTTTGAATCTCTATTTATTTTGGAGATTGGTTTGCTGTTTTCTTACTTGTGAAGGCTTTTATTTTAGGTAACATGATGATGCTGGCCTCATATGATAAGTTGGAAGTGATGACTCCTTCCATTTTGGGGACAACTTTGTGAAATGTGAATGCTAATTCTCCTTTAAATGCTTGATAGAATTCCCCAGCTAGCCATCTGGTTCTGAGTTTTTCTGTGTTGAGAGGTTTTTAATTAGTGATTCAATGTCCTCACTTGATAAAAATGTGTTCACATTGTTATGGTTTTTGAGTCAGTTTTTATCTTTTCTGTGTTTCTAGGAATTTTGTAATTTTATCTGGTTTTCTAATTTATTGGTGGTCCTTTTAAATATATATTTATATATATATATATATATATATATATATATATATATATATATATATATATATATATATGTGTGTGTGTGTGTGTGTGTGTGTGTGTGTGTGTGTTTAAATAAAATATATTATATATACATATTTTCTGAATTGTATTATACTGGCTCAACTTTTAATTCTTTAGAAATTTCAATATTTGATTTTTTCTCTTAATCAAATTAGCCAAACTTTTTTTTTCAATTTTATTCATCTTAGAGAAAAATACATAACACTGTTTTTCAGTATTGTTTTTCTATTCTCCATTTGATATATTTCTGAGGTATTTTTGGACTTTTTTTTCCCTATTTGCTTTAGGTTTAGTTTGCTCCTCTTTTTCTTTCCCTGCATCTTTGCCATCTTTTTTTTTTTTTTTTTTTTTTTTTTTAGTTATTTGTTTAGGCATAAAGATTTGCTCATTCTGTTTCACAGGCATGTTTAGTTTTATGTTCCCTTAGCTATACATCCCCCAATGTTTTTCTTTGATTTTTCTCTGGTAAGATTTATAGTTCTATATGAAAGTCCTTTTTGCATGCATTTTGAATGAGTTTTATGTAAGCCATGTGAGGTTTATGTTGAGGTTTCTGGGAGTTTTTTTGTTTGTTTGTTTTGTTTTAGGCATGTGGATTGATCCAAATGATGGGGAAAGATAATCTTCCTGAAATGAAATGATTTCCTCCCTCTGTCAAAACATAGTTGGACATATTTGTTAGCAGCTATTTCTTTATCTTATTTTGTTCTTCTGGTCTGTGTTCTGTCTTTTGCCAGTACTCCATTCTCCTATTAATTGCAGCAAAGTAGCTGTCTTTAACATCAGGCACAATGATGCTTCCTGCTTTATTCTTTTCAATGTTGTTACAATTATTCCAAGGTTTTTGTCCTTCCATATGAAGGTTGTATAAAAAACTTGGACATTGACTTTTTACCTCTAAACTTGCTGAACTTATCAGTCCCAAAAGATTTTGTTGCTGTTATATTCAAACATACAAAACCTATGTTAAATTTATCTTCAAATGGTAAACATTTTATTTCCTTCCTTCAAATTATTAATTCATTCTTTCTTCCTTCCTTTCTTCTTTTCTTCCCCCCTCCCTCCCTCCTTGCCTGTGATAGTTTGAATTTCTGTCTTGGATAAAAATACATAATCTTTGTAATATTCACAGTCTTGTTTTAAAAATGAGACTGGTTGAAAAATTTTTTTAAGAATTTTCTATTAAGTAGAGAAAGTACACATCTATTCTTAATTGCTGGGAGGATTTTTTTTTCCTCTTGAATGGGTATTGATTTAAAAATATATATATTTGTTTCATATATGTATTGGGGATTCAAACCAGGGACACTTTAACACTGAACTACATCCCACACCTTTTTATATTTTCCATTTTGAGACAGTCGCTTTAAGTTGCTAAGGAGAGTCTTAAACTTGAAATCCTCCTGCCTCATTCACCAAGTTAGCTGGGCTCACAGGCCTGTACTACCACATTTAGCATGAGTATTGATTTTTTTTTGGGGGGGATGTGTACTGGGGATTAACCTCAGGGGCACTAGACCCACTAGACCACTGAGCCACATCCCCAGACCTATTTTGCACTTTTTTAGAGACAAGGTCCCACTGAGTTGCTTAGCATCTTACTTTTGATAAGTCTGGCTTTGAACTTTTGATACTCCTGCCTCAGCCTCCTCAGCCACTGGGATTACAAGTGAGCTCCACTGACCCTGATGAGTATTGATTTTTAAGATTCCTTTTCTGAACCAGACACATTGGCACATGTCTGTTATCCTGATCATTCTGGAGGCTGAGGCAGGAGGATTTCTAATTTAAAGATAGTCAGGGCAACTTAGCAAGACCCTCTCTTAAGATAAGAGTTTAAAGAGGGCTAGGGAGTAGTTCAGTGATAGAGTTCTTGCCTAGCATGTATGAGGTCCTAGGTTCTATCCCCAGTGTGCAAACTCACATGTATACACACACACACACACACACACACACACACACACACACACAAACACACACAAATGTTTTTTTTTTTTTTTTTTTTTTTTTTTCTGTATCCATTTCAATAATTACAACTTTTATTTTTAGGTCTATTGATATGATAGATTACATTGACTGGTTTTTAATTGAAGTACTGGTTTACCATACTGACAATAAATTCCAGTTGGAATTATGAATATAAATCTTTTAACTACTTCTGGATGTGATTTGCTAATTTTTCACTCAGAATACTAGCATAACCTTTTGAATTGGCTTACTTTAACTTAATCTAATGAATTCAGAGTTGTTGTTCTTATTAAATTTATTTTTTTAAAGAGAGGGAGAGAGAGTTTTTTAATATTTATTTTTTTTAGTTTTCGATGGACACAACACCTTTATTTGTATGTGGAGCTGAGGATAGAACCCAGCACTGCACACATGCCAGGCGAGCATGCTACTGCTTGAGCCACATTCCCAGCCCATGTATTTATTTTTATTCCATCCCTTTTTGTTAGTTTTATTGTTAGTTTAATTTGTTTATTTCCTAGATGAGGGACATTTGAGTTTTTATACTGATTAACATTTGCTTAAAGACTTTGTGTAAACTCAAATTTATATTTCTGTGAGTAAATGTGGAATGGGATCTGCAGTTCATATGGAAAACACAAATTTAAGTTCAGCAAAAGTACCAGACTAATTTCCAGAGTTGATATACAGTTTCACATTCCTTTTGATGAAGTATACAATTTTCAAATACTTTCTCCTTGAAAATGCTAGATATTTTCAGTTGTTTCAGTTTTATACATTCTTAAAGGTGTATAAAGTAGTATTGTATTTTCCTAATGTCTAATGATGTTTGAAATTTTTTTCAGATCTTGTATCTGAAATCTGAGAAAATTTCTATAATTTAGATACAATTAATATCCAATCAAATATTATATCAAATATGAGTCATTTTTCATTTTTAAAATATTGAGCAACACAAATTAATTTTATGATATTCAATTCATGTATTTCTTTCTTTCTTTTCTCTTTTTTTGGACCAGGGATTAAACTCAGGGGCACTCAACCACTGAGCCACATCCTCAGCCCTATTTTGCACATTTTTTTTTTTTTTTTTTTTTTTTTTTTTAGAGACAAGATCTCACTGAGTTTCTTAGGGCCTTGCCATTGCTGAGTCTGACTTTGAACTCTGGATCCTCCTGCCTCAGCCTCTTAAGCTGCTGGGCTTACAGGCATGCACCACCGGTATTTCTTTTTTTATAAATCAACTTTCTGTTAATCAAGAACTTTGCCTTAGTAATGGTTACAAAAATTTTCTGATATACTTTTAGAAGTTTTATAATTTCATTCAATATAATTCAGGCCATGATTCATTTTATGTTAATGTTTGTACATATCATGGAGAATAAACTAAGGTTAATTATGTGTGTGTGCAAAATTTGCCTTTAATTAGTTCCTAAATGCATCACATATAATATGTGCTAATTCCTAATGCAGTAAAAAAATCAAATTATTTATGATCTAATGTCTTCAAATTTAGACTCTCTTGATTGAACTACATTCTAAAAATACCTCTAATAGAACTTCTAATCCTTGTTTTCACTGGCTTTACGGTTCCAGGATGTCATCTGCTCCTTATTTGACTACTCTGTTTACAGGGAGTCAAGATTCAGGTCCAAGGACTTCTTTTTTTTTTTTTTTTAAACATAATTTTTTAGGGGTTACTTAAAGTATAAATCATTGATTATAAACTGTTTGCATCTACATGGTTAGGTATTACATTACAAAAGTATTGAGCATTTAAGATAGTGTCTATTTTTATGGACCTAATATTTAAAATTTCAAATAATTAGCATGTTCAAGATGTCCAATCCAAAGGATACTCTCACAGTTAGGGTCTTATTTATATTTTCTAAAATTTAAAAATAATTTAGATAATTCAATAATTTATAATCTTAAAACATTTGAAATAAAATTAAGGCATGACAAGTGAAATTAAGGAAATAAGATCTTTTTCCCCTCTCATTTTACTGTTTAGAAATTTTACCTTAGTCTCTCCATTTATTTTTTTAAAAATTGGTTTATAGTATAGATTTTCTTATTCGATAAGATTTGTTTATTTCTTATTATATTAGAGTTATTATACAATTGAGTGTCAATGTTAATTTTTTTTTCCTTCTGAGAAATCACTGCTAATATTAGTAAAATTTGAAATTCTGGACAGTACCACAAAATGACTGAGTATCCATACTCGGTTATTTATCTCTAATTGTTCTTAGTTTAAAAAAATGATCACATTAGCAATTTAAAATTTTGATATTGTTTGTATTTTAATGGTTGAACTCTATCTCAAGCTCGATTTTATCCTCTGCATGTGGTTTTTCAGTGGGAATATTGCTATGCATAATTGTCCCATAGTTTCTAGTCACAATTTAAAAGTAGTAAACTACTGAACATCAAAGAATGTTAAAATGAAAACTGTATCATAACATGGTGCAAAGGGCCAGAAGAATGGATAAAAAATTGTAATAGAGAATGAATTAAAATAAATTAAACGTCACAAGGGTAACTTTATATTTTGTTTAATTTTAACAAAAATATGAAAATGTTATGGAAGGATTCTGCTAGGATGAGTACCACCTGGTCTTATTTTGCTATATAACAATTTGCATAAAATCTATTAAGTTTGCTGTATTGCATGCTTCAGGAATTTAATAACCCAGAATTATGGATGATATACAGTACTTGGCAACAAATGTTAATAAACAGAAATTGTACTTCCAGTTAGAAATTCATACAGAAACCAATATGAATTTTAAAGGAAATGAAGTCATTGAAAATTATTTTCTTAATCTTTTGTAATTAATCTGTTCTAATTAAGAAGGTGTGATTTGTATTTCTATGCTCCTACTTCTTTAGTATATTAAAGAAAATGAAGTTTCATCATTAACTTGGTAGAACTTAATGAGTATCATATAATTACTCTACTTAGTGTCTTTCTTTTTCTCTCACTGGCTTTCTATAAAATAATGAATCTAGATGAAATTCCCTATTAGATGTGAAAATAAAAGTTTTTTTTTAACTGTTATCTATACAAAGATGATATATCTGCATGGCTTTTTAAATAGGTTCCACTCCCTTTTTCTTGTGTTAAACGGTTATTTTTCTCTCTCCTCCTGTCTACATTATTCTTAGGTTTGGCCTTCTTAGAGGTAAAGAATAATGACAATATTTTATATTAGAGTAAGTTTTTAGCCTAATATCTATACTTCAGGTATATGTCTTCTATTTCTATACTCTAGTAAATGCAAGGTTATTGCAAAATTCAACTATATTGGCCTTTTCTTGATATTCTTTCTTTATAAATTATAAAGTTTCGAAGTCTATATGGTTCTTTTTGTATCATTGGGAGGATAATATCATATTTAAAACAATAGGATTTTACCTCAAGTCAGTTATTGAAGAATTTGAGAATCTGAGAGAAGTTATTCTCTGATCATAGGTTTTTTTAATTTATTTAAAGAAACAGGACAGGGGCTGGGGATGTTGCTCAAGCGGTAGCATGCTCGCCTGGCATGCGTGTGCCCGGGTTCGATCCTCAGCACCACATACAAACAAAGATGTTGTGTCCGCCAAGAACTAAAAATAAATATTACAAATTCTCTTTCTCTCTCTCTCTCTTAAAAAAAAAAAAAAAGAAAGAAACAGGACAACACAATAGTAATTACTAAACTGGATTAATGTGCAGATTAAATGGAATGGAAAATATGCAGCCAGTTTCTTGGCACAGAGAAATAATATAATAAATGCTGGCATTTTTTAAGCTCTTCATTTGGGGTCTGTTTAAAACCAAGAGGCAATCTATTTTGTGAACTATAATTTGTGGAGCCAAGCATATAGAAATCTCCATAACATTCCTGAAATATTTTACAACTACATAACACTTTAGGCATTTATTTTGTCAAACAATGGTACAGTAAGAGGGTATGATTTTTCTGTATGTTTATGTGCCTATTCTGTGTCTGTCAAATCCAATAGAGATAAAGATAAGTTAGAGTGACAATAGTTTTTGATATATTCTTGTGATTTCAAATCAAGCTAAACCCATTATTTAAACTCATTTATTTTTGTTAAAATTTTTACTTTTGGAGGGGGCTAAAAAAATACTTTGCTTTTCCTTTTAATTTTTTTTTCCTTTAATTCCCCATGTTTTATTCAGTTTAGAACAAAAATTGAGAAAAAATGACCTGTGCTACTAGCCAACCAGCCAGGGAATGATTCTATGTGGAGTGTTGGTTACCTGTTAGACACAAAATGACAGGTATTAAAGAAGCAATGGTGAAATGAGCAATCATAGTAGCTATTTTCAGGAATATCCCAGTTTAGTCAAATTGGAAAGACAAATAAATAAAACCATGTTATACCAGTTGAAATGGGTTTCAAATAAGAAGTATACAAGTGACACTGGAGAATACAGAGTAATTGAGTTTAATTATTTACTTAGCAGAGAAGTGATAGCCAATTAAATCTTCAAAATATGAATAGATATACACATGGTAGGGGAAATATGCTGTGTTCTGAATAACAACACAGGATGACGGCTGGGGTTCTGGCTCAGTGGTAGAGTGCTTGCCTAGCATATGTGAGGCCCTGAGTTTGATCTCCAGCACCACATAAAAATAAATAAACAAAATAAAGGTATTGTGTCCATCTACAACTAAAAATATATTTTTTAAAAACCCAAAACACCAGTTGATTTTCAAATGCTGATTAGCCTTAATACCTATACTCAATAATTTTTTTAAAATAGTACCTGTTTGCAATATACTATGGCATATTTTAAAATGATTATTTTTAGGGGAATATTTTGAGACTATGAAATAAGTACTATTTTATAGTGTTATCAAAGCTAGTAAATACTTGATTACCATGTTGGTACTACTACCTACATTGCACATGAATGTACAGTAGAATAAAAGGATAAGTGTTCTTATCTTACCTTAGATAATTGTCCTTGTAAATCTCCATGCCCCTGTAAAGTTTTCCATGCCCTAACCGCATCTACAGCAATTTGTGCATATATGCCAGGATCATATTCAATTTGTTGCCATTGACCCTCATAAGGTCCTTTTCCTAATAACATATCTAGATTTCTTTGAGGGTAACCAGCTGCTGCATTTCGCCTAGCTGTCTCCATGCAAAATTCCTCATTGGCAACCTTCCATAACAACTATTGTCCTCCATTTAGCACAGATCCACACGTTAGCCCAATCTGCTGGCGTCATGTCTAAGTTGGTGGATTCGACCATGCTCACAGTGAAGGGTGCTTGCAGCCCATAGGTTGTTACAGCCTCCTTTAATTGCTTTACTGTTTTGAAATCTAAAGCATGGTGAATTTGTTGCCCTCCTGCCTTCTCAAGTACAGGACATGCTAATCTTTGGGGTCCTGCCTCAGGATTCCGTCCATCAACTACGGGATTTGAGGGCCACTCAGCTGTAGATGGAGCTGTTGGTTGAATTATGCCCTCTGGTGATAGAACGGAGTTAGTAGCAGCCTCCTGTTGTAATTCCCTGCCTGATGGTTGTTTTTCCTCTAAGCTTTCTTTCTTCAAATTTTCCTCTGTCTGACTAGCTCGAGAGACCTTCTCTTTTGCTTGACCTAACATGTTTTCTACCATAGTCTGGACCTCTAACAATTTACTTAACACTCTTTTGGTTTGTTTTTTACTAGTTTCTAATCTACTGTAAAGGTAACGCAACCCAATAAGATAGCATAAAACAAAACCGAAACAGAATGAAACAAAAACGGAACAAAGAATAGTTGTATCAATTTTCTCTTTCTCAGGGCCGAACAACTTCAAACCTTGAGCCAACCATTTTTCCCATTTTGCCTGAGAAAATTCTAGGGATAGGCAGCTTGAAACAAAAACAAAATAAATCAAAACAAGAACACATTGTTTTTTGAAATGGTTACCCATTTTGTCGCCTTCCCTCAGGGGCAAGCAATTTTACTCACCTCCAAGCTTCAGGCGTTCCCCGTACGGGCCACCAAATGCCGCAGTCTGGCTAGGCACAAAATCACGAGCCACTCAAGCAGAAACAAACTTTATTTTTTGAAACTGCCGCCAATGTTCTGTACGCCCCTGGGAAGATCGCAGGTCCACCCACGCAGCATTCTCCCGGAACCCCCAGAGAATGTTCCTCCCCCAGAACTCCCTCCTACTGTACTTCCCCAACCAATGGGAACCCTCCAGGAGTCCCGTAGCAGGTAGCAGGCAGAGGTGAATAGCAGGAGTCCAATATCCATATGAATGCAAATCTTAACATAATCATATCATCTCAATGGCTAGCTGGAGTCACCTTTCAACCAAAAATGCCATGCATCATATACTTGGCTGACTCTTAGCATGCAGTCAAGGGGAGAAATAAAGAAAGTCCACGTGCTTCTGCCCCTTTCAATGCTTTCTTCACTCAAATTACTCAATATAATCTCACAATTATATTGACAAGAAAATGAAAATCCTTAATGCTAGGCACTCCAATAGACATAATCAATACACAGAAAGAATTCTAGATTAATTAATTCACAACAAACAATTCTAGATTAATTCTAAGCACTGCAAAACACACTTAATCATGACAGGTTAGTGACAGACATTCCCTCTTTGTGCTAAGTTCAAAGGTCTTAAGTCTTAGGCTTTGAGTGCAGCAGATACACACTCACTCAGACCATGGTGACCAGGTGATCAGGTCTGGAACCAAGGCAGGATTTTCCCGGCATGGAGTGGATGATCCCTTGAGTTGTAGGGAGAAGATTGGCCATAGGCAGAAATTTCCTCTCTCACCAAGGTCCAGAGGAGATGGCAGAGTTTGAGAGTGGTGAGGATCATGCAGAGGCTCAGGAAGGATGACATGTGATGGGATGTCAGGTCCTCACCAGGCTCTCCAGCTTGAGTGCTTCCTTGTTTTGGCTGGCTGAATCCCTGTTCATTTGCTCTATCATTTATACTAGATTTTGGGGGGTTTTGACCCCCCTTTGAATCCTAATCAGCTACCACCGGATTTCTCAGTGACATCATTTACCCTGGAGTCAGAAACAACTGGTCTGGTGGTCTCCACCCTGATCTTCTTCCTTTCCCCTCCTATCAGGTGTGGAGGCCATACTGGAGGGCTCTATGGGTGTGCCTGGTGAAACTGCAGGTTTCAAACTGGAGTTTTCTAAAATGGAGTTGCTTAGACTCAGGCCTAAGGCCTTCCTAACATAAAAAAAAAGCCAACTATAGAGCTGGGATTGTAGCTCAGTGGTATAGTGCTTGCCTAGCCTGTGTGAGGCACTTAGTTTGATTCTCGGCACTGCACATAGATAAAAATCCATTGACAATTAAAATAATATTTTTAAAAGCTGTTTTCAAGCCAAGATAGGCTTTCAAGAAAAGCAGATCATATCAGCACCTTGATCTTGAACTTTTAGACTCCAAAACTGTCAAAAAATAAATGCATGTCATTTAAATAAGCCAGTCTATGGTATTTTGTTCAAGTAGCCTGAACTGACAAAGAAATAGTATAAACCAACAATTTCACTATGCTAACCAATTCCTGGTTATGCTACAAGAGAAATGAGTGCTTACCTTCAAAACAACAGCTGTAGCAGAAGATCCACTTCAAATTTATTTATAATACTTAACAACTAGAAAGGATGAAAAATATAAGAAAGTTAGAATGAGTGAACACTTTGTGCTGGATTCATGTGATAAAATACTACTGGCCAATGAACAAGAACAGAGTGCTGTGTCACATGAAAACACAGATGGATCTCCTGGACTGAGGATCTGTCCAGAGAAAGATCCAGACTCTGAAGACAACCTGGAATCTCCCCCCCCCCCATTGATATGAAGGGGAAATCAAGCAAACTAGTGCATCATGACAGAGTTCAGAATTGTGGGTAATTTGGGAAGTGACTATTTAAAAAGGCACAAGGACCATTCCAAAGTTCTGGAAATATTCATACTTTCTAGCAGGCACATCACATATACATGCACAATTACATGTACGTTCATTCCTAAGGTGTGTGAAATCCAATGAAAAGAAAAATAACAGGAAGGAAGGACTCTATGCTCTATCATCCCCAAGCCAGTGACTAGATCCATATTAACAAGTACTATATTCCCACAATGACCCAAGGGAATGAGTTTGTGTATGCTGGGCACCCAGGAGAGCACTTATTCTAGAGAAAGGGGTCTCAATAGTTATTACATGCGCTCAGCATTCCAGCTTTGCCTCCTGAGCCTTGGTGCTTTCCATCCCCCACCCCCACCCCCACTGCCACAGTGCCCTGTGACTTCAGCTATTGTGATGCAAACACCAAGGGAGTGGGAAGCAGCCTGAGAGCCAAGGAGACAGCACCTAGGAGAGGTCACTCACTGGTCAGCAGGCCATCTCCACATTCAGGGGCAGGAGGGGGGACTTGGAGGAGGAGGCAGGGGAACCTGTCTTGGGTTGGTGTGGTGCTGGCAACAGCTGGCCCTCTTAGAAGAGCTCCCTCCATGGGGACATTGTAAGCTGCCCTCAAGAGGCTCCTAAGGCCAGCCTTCTTTGTCTCCACAGCCCCCCATGCCCTTCTCCTACATATTGTCTGGTTTTATTTTGTCTGTAGTAGAGAGAGGAGGCAGGGAGCCTGGAATGAAAAGACCTCTGAAGAATATCTAGTAAATCCGCATCAGGTAGGAAGGGGTCCCATTACTTCAAGACACCCTCAGGGGTAGCTGTGCTCCCTTGGGCAGCAGGCGTCAGTTTCTCCTGGGGGTTGAGGGTCTGGTGTGAATGCCCCCAAGAACACTGTCTTGAGTGGATCATCCCTCCCAAGACACTGACCGCCAGTTAGTTGGGCTGTTTGCTCTGGTGTCTGGGAGAGGATGGAGCACCCCCTGGATCCTCTCCTCTCCTGTGTCCAGGTTCCTGCAGAGAGTCACAGACTTCTTTCTGGGTCTGGAGCTGGAGCGGTGATGTCCAGGACAGAAGCTACAAGGTAAGGGGCACAGAAGCCTGTTGTCGGAGGGTCTGATGCTTTGTATTTTCCTCTTAGGGTCCAAGGCAATGTATTAGCCTACAGCAGGTAAAGGGGAGACCTGCTTATGGTCACACCCAGGTAGAGGGATGGAAGGTGTTTGGGGAGGGCTAGGCAGGGCTCTTGTCTCCAGAGGCTGAGTAGGAGGACCCTGGCCACCTGACCTCTCTCCGCAGCAGGCTGAGTGCACTTCATCCCCTGCTTCCTGGTTCATTCTGTGGCTCAGAGGCCAGGTAAGTGGCTCTGAAAGAGGAAGTCCCAGGAGTGATAAGGAGGATGTTGCTTGGAGGTCTTTCTCTCCCAGAAGAATCACAACACAGGCTGCTTACAAGGAACTGGACATCTTACCCTCCCGGAGAACCAGGAGGTAAGGAGCTTAGTCCTGTCTTCCCAGATGTACTCAGGTCAGTTGAGGAGACACTCCCTCTGGGAGAAGAAGGAGGGCAGTGGTGTTGGTCTGTCCAGGTGTTTGGAGAAAGTGATGGCCACTCTCAGGCTGAAAGCACCTCCTCGCACACAGGTCTTAGATGTCAATATGTGAGCAAGTGAGAACACATGCCCAGGATGCACAGTTGGTAAGAAGTGACCACTATGGCCGTTGTGTTTGTTTATTTCCCTCTACCTGCTATGGGAAGGAATGTAGGGAGGTGAGGCCGCTCAGACCTGGAGGGCATGGTAAGGGCTATTTCAACTGTTAATTTTTCCATTGATTCTGTGTGTGATTCTTTATGGGAGCTAGGAAGAGCCTGAGACAGAAGATGCAAGAGGGGAGGACCTTGGAGCATCTGGGGGATGGCAGGCCTTGCTCTCTTTGCCACAGGAAGTGCACCGTCCCTCCCTGGGTTTGGAATGGACAAGAGCCTGCTGTCCTCACCTGGAGGAGTCTTCCTACTGCATAGCAGGTTGGAGCTCTTTATGCATTTTTCCTGCAATTTCAGCAGCTCTCCACCTCTTCAACCCAGCCTCATGGAAATTTGGCTGTTACCTGCGGACAGGGGTTGGCTTTTCTCCATCTCTTCACACACCTAGTCATGCCCCACATGTGCTTACTGCCCATCCACCTGTGGCCAGATTTGGTGAGCTCCCTGCCTTCTCCAGGTTTAGCCGAACTGCTTGGGTTGTGCAGCTGCTATCTGGCAGCCCAGGGACTCTGACCAAGCCCCTGTCCCTAGGGTCTGCTTTCTCAGAAACAACTCTGCTTCCTCTCTGTAGGAGACTTGGCACAGGAGAGGGAGATGCAAAGGCTGGACCTATCAGGCCAGGGAGCTACCTTCTGGAGACTTCAATCAGAAGGGGTAGGGAGTTTTCAACTCTAGATTTCCAAAAGTGTTCTGCTTGGGTCCCTTTGGTGACCACAGGGACTTGAAAACCCTCATCAGTCCTGGGGGATGTTCTGGTTACTCCAAAGAAGTGTGAAGGTCATTGGGTGCCACAAAATATTTGTCATCAGGACCAAAAGGCCTCAAAAGCTCAGTGTGACTGTTGTGTGTCCACCAGGTTCACTGGAAACATGGCTCCTCTCAGCCCCTTTGCTGATTCTGGGTTGAAGGTATTTAATTCCTCCCTGTCTCCAGGTACGGTTTACAAACAGGCATGGAGAACCCAGCAGCAAGAAGTTTTCCCTGATATTATTTTTGGGTGCAGGCACAGGACTGGGGATGGAACCCAGCGATGCTTTACCTCTGATCTACATTCCTCATCCTTTTCACTTTTTATGGAGACAGGGTCTTGCTAAGTTGCTAAGGCTGGTCTGGAACTTGCAATCTGCCTTCTTCAGCCTCCTGAGAAGCTGAGATTACAGGCGTGTGTCACCAAGCCCATCGGGAAGTTGGCTCTGAAAGCCATAAAGGACTGTTGATCCTCAGGGAGTTGGGATGCAGGTGAGAGCATGAAAACTTGGATGAACAGCTTCCCTTTCTACAGACGCAGACGGTCAGTCTTCATAAAGTAATAAGAACACATGTCATTTTGTGCTACTAATAAATGCCTTATTTGTCCACCATGGCTAATATTTAGGAATTCTTATTACTTAGTCTGGGGACTACACTCTGGACATTTCTGGTGTCCTTCATTTTGTGCCTTGAGGAAGAGTTTCCCTCTGAGTTGATACTCTGACTACTACTGCTGCACACACACATACACACACACACACACACACACACACACACACACACACACAGAGAGAGAGAGAGAGAGAGAGAGAGAGAGAGAGAGAGGGAGAGATTGATTTTGTTGTAGTTGTTGCTCTGTGGTGGGGGGGATCAAACCCAGGGCCATGTAGGTGCCAGGCCTCACTCTGCCACAGCTACTCTGTGCTGGTGCACTTATTTTTAAAATTTCTAGGTCTTGATTATCCCCACAGGCTTTACTTGCATGTTTGCTGTGACAACGGATGGTCCTACCAGCAGGAGGCAAGGAACACAGGTGAGTCTGTCTACAGGTTGCAGAAGGTCCATGTAAGATCTTTCATGTTTGTAAGGAACACTGAGAACGTGTGTCCACGTGCAGCTCTGAAAGGGATGGGGAACGTGTTGTGTTCCTTTTGGGTACCATGGATCACTCACAGGAATTTGATGCAGGCCTATATGTTGCAGGATTTGTCCCCATGACCCAGATGTAAATCTGATGAAAACAGATCTTCCCTCAAGTCACCTGGAGTCAGGTAGGGGAGAGAAAGGCTGGAATAAAGAGGTGAAATGAAAGGAGCAGGTGGCAGAGACAGAGGTAAGTGTCCCTCTCTTCCCACCCCCAAGGGTATGTGAGAACTTCTGACCTGGCTTCCTAACCAGTTATAGGGAGGCCATTACCTCCCTGACAGGTCACCCAGTTCCACTTGGGCAATGTAGGGAGGTCTTTCTGGTCTTCACACTGGCAGAACAGAGTAGAAATAGGGCTTATCTCATCAGTCTAATGTGGTAATTAGGGTGTTAGATCAGGATGTTTGCCATGAGAAATGGGTGTCCCTGTCAGCTCTGAGAGGGACCGTGGCCTTTCCTGCACCGACATGTGAAGTGCATCTCAGGAATAAACAAGGAAAGTCAGAGAGACCGATGGGAACAAGATGGTAGGACGTTTGGGGGAGACGACTTCTCTGGAGGAGAGGAGCTGGTGGGTGATGGTTCTGGCCACCCATTTTCCTGATGCTCACTTCTTCCCCTTCAGGTTCCTAGAGTTTCACTTCCCAACCCCCATGAAGAATCACAGGTATTCCCTGGTGGGGAAAGAGGTTCTGGATCCTCCACACATCCACTTGATTTTCTGAGGCACTTGGTGAGGGTGGGGCCAGGGAGTGGGAAGAGATGGAGGCACAGGCCACCCTCTGCCCCCTTGTGTCCCCATGAGGTGTCAGGCAAGCAGTGAGGGTGGCCATTGTGCGGGCTGGGGTGTGATGCCCCTAGGGTCCTGCAACCTCCGGGTTCCAGTGACTGTAGTATGGCAACAGCTTGTGTGGATTCCTCCTTCTTCACTCCGTCTCTGCTCCCCAAAATCCCCTCTGATGCAGGGACAGGGAGAAGATGTGAGACCTGCCAGGTAGGTGCTGCAGGGCTCAAATCTGCCAGCTCACATTCCTGTCCTGCGACCTCCCGCCTGCCCATCTAGTCAGCAGATGGAAGCCTGCCATTTGTGAATTCTGTGAGACCTGGTTGTTTTTTTTCTTCTCTTTCCCAGTAAGGGTGGCTGAAGTTAGGGTGCTAGGACTAGATGATCTTTAGGACAAGTAGCCCTCTCCCTTGACCCACAGTGGCAACACATAGAGAAACATCAGTGTTTCAAGCAGTCAGCTGGAAAGCACACTGGGAACTTAGCAATATTTGGTCAGCCAACACCCAAGGCTCCTTTCAATCCTAAGAAGGTGAGTGGAAGTTTAGTCCAATCCCGAGCATTCAAATAAATGCAGAAAGAGCAACCTGTGGCTCACAGCTATAATTGTGAAGGTCATCTGTTCCTGGGTAAAAATGATTCTGAATTATCTTAGATCTTTGCTACACCTAGCCTTTCAGCACTGTGAACTGTGAGGCTTCCCTTTCAATGTCCTGAGAAGGGCATGGAAACTAAAGTCACAACACTGAAGGGCAGTTGGTGGGCTGCAGTAACTGTGGTTCCGACTGCACCTGTATACCTGTGAGCACACCTTTGGCAATGGGCCTTTTTCTCCTCCTCCAGTCAGGCCTGGAATTCATTTCCCCACGTACTGACCCTGAGTGGCTCTATGTGACTCCTTTTGGAATAGTGTGTTTGAGGCATGTCATTGGTCACCTTCCTAGGGCCTGCCAGGGAAGATGGCTTTTCTTAGTTTCTGCCCTTGTTCTGTCAGCACGTGGAGCTCTCTGTGCTATGAAGAATTCCAGAGTGAAAGTTCAAGTGCAGGGAGAGACCCGCCAGCCTGGCTCTTCCTGCCTTTCCTTCTGGGATCTGATATTCTAATGAGATGGGCTTCTGAGTCCAGCCCACGTTCCCTGACTGCAATGGCATGAGAGAGCTCAGGTTGGTCCAGCAGGGCTTTGTGTGATCCTCAGGTGAGTACAGGTAGCCCACTTGTGATCCTCAGGTGAGACTACTTGTTTTCTTCAATGTGCTCAATTACATTTCACTTCTCTCAGCTTTTGTTATTCATCTACAAATGTGATAAAGCAAAGATGACCCAAATAGACTACTTAAAATAGAGGAATAAGAGACTTTGCAGAAATTTGCATCAGCTCTAGGTTCATACCTGGTATATCATCAACTCTACTTCATTTATTTAGCTTAGGAAAGTTACATGGCCAAGGCCAGCATTAGAGAATGTAAAAGTGGTTCTGCTTAGAATGAAAGAACACTGTAAATTTCCATACAGTGCTGGGACTGGGGTTGTGGCTCAGTAGTAGAGAACTTGCATAGCATTTTTGAGGCACTGGGTTCAGTCCTCAGCACCACATAAAAATAAATAAATAAAATAAAGATACTGTGTCCATCTACAACTAAAAGATTATTTTTAAAAAATTCCACAAACTGATAAGAAAATCGAGTGAGGAATGAAATATTGGTGACAGGAATATTATATGAGCATTGCCAGTACTTGTCTTATGAAAAATAGACAATTGTTTTAAATTATTAAAATTCATTTTAATACATACACCTTTTAGGTTAAAATACCATTATTAATATTGCATCTATGCTTTAAACATGTGCTGTATGTTAAACAATGCATTCATTACCTCAATTAACACAGTAACATTCTGCAGAAGGTTTTACTACTCTTATTTAAGAAAAAAATGAAAAGGATATATAATTAACAATTATGTTTTTAAAATTTTATTCTAAGCTATGTCTGGCTACATTCAAACCTGATGTTTTACAAAAAAGGATAAACTGGCTAGATGTGGTGGTGCATGTTTGCAATCCTAGCAGCTTGGGAGGCTGAGGCAGGAGGATGGCAAGTTCAAGGCCAGTCTCAGTAATGTAGTAAGGCCCCAAACAACTTAGCAAGACCTGTCTCAAGATAAAAAAAATTAAAAGGGCTGAGTATGTGGCTCATAACTCCTGGGCTCATTCCCCAGTATCTAAACAAGCAACCAACCAAAAAACAAAAGAATAAATGGTTTTTAAGCCAATTTTACTTAGTTTATTCTTTTTTGAAAATATGTTAGATTCTCTACATCATATTTTCTTTGATCCTATGGTAGTTCAAATATGCAAAATAATGACAGTCATCATTCAGATTCACATTCAAGTTTATTGATGACTTTCCATTCTCACTGCATATGTTGCAGGCGTTTTCATTCTGGGAATGACATTATTTGTAGAGGAAAGAATTACTAACAACTGCAAAGCTATTGAGTATTTCTCATGTGTCCCTCTGGTCTCATTCCTATTTAGATGTGTGTAGGGACTATAGAATCAGAGCTATCTCTACCCCCATTATTTCAGGTACGTGTGGGAAAATAATGGGCTTTGTGCATGTGAATCCCACATGCAATTTTGAAAAATTACTCCCTTGTTCATATTTCTGCAAGACTAAAATGAGATGCCCAAGGTACATGTTCACAGTGTTTAACATCTGGTCAGTTTCTTGTGCTGCCTCTTATTTCAATAAAATACTTGGAATCTTTCCAATTGCAGTCACATCAATTCCCAGAATCCTTGTAAAAGTTTACTTATAAGTGTAGGATTGAAAGATTAAAATGAAACGCAGTATGTAAGCAAAACATTATTACAGTGGTGGCTGATGGCAAGCATTTTTGGCAACTTAAACTAGTCTGCTGTTCTAATCACAGTGTAGCCATTTATTTAATTTCCCTTTTCCTGTGAGGAAATATACTCCAACCCACTTATTGATGCTTATGCCATGTTAGTCATTATGTTAGGCAATGGAAGAAAAGATGAATAAGAATTGATCCTTGCCCTTGAGGAACTCATAAACAGAGACAGCCACTGTGGAAGCTTTTACAAGGATAACTATGATCAGAGCTATAACAGAGATATAAAAATACTTCTATGAATACCTAAAGAAGCAAGACATGAAGAGATGTAATGAGTTAGGTTTTGAAGCCTGAATAGTATTTTTATATAATACAGAAAATGATCATTCATGAGCAGCAAATGAAATTATATTAGGCAAAAATGTTAAGGGGAAAAAATGTGTGGGCACAGGAGCATGGACCAATCCAAGGGACAAGGAGTACTTGCAGGGATGAAGTAGAGATTAATAAATAGGTTTGTAGTGGTTCAGTAGTGGGGGGATTAAGCACCTTATTAGTGAATGTGAACTCTTTTATTATATTAATTTTTTTTGATTTGTTCACATACACCTAACAGTTAAAATAATTGAACTATAATCCCAGTTCCAATATAGGCATACATATTGATACACTACAGTTAGCCATCATTATTCATGGAGATTGGTTCCAGGATCCCTGTGTATGCCAAAACATGTGGATAATCAAGTCCTTTGTTTATAATGATACAGTACTTAAATTGTCTTATTAAATATGTAGAGAAATGGACTGTGAACTGAAGAAATAATAAACCATTTGAAAGCTATTAATCTGTCAAAATATTTTTCTTGAAATTATTGAGAAACTATAATTAATAGACTTCATTGTTATAACTTTTCTGAATCATTGTAGAATGATCTATAATACGGCAATTCAAAAGACTAGTAAAAGTTCATTTCTATATGTTTAAGTGCTGATACGCCTGAAGAAAGAATTCATAGATATATGGAGCTCTATTAAAAAAAGCATGTCATGGAATACATTTTTTATTACAAAATACCAGTTGTATAAATTGTGCAAATTGTTTTTGCTGACAATTACCAAATTGATGCTTGAAATACTATTGCTGAAAATAATATTAATTAGAAAAGCTACATTATTATATTTTAAGACTTTATTTGAAAATCATTGCAGCTATTTGCTTAGAATATACAACTATTTAATTTTTTAATGTATAGAGATAAGTTATATAAGCAGCATATTTATATTGTTTGGACAAAATGAAAGATAAATCACATGAATATTTCAAACATCCATTTTTGGAATGTTCTTTCAATAACATAAGTTTCCTTTAAAAGGACTTTATAATTTACTCATTAAAATGTTTACAAGTCACTATTTGGAAATTCAGATGGGTATAAGGTTCTCACAGGAAAGAATTATCAGTTTTGATATTTTGATGTTTTAAATTTGTGCTTCAATATCATTATTATCTATGATCTGTGGTCTATTTCCATTAATATCTTTATGTCCTTTTTCTACTTTGTGACATGTTAATTCTTATTAGATAAAATAATCTTAAAGTATAGTCAACAGAACATAAGTAAACACAATGGGTAGCATGTGATGACTGAGAATAAAGTTTATGGAACCACCCACTTTTCCCTTAGGTTATCTTGACATTCACAAACAGAAGGAAGTTATTTGTATGTCATTGTAGACTATTACCAATGAATGGATTAATTAAAAGCAACGCTTTTTGTAGTTTTCCTTAAATAAGATTTCTGGATAATATTCTAATATTTTGTTATAGACTACCTTTGTGCTGTATGAACAAGTGCTATTTGATCCACAAAGCTCAAGATCCCACAATTGAAAATGATTTATAAAGTAAGATCAAAAACATGTACACTGCAGGATTTACCAAAGCATTGGCATTGTCACTTTCTGAAGAAGCTGCCACTGTTTTGTCAGAAGAAAAAGGACAACTTGTTAATACCTATCTAAATCGTGAGTCCAGAGTTTCTTGCATCCATTATTAAGTGGGCCTAGTCTCTCTTGGATAAATTGGAAAATAATGGGTTATAGGAGAAAGAAAAAAGTACCTTAAGTCAGGGATCATTGATTACCTAGCCGTCAGCAAAAGAGTTAATACAATGAAAGTAGGAGGAAGCACATTCTGTGAAGCTTGGTAACAATAACCATCAGTAAAAGGAGTTTAGTACCATGAATGCCAGGACTCAATCATATTTTTAGATATATGTTTTTCAAAGAAAGGCAAAGTACCTGTGTTTGAGTGTGAATCAAAAAGTTAAAATTGTAACTAATTGTTGCAGGCCCAAATGGAAATAGCATAATTCCTAAACATGTCTTTGTGAAGTAAGGGGTCAATTATAGGTGTTGTTTGGCCAGGTAATCCAGAAATATTTGGAGTCTTCCAGTGGATTAAGAAACAAACAAACAAACAAGAAGAATATTTCTTCCTGTCCTTCAGGTGATTATTGTTTAATGGGGCTAAAAACTTGCACACATTGTTACAAATATTGAATGTCTCACCTCTAACTGGTGGGAAAGTGATTTCAGATAAATCTTGAAAAATGAAGTGGTGTGGATCTTAAAAAACAAACAAACAAACAAACAAAGAAAAAAAAAAAACTTACACAGTAGACATGAAGGGGGGGGGAGGGAAGTATATGCTTGTTTCACCCATTTAAAAACACAGTGTGTTTAGAAAATGGTGAAATATGTTGTGTGGTTGAAATGTAAGCATGTTTTTATAAATAAGTATGGAAAGATGTTACTAAAATAAGGTTTTGTAGGCTAGATTATGGATACCCTTGTATATTCAACTGACACTTAATTATCCTACCTTATTCTATAGCCTTCTTCTAGGAAAAGACCCTGACTTATAACAGGTGATATATGTAATGTTCAACAATACTGCCAGGTGTGGAGGCAATGCCTATAATCCCAGTCTTTCATGAGGCTGAGGCAGGAGGATTGCAAGTTCCAGGTCAGCCTCAGCAATTTAGCAAGGCCCTAAGCAACTCTTTGACTCTAAATAAAAAAATAAAAAGGACTGGGGATGTGGCTCAGTTGTTAAGTATCCCTGGGTTCAATCCCAGGGAGGGGGGGGGACAAAACAAAACAAACAAACAAAAATAGTGTTCATCAAATGGAAGGTACTGCCTTTAATTAGTATAATGATTTTGATTAACATTCTACTCAGTCATTTAATTGGATTCTATTTTATCTAGTCATGACTATTAGATAAATGGTCTATGAGAATATATAGATTTTGAAACAGCAAAAATTCAGTTATATTGGCTTCCTCAAGCATCACTCCTAGTCTTCTGCCTCTAGGACTTTCTAGGACATTGTATAGCAGCATATTATTGATTATCATCTGTCATTAACAACAGACATCAAAATCAGACAGATTTATTAACATTTTTTTTTCCTTTTACTTACTACCAGCATTAAAGAACTTATTTTCTTATGCAATTAATCATAATACTGATATTATACTATAGCCTGCTTGGCTACTTCTTCTGTGATTGAAAAGTGATTTTATGACCTAACACACTACTCCACCTTTCTCAGTGGGCCAACTTTGTATAATAATTACATGTCATACTCAGCACCTATCATATTTTGTTATAACTATTAAAGAGTTTTCCCTTATATGAAGCCTTGTCATCTTTTCAAGGGTGAGTTAAAGGTAAATCCACCCAACATGAACCAGACCTCTGGCCATAAATGATTAGATCAAGTATAAGTAGCTAGCTAAATATATTCTTGTGAATTTGAAATATAGTGTAAAATTTAGTTTCTCTTGAGGAAGATGAAAAAATCACCTGATTACTTGTGAGTAGCTTATCACTATATTTTATGTCCAGTGTCTTTACTGTTTCAAAACAGAAATAACCTGCTTGCCACTAGAGTTTATAACACACACACACACACACACACACACACACACACACACACACACACACTGATTGTACATAGAGATAAGACTAGAAAGGCAATTTTGAAAACCTAGAGGGCATTTCAATTTGTTTCCAGTCCTTGAAACTTAACTGTATTCAAGAACCTTGAGATCCACAAATTCATTCCATAGCCTTATATTTCATATCCCTATTTAGCTCAAATCAATGCAAAAAAGCTTCTCTTATTTACTACATAAATACTTGATAGTATCGATTTGTTTATACTTCTTATCAGGGACCTTAATTAAATGTCTACTTTTTCAATTTTAGTTTTAACTGATCCATAATAGCATAGAATTATACATATTAATAGGGAAAACATATAATATTTGGTGATACATGTATACATTTGGTAATATTTAAGTCAGGTTAAACATATCTATCTCTTTAAACATTTATCACTTATTTTGAATGAAAATGTTCAAAGTCCCTTCTTCTATTGTTTTGAAATATATACTGCATTACTACTATACATAGTCACTCTACTGTGCCATAACACATGAGAACTTCTTGCTACCAATTCTAACTTCACAATCATTATAAGCTCTACTTTTTATACAGTCTTGTAATCTAGCTGCAGGATATCACTTAAACTAACACCAGTAACCATTTATAGAAGTAATATTTTTAGTATAGTGATCATGTTTCCCTGAATTATAAACATTATGTGTTTAATATATATCAATGTCAAATATTATGGTTTGAACATTCATAGGATATATTTTTAAACTAACCATGAAGTGAAATAATCCAGACTCATAAAGTCAAGCGTTGAATATTTTTTTCTCATATGTATATTCTAGACAGAGAAAAAGGGAAAAAAATAATTTCATGGAAATATAAAGATCAATAGAGTAGAGGAACGGGATCCACAGGGAAATAATAGAGGAGGGCATAGGGAAATACTGGGGGAATTATGCTTGTACATAGATATAAAATTATAATTCACTAATTGAAATAATACTAAAAACAACAATAGTAGTATACATGAGATCAGTAGAGTAAAACAAGTGGATAGGGGAAGGATCAGGGGAGAGGAAGGGGTAGTACTGCGGAATGAGATTGATCATGTTATGTTATGTGGACTTTAAAATGTGGCACAACAAATTTTACTATTATGTATAATTATAATGCAATAATAAAATAACTAAAATATAATAAACTTTTTAGCCATGAGCACTTGAAATCTAATTTTTACACATTTCAATTAGTGAACTACTTTTCTTGACTGACATGGATAGTGTTGATTGTTTTACCAGGAATTCTAGTAAGAATATCCACATTTCTGAAACTCCATGTTCTGAATGCATTTTCTTTGCTTTCAATTCCAGTTATAATGGCATTATAGCAAGGCTAAAAAATAGTGCCATCCATGATTTCTTTGCTTACATAAATTATTAAGAAAGGTACTGGCAATATTTTATCTGAATACTTGGCTACATAACAGAAACATTTGGACTAAACTACAATGTTGAGCAAAGTTCACTCCCTCAACACCATTTCTCCTCCACATTCTTACACATAGAGTTAAAATAATGAAAAAGGAAAACAAAAACAATACTTTAAAGTACAGATTAAATGTCAAACTATGTATTCACTATGAAATTTTGAAAAGAAACAGATTATATTTCATAGCTATATTGTCTGAGACATCAGATTGCTGTTGTAGATCACACTTGATTTTTCTGGCTTTTGATCTTTTCCATCTACCAGCTGGACTCTAACAATTTTG
The DNA here is from genome assembly GCF_047511675.1 of Marmota flaviventris. Taxonomy (NCBI): domain Eukaryota; kingdom Metazoa; phylum Chordata; class Mammalia; order Rodentia; family Sciuridae; genus Marmota; species Marmota flaviventris. The sequence goes on from NC_092519.1 coordinate 3,284,082, forward strand.
TATCCTACTGTGTAGAATTCGATTGCCCACAGATCTATAAAATTGCGGTGTTATTAGGTAGCAAGCAAAACTATTTTCTTGTGATGACCAACAGAGGAAAGGTTAAAAAAACAACCTTTAGCTATGGCCTCTGCTGAAATGAATGGATTTTATATTGTACATATACAGGGAGACCCTTTATCAACCTTGATGAATTTGGATGGAGGATCACAAGCCTCCATCCTTTGTGTTATACCACTAAATATTTCCAACTGTATTATGGAACAAATTGCCCCCATAATATTTATCTCAACTTAAGTTCTCAAAGTAAAGTTTATTTTATTTTAATAAAATGTTAAAGCTATCTATTTATTTTACAGGAGTACAGGGGATTGAACCCAGAGGTACTTTACCACTGAGACACATCCCCAGCTTTTTTTTAAATTTGAAACAGAACCTTGCTAAGAATTGGTGAGGCTCGTCTGGAAAAAACTAAGGATTGATACACAAGTATTTGTGTTTTATTTCCTTGAGTAGTTGACATTTAAATAGAGATGAAGGGGAAGAGTAGGGGGAAAGGGTAAGCCAAAGTAAATAAGTATTATATAAGGATGTATATTATTAGGAATTAAAGAAGATGATGACAAAGCAAAGAAAGTCATGAAAAGGAAGGTGGTATGAAGGACATTCTAGATGGAAAAGTGTGAGTGAAACCAGGGAATCTGAATATCATAGTGTATATTGCACAACAGAAAGTAAGTTGATCTAGTTTGTGCTTCAGGCATAAGAGGAATCAGGGCTGGTCTAAAGAACTTACCCATTAGTACATGAGGATGAATTAGAAGGAATACTAATTACATATGATGTGTCTAACACACTGCATATGAGGCCCAAAGTCACAGACATTTTTGTGTGTACACACACACACACACACACACACACACACACACAGTAGCTTATGGATGTTCCTGGAATATTATTGTAGACAATACAAACTGCCCCCATTGCAGTTTTTCATTCAGACAAGTTCCTAGGGACATGAATTATTCTAGGGAGTCAGTCTCCTGTTTTAGCATGTAAAACAACAGTTGTGTTCCCAAAATGCAGCAACATTTCAAACAAGTGTCTTTTAATTTTATGGAAGAGGGGGCCTAGCTTGATCAGCATTCCGTTCTCCCTAGGATTCAAATATGCTTAGGCACATCTGGAGGACAGGTGAGGCAAGCCCACAGGGTCTATATGTAGGATAGACGGAATCACTTTTTGGAAAAGAAAGTTTGTTTTGAATGAAGAGGATGTCAAATCTACATGGTTTTAGTACCTTTTTCTTTAGTCATCCAACAGAGGATACTTCTGAGTATAGTTTAGTCTCTATTTTTCATTCTCAGGACTCAGCTTCACATGTTTTCTTATGATCTACTTCCTAGTGAGGCAGGCGGTCTGCAATTAAAACAGAAAATCTGTCTAATTTAACCCTCTATAATGTTACAGTGCAAGGCTGAACTACTATGGGATATTATGACTCAAAATAATAAGAAAAAGGGCCTTATCTATGGATATTCCTTATGATATTAAAATGATACAAATCATAAAGTCATGAGATGTCAAACAATGCTCTAATGTTTTGAAGGGACTTCAGAAATATGCAACCTGTGTTTCTCAAATTTACACAATTATAGTATTACTATATGTCAAGATTTTGCAAATTGGGGTCTATGGAATCCTGGAAATCCACAGATATATTCTTAATGGGCTACCAGTTTTCTACAATAAGTTTTTATTTGTTGTCTTTCCATTTTATTTATAAACTGTAAAAATAATGTCATCATATTCCAGACCACCTGGATAAAATGAACTAAGCATTGTCATATAATTTTATTAACTACATGATGTTTTAATTGTAGGCTAATGAAAATGTGAGATAGATTAAATATGCAAACAATGTATTTGAAACTGATGAGAGCAATACTATTATATCACACAGTCCACATGAAAATTTCACACTAATTTAAATGGAGAAAACTTGTAAAAATTGAGTTGCCCCAAGACACAAGGTGAGATAGCCATGTTGAATACTCATGAAGAAATTGTAGTGTAGCAGGAGTCATTACTATGTTCAATTGGTAAGGACTAATGTATTTATTAGGATGTATAACCTTTTACATAAATTTAATATTATAAATTTGCATTTTGGTGCATGAATGTTTTTATTTACTTGGTAAATATGTTCAAATTGTATAGGTATATAAGACCTATGAGGATGTGTTTATTAGATTTCCGATAGTGCACATTTAACTAGTCATTACAAAAATTTTAAGAGTCAACACCTGAAATGTTTTTCACTCATTTATATCCAAATATTTTTCAGTTTTGGGAAAAACCAAAACAAAAGTGTTTTGTACTCTTCTGAGAGATATATTAAGTATTTCAGAACCATCTAAGGCATGGCCAATGTCTTGGCACCACTAACTCCAGAGTAAGACTAGACAAACTTTATGTTCTCTAATTATGCCACTGTAATTAAAAAAAAAAGAAAAGAAAAAAGAAAATTAAGAGACATGAGTGAATAATGCCAACTAATTTAAAATTGAGATTGAACTGAGGAATTTTCATAAGAACAACTTTTAATGTTGTTTTAATTTCTTTTTGGATCATATTCAGATATAACACATATCTATAAATAAGGCCTTGTGCTATATGCTGTCAAACCTAAGAGAAAGATGTATTCTTGCTTTGTATATGACTAAAAGAAGGATCAGAGGAATTAAGTCATCCAAGGGTCATAGAATAAGGGGTATGATTGACACTTATTTACAAGTCTTCTGACCCCCAAGTCCCTTGATCTTTCCACTTATCATACCAGATCCTTCTGAATTTACTTCTTTGTTCTATCTAAAATTCACTTTTTTATAAACAAGTGAACTTTGCCCATATTCTTAGTAAAGAATATGATCTTTAATTAGATGTCAGTGACTTCCTGCATGACTTGAGCTTTGAGATATTCTAGTTTCTCAATAAGTTCACATTTATCTTGACTTTTTAAACTTTTATTATTAAATGTACATAGTTCAAATACTATAAGATAGTTAAAATATGAACCTTCCAAGTTTAAGTACAGAAATATTTTAGTCAGCTTTTATGAATTTTACATGCTTTTTTTTGTACTGGCTAATTGAACCCACGGGTGCTTAAACAGTGAGCAACACCCTCAGCCCTTTTTATTTTTTATTTGGAGACAGGATCTCACTAAGTTGCTTACGGCTTCACTATATTGCTGAGGCTGGTTTTGAACTTGTGATCCTCCTGCCTCAGCCTACAGAGCCACTGGTATTTTAGGCAAGCACCACTGTGTCAAGCTCTCCAATTCTCTGGGGTCTTTTAAAAGGATGGCTTACTTGAGTTGCAAATTACCAGACTTTTTCAAGATGGTAACAGGGTTTATATTTTTTTCCTTATTTTGTCATTGATTGAAATAATTTATGTAACAATGTCAACAGATCTGACAACTTTAACTGGAAATTGCAATCAAAATCGTGCCAAAAATATTAAAATTGTCAACTTTTATACAATAAACTGTCACAATTCAGTAAGATTTAAGGAAAGGCAAATACTTTCTTGGGGAGAAAATCAAGGCTAAAAAGATTAAAGAATAAGAAATTACTCTGAATTTTCAAACATTTATAGAAGTAACTTCTTATCAAGGCCCCCATCCCTCCTATGTAATTTTAATTGAAACCCTTCATCTTAGACCTATTTTAGCCCAGTATTTGAAATTCTAAAGTGAAAGATCCTAAACTTTTTATTTCCATCAAAGATATCTCATGGAGGGTATGGGCAATTGAACTAAGAGGTGCTTGACCACTGAGCCACATCCCCAGCCTTATTTTGTATTTTACTTTGAGAGACAGACAGGGTCTCACTGAGTTGCTTAGTGCCTCACTAAATTGCTGAGGCTGGCTTTGAACTTGTGATCCTCCTGCCTCAGCCTTCCAAGCCCCTGGGAAGCAAAGACTTTTTAAAAAATGTCATTTGTTTCTATTACTTGAATTTTAGGGATGTGAATATCTTATAAAATTAATGTTGAGTTGTCATCCTTCATAATATAAAATATATGCAGCATGTTATAGAAATATTTCTGAGGAAAATAATATGGAGATGAATAGAAACTTTTAATTCATAATCCTACATTTAAAGAGAAAATATATTAAACATATTGAGTGAATTTTTAATAGGCACACTTCTTTTGAGTGAGTGTGAGACAATATGATTAATTAGAATACTTTAATACAGAGAGCAACAAAGACACAGGTATCCTTTTTTTAAAGCAAAGTTAAACATTTTCAAAATATCTCTGATATCATTTGCTAAAGCTATATATCATGTGAGGGAAGAAACAGATTGTGATGAATTTCAAACATTTTAGTGAACTTGTACATTTTTAAGTGGGCCATGAACTTGAAATACATCACTTTTAAAAAATCACTTTGTGGGACCACTCTGAAAAAGTAGAATAAAACCACTCCATGTATAAGATAATAAACTGCATTTTTCTCTTTTTATATGTGTTGAGGAGTTAACAGCCTCCAGCTCCTGCCACATATTCATGCCCTGCTGCATATGAATGGGGAAATAAGCACTCCCACAGATACTTACAGGAATGTAAATTGACACAACATTTTGGATAGTAATATGGAATACCTCTTACATGTGGCAAAAATTTACACATGGCCACTCATCTGTGAAACTTACTCTAAACTATAGGAACAATGGATAGAAAAAAAATGGCAAGGGGGCATTTGTTAAATATGCATACTCAAAGAAACCAAATATTGCCCAAGGCTTAAAAAACTATTTCAGGTAAGCTAAGATTGTTTATGGCTAAATGGTAAAACTTTCTATGTTTATTATACTTCCACTTCTCCTTTCCATGGATGAAATTTTTTTTAATATCTTTTATTTTTATTTTTACGTGGTGCTGAGGATCGATCCCAGTGCCTCATGCATGGTAGGCAAGTGCTCTACATCTGAGCCACAACCCCAGCCTCATGGATAAAATCTTAACATAAAAAAATTATGTAGCATTATGGATGCAGAGGAAGGGAATCTGGATCAAAAGTTATCTTGTTCTATGGGCACCTACCAGCCCCTTTATAAGATATAGCTCACTTCTGGTTTGGGGGCATGACACTCTGTTAGCAGCTGTTGAAATGCCTATAGTTAATATATAACCTACAGTGTTTTCTCTTAGTAGAGTAATGTGCAGGGGTTTCTAGAAGAATATCTAGCCAATTATTTTGCTGACGAGGCTTCTCTTCATGATTCGTTGGTGTTGCTTATACTGTGAATTATTCCATATATTTCATCTACTCTTTAGCTTTGGGATATTAATCTTGAAGTCTTTGCAATTTTGATCCCAAGGAACAATGCTAACTTAATTCTAATATGCTGCCAGGGCATGATAGTGCATGCCTTCAATCCCAGCCACTCAGGAGGATGAGGCAGGAGGATCACAATTTCAAAGCCAGCCTCAGCAATATAGCAAGACTCTGTCTCAAAAGGGAAAAAAAAAGACTGGATTGTAGCTCAATGGTAAAGCATCATTGAGTCCAATCCCCAATAACAATAAACAAACAAACAATCCTTATTATACTATTTTCTTTCCCCAGTTCCTGATGGGAGCTTCTAGACCCATTTCATATCTGATGAAAATTGTGACAAACCCTCTCCATTATCAAATATATAATATCACCATTCCTACTCTACTACAACCACTCCAAGTTTGTTTGGGGAGCTACTTTTTTCAGATTGCTATAGGGGAAAGTATATATATATTTAAAAAGCCCTATGCTTTAAGCTTCTCTTTCTTTTAGAAACTTATCAGTAATGCTGTTTTGTCTCCCTCTTTTCATCCCACCCCCTCTGCTTAATCCCAGGACAAGGATTTCTGGGATGGGAACACTGATCATTATTTAGATGATGTAGGCACTGTTTTTATCCTCTTTGGCTCCTGTCATATTTCTCCCAGCATGGAGAAGTTTTATTCCCATTTCTCTATAACAGGAACTTTCCTTAAGTCACAATCACTGTCCTCTCTACATTGCAGATTATGGTAAATATCTGTGCTCAAATGGAAGATGTGTTCTTCATATGTACAGGAAAGTTTTCAATTTTACAAAGCCTTTTTCTTCTCAAAAAAAAAATCATGGTAAGAGCTGGGGCTGTAATTCAGTGGTTGAACACTCACCTATTACATGTGAGGCACTGGCTTTGATCATTAGTCATTAGAAATATTTAATTATATATCTAGTCACAGATAAAAATGTCCAAAATAGTGTTAATACAAAAAGCAGTTTCAGGAACTGGAGCTGTGGGTCAGTGTTAGCAATGTGTGAGGCACTGGATTCGATCCTCAGCACCACATAAACAAAGTAAAAATTCATTGGCAACTAAAACATATTTTTTAAAAAGCAGTTTTCATACAATGTATATAATATTCATTAGACTACATATCTTTTTGGATACTATTATCGGGGATTTTCAGTTTTCCTATCATATTTCTTATAATCATTGCATTTTTAATAAAGAAAAAATATAGATACAAAGATGTAACTAAATATATCTTAAACCAACAAGCAGTGTCTCACCAGTAAAATACTAGTGATATTCTTATTAAAAAAGAAAAAGAATGAAAAATTGTAAGGCTCATATTTACTTTAATATCATTCAGAATGCATTAGATGTTGCAGTGAGAAATGCAATGAAATTAGAAGACAGAATTACTATAAAGGTAGAAAATAAATTATTAGTATGGATAAATGACACATTTGGTTATAATTCTATATAACAGACAAACTGTTATAACTAAAAAGATTTCAAAAATGTGATGTTTTAAAACAAGAATATAAAAATCATTGGCTATCCAGTAAAATAGTAAGCCATTATCAAACAAATAAGTCACTCATATATCAATAGAATATACAAACAACCAAGTAATAAAGTTAGGAAAAAATGAAAAAGCTTTAGGATAGAAAATGATGTTTTACAGAGAAATATAAATGGTTGAAGACAAAAATATAAAACCTTTTTTATGACCAGATGAGAATTTGTTAAGTTGGAAAGATGTCAGTTTAAAAATTAAAGAACATTTGAATTGTTTCCAAATGACTTTAAAGATTAAATGTGCTTTGTATGGTCTGGGGATATGGCTCAAGCGGTAGTGTGCTCGCCTGGCATGCGTGCGGCCCGGGTTGGATCCTCAGCACCACATACAAACAAAGATGTTGTGTCCGCCGAAAACTAAAAAATAAATATTAAAAAAATTCTCTCTCTCTCTTAAAAAAATTAAATGTGCTTGCAAATAAAATCAGAGTATCATATATGAACATATGAAAAAAATAAATCAACCTTGAAATTATGTCAAGTCTTTTTAGGTATACATGTTCTTGTGCTTGAATGTGTCTCATTAAATCTCAGGTTTACCAATGTGACAGAATAAAAGATGGAGTCTTTAAGAGGTGATTAGTCCATGAGGGCTCCTTCCGCACTAAAAGAATTAATGACCTTGTACAGTAGAATCATACAGCATGTGGCTAGCTTTTTCTTCAGCTTTTCTGCCATGTGTTCACATAGAGGTCCACCCCTCTGTAAGAGGAAACATCACCATACAACAAAAGCCAAAGTTGCCTTGAGCTTGGAATTTACAGTCTTCTGAAAAATGAGAAATTAATCTTCCTTAAAAATTACCCCGTCTCAGGTACTTTGTTAGTGCAGCACAAAAGGAACTGAAACACATTTTCTCAAAGTATACAGAAAGGGTCTGGGCAACATTCTAGGGCTGTATATGTACATATTTGAGTCAACGGGAAGAGCAAGGAAATTTAATTAAGCCAAAGTTGCTTAATATTATGGCATAAAACATAAAATACCATGAAGTCCTATAGATTTACTAAGCAATGTTTTTTTTTTGAGTTTTATTTATTTATTTTTTTAATTGTGTATGACAGTACAATGATCTTGACATATCATACATTTGAATCAAATGGGGTATAATTTCTCATTTTTCTGAGTGTACAGGTTGCAGAATCACATTGGTCATGCAGTCACATATATACATACAGCAATACTAGTGTCTATTTTATTCTGCTGTCCTTCCTATTCCCCCCTTCCCCTCCCCTCCCCTCCCATCACTTCTCTCTATCCAATCTAATGTGACACACTTCTTTTTTTTCCCCTCACATTTTCATACATGTATTTTGTATAGTGATGAGGGTCTCCTTCCATTTCCATGCAATTCCCCTTCTCCCTCCCTTTCCCTCCCACCTCTCTTCCCTATTTATTGGTAATCTTCTTCTCATGCTCTTCCTCCCTATCCCATTCTGAGTCACCCCCCCCCCCCCCGCGTTATATCAGAGAAGACATTCAGCCTTTGATTTTTAGGGATTGGCTAACTTCACTTAGCATAATCTGCTCTAATGCCATCCATTTCCCTGCAAATGCCATGATCTTGTTAATTTTTAGTACTGAGTAATATTCCATTGTGTATAAATGCCACATTTTTTTAATCCATTCACCCATTGAAGGGCATATAGATTGGTTCCATAGTCTAGCTATTGTGAATTATGCTGCTATAAACATTGATGTGGCTGTGTCCCTGTAGTATGCTCTTTTTAGGTCTTTTGGGTATAATTCAAAACAAATATTTCCACTCATTTCTCACAAAATGCACCTTATAACTATAAAGAATAAAATTTATAATTTGGTACTTCAGATGTCAAAGACAAAGCTAGCATTAAAAAATGCCCAATTCTATGTATTAGAAACTAAATGAAATGCAAAAATAAAGGGGAGGAGAAAAATAGGGGAAGTAAAATATTTTTACTTAAAATGTTACATTTATTTAAATAAATATTGCTTGATGAAAGATCTAGAATTATATTCTTATAGACACAAAGAATTGGTTAGTATTTATGTAACAGACTTTAGGAAAAAACTTAGGACTGAAAGAACTTCTAGCAACAGAGACTCAAAAATAAGTAATTAAAAAAAAGAATAAATATGAATGATAAATGCTAAATAAAGTATTTTAATATGTATTAAATAAAGTATTAAATGATTTATTTAATTGAAGTAAAGTATTATTAAATTATGTGATATAGGTTTATAAAACAAAAGACTAAATCTTTCATGAAAAAGAAAGAAATTATGTCAATAATTCTTAGGGGTCTGAAACTCAGTGGTAGAGCACTTGCCTAGCATGTGTGAGGAGGCACTGGGTTCTATCCTCAGCACCAAATTAAAAAAAAAAAAAAAGGTATTGTGTCCATCTACAACTATAATAATAATAATAATAATAATAATAATAATAATAATAATAATAATTTCTTTAGTATACTAAACAAGGTCTTTACAGGTTTGGCCCTATATAACTTAATTCAACTCCTTTTCTCTCATTTCTCCTTTACACACAGGCACAGTGAAGTTGATTATCAAGTAACAAAATTCCACAGCTATGGAGGGCCTAGTATTCATTTGTAACATAAATAATAAAATTAAGTTCTGTGGGATGCCATTTACATCTATTATCTCATTTGACTTACACAAAAATCTTATTACAAGAAAAATATTAATTACCTTAATTATTTATTACTAATTTATCTGTCTTAATTTTCTATCTGATTTCAATTCTTCAAATATTAATCACTATTTTCTATTTTATTTTTAAAATAAAAATTTAATATGGTCTTTTATATTGGTATATTTCATAAAATCATGGTCCTATTATATGATTAACTATTACAAACCTGTAAAATAATATTTATGAATATATGTATTACATAAGAATTCTTATCATATTGATCTATTAAAATAAGGGGAAACCTATTTTATGAAAATCTCTTTCTATACATATGATTAGAAGTAATTATATCAAAAGTCAACATATATTTCAATATTTTTCCTATGACTATGAAATTATTTAAAAATTTTAAGTATTCACTATTTCTACTTGAAATGCAGAAATAAAACACATCCCCAAATTAGCAATTTCACTTAAGAAAAATCTATAGAAACCCAACATGTGGGATATTTTATTAAATAATAGGGTGTTAAAATTTCTGCTTTCACCCATTAGGTACTAAGAGAAGCAGGAATTCCCCTCTTTCTATGGAAAACTAGAAAACCAGACAAAATACATGAATCAAAGGTTTTAAGAAACTGCTCATCAAATGGAGCACGGGACTATGATCCCTGACCAGGATTGAAAAAAAAAAGTGACCCATTCTATGGGCCTAGCCTGATTTCTAAAGGCATGTGCTATCATAACACACAGACAAAAGTAAGAAGCTAGAGTACTGTGGCTTTCCTGAATTAAGAGGAAAACTACTGGGGCCAGGGTTGAGGCTCAGTGGTAGAGCGCTTGCGTAGCATGTGAGGCACTGGATTAAATTCTCACAACTAAATAATAATAATTTAATAATAATAATAACAATAACAATAATAGGTGGCTAGAATTTATGGATGGAATATTGGAGAGAAAGGAGCTACACAGAGGGAAACCATAGAAATCTGCAGAAAAGACTCCTTGATTTTATGGTTAAGTGATAATCTGCATATGTGTAGCAGGAAAATTCAAAAGGCAATGTAAAATACTACTGATAAAGCGTAGACAGGATCATTTCACAGGCTCATTGATGGTGGAACCTTATTTGATTTCCCATTAACCAGAGTGGAGAAAACTTGCAATATGTCAGACATAAGAAGGATCTTAACAAGTGTCACATGTTAAGAGTAAGGATATTTAGTCTAAGAACAAAGGCAGTATATTAGACCTTGCATAACAAAAATTAAAACCAAGCCCTAAATGAATCAAATTGAAACGCAAGTAATTTAACACCCGACAAAAACCCAGTACTCTTTAAAGGAATATGACAACATAAAATCTGCAATGTATGTTATTTAATAAAATTGATTAGTTAGGCATGGTGGCACAAACCTGTAGTCTCAGCGACTCAGGAGGCTGAGGCAGGAGAATCATAGGTTCAAAACCAGCCTCAGCAATTTATCGAGGCTGTAAGCCACCTATCAAGACTCTGTTTCAAAATGAAAAAAATAAAATATAAAAGGAGTGAAGATGTGGCTCAGTGGTTAATCACCCATGGGTTTAATCCTTGATACAAAAAAGAAAAAAAAAATTCTGACTAGAAACTAGTAGAAAAATCAAATAATAGAAAGTGAGAGAAAAATGCAATTAGTGAATAACACTTTAAAACAGCCATTATAAATCTCATTAATGTACACAAATGTATAAAAGAAAGAATGAGTAGAAAAATATAGGATGTAATAAAACAACCAAATGTAACTTCTAGAGACAAATGCAATAGATGATATTAAACATCACTGTATGCAATTAATAGTAGATTAGATACTCCAGAAGAATGGTGAACTTGAAGAAATAGATACTCTTTAAAATAAAGAAACAAGAGAAAAGAAAGCTGAAATAATATCAGCTGGTGTCAAATAAGGTAAGGGGAGGCAGAAAGAAAAATATTTTTAAAAATAATAGATGAGTCAGAGGTCTCAGTATGTATCCTAAAGATATCAAAAGTATAATAAGGAATATTTATGAACTAGCTTTACCAGTTTATTGGACAATATAAATGAAATGAACAAACTATTTGAAAGACAGAAATGACCAAAGCTCACTGAAGAATAAATAAAAAATATGGCTAATCTTTACCTATTACAAATCTATATTTCCTAGTTTTAAATCTTGACCCAATACGAAATCTACATCCAGATATTTTCATTGGTGAAAGATATTCCATGCTTAATTCTTGGTCCTGGTACAGAAGATAATATTGCTATGAATCATATATATATATATATATATATATATATATATATATATATATATAGCAATTCTTTTCAAAATCCTAATAGGGATTGATTTCGATATTAACAAGCTATTTTTAAATTATACATATTTAATATATTATACAACATATTGTACATATTATATATAAACAGATTACCTGATTTCAAGTCTTATAATTCCATATGCAAATATTAATTTCCTATCAATCATACTCATTATATTTCAAACCTGAAACTAAGAGATCTGGGGTGTAGATCTGTGGGAGGCTGTGGAAAGAAAGCTTTGTGCTTAGTCCTTAGGCACTGCAAGATAAAAAAAAAAAAAAAAAAAAAAAAAAAAAAAAAAAAAAGACCTGAAACTCATAAGCTATCAAGTTAAAAAAGATAAATTGTATTTTATCACATAATTGTTTTAATCAAGCTCTACTGTTAAAACAATTTAAAAGACAGAAAATGTTTGAAAAATATATATCTGATAAAAATGTGTAGTCAAGATACATAAAGCACTCTTGTAACTCAACAAGACAAAGATAATCTACCTGCTTTTTAAACATGAATTTATTTTATTAGACACTTCACAAGAAAATATACATGAATGGCTATTCAGTACAAGCAAAAATGATCACCACCTATATTCATAGAGAAAATATGATATAAAGCTACAATAAGATAGTAATATACATATGAGAATTGCTAATATAAAAAAGCCTGACTATACCAAATATTCTTAGAATAAGAAGGATCTGAAAATTTTATACATCTCTAGTGAGAATGTAGAACTATGTGGCAACTTTTTAGTAAGTTAAATATGGTTATAATATGAAATTCATTTAAGAGAAATGAAGTTATTTTAATACAAAGATTTGTTCATATTATTTATTCATAATAGCCTCAAATTGAAAACAACCCCAATGCCCATAAAAGATAAATAGATAAAGTGATTTATCCCTATATAGATATACTAATCAGCAATAAAAAGAAAAGTACTATTGATACATATAATCATGGATAATACTCAAATGCAGTATGATGAATAAAAATGCCAGGCAGGGGACTATATACTATTCATTAGAAAATCAGAAAGAGGAAAACTTATTAACAGAGATAAGATCATTGATGGTCAGTTGGTGAAGGTGGAGATAGAGATCAAGTGCAAAGCTGTATAAACAATACCTTGGGAACATGAAAATAGTTATTTTGATTGATTGTGGTAATGGTAAAAAGGATTGTATTTGCAGAAATGCAACCACTGTTAATTAAAATGGATGCAATTATTATGTGTAAGTAGAACTCAATAAAACTGATTCAAAAATGAATTATATACACATAGATTGTGTATATAATTAAATGCACATCTTAAATATACATAGATTGTGCCAATTCTATGTGTATTTCAAAGTATCATTACAATGAAAATAACTTCTTATAAAAACTTTGAAAACTTTCTTATAGTCCCCATGCAGGAAAATTTTATTTTTAAAAATGAGGTTAGAATATAATTCAAAAAATTCCTTAAATTTTGTTTCTTGTTGTGTATGTGTCCAACATTTTCCATGTAATTAGAAAAGTTGTAAAAAATATTTGATTTACTTTATAATGGGACTCAAGTCCATATTCTACCACTTCTGTGGGTTGGGAAACAATTATAAATCTGGATTTCACATTCCTTTTCTGCAAAGCAATATTATTGTTTCAGTACTGGCAAAAGAATTTCTAGTTTGGTCATTGACTCTAGCTTCTCTGGGAATTTACAATGACAGAGTGATTTTGAATGTAAACAAATTGGATTAGAGTTAACAATTGTGCATTTGTAATTAGCACAGTGAAAAATCCATATACAGGTAATTGGGTCATGACTACATTTAAAATGTCAATGGCTAATGGTATTTGACAGAAAGATACTGTCTCCTCCAGTATATGTTCCCTTGACCTCTTTTCTGGCCAATTTCCATTCTACTGATGGAAATGAGGGCTAGAGAAAATTCAAAACCATTATTATAGAAGATTTTTTTTCTGGGAATGCACATCTTTGAAAGATATGGTAGTATAAAAAAAGATAATGGCGGGCTGGGGATGTGGCTCAAGTGGTAGCGCACTCGCCTGGCATGCGTGCGGCCCGGGTTTGATCCTCAGCACCACAAACAAACAAAGATGTTGTGTCTGCCGAAAACTAAAAAATAAATATTAAAAAAAAAATCTCTCTCTCAAAAAAAAAAAAAAAAAAAGATAATAGCAATTACTTTGGTAGTAAAAATTGACTAGGAGCTCTTTCTAGAATCCAAGAGGATATTACAAAATTATTTTGTCAAATCATTTTCTAGAAATAGTTTTTTCAAAACTGAGATTTTGATTTCTTATCATTCAGATGTTAATTGTTTTCTTAGGGTGGTATAAAAAGTGTCATGGAAAACTTGAAATTTTCCCTGATCCTGCCTGTATAATTCTTTCTGCTTCTAATCGTATCTCAAACACCAGCTTTTCCATGAAGTTGTTCCTTAGACTATAAGCAGGTAAAGTCTATTTTCCTCCCTAAAATCCTTAGAAGTCACTAGCTCTGTATGTCGTGCAATGCTGACTATTTTACCTAAAGTCGAGTTGTTTGTGTAATTTTTTATTTCATTGCAAGCTCCTTGATGACAAATAATGATTCACCCAACCCTCTATTAGCCAAATGACCAAAGAAGGATGATGTAAAATTATAAGACAGTACAGTTATTATCAATACAGGAACTGAGTTCTACCTACTTGGAATTTTGCCCTGGGTAAAACATTTCACATTTCTGTTCTTCAGATATTTTTAATTCATAAAATTGAAACTCTATCAAAATATTGGTAAACTTTATGAAACATTATTTTTCATATCAGGTTTCGCTAATTGAATGTAAGTTCCCTGAAGGCAGGAACTCATTTTTTTTCACCTCTGTATACACTGTGCCCAGAACTGTGGCTGGCATATAGCAGATTTGTAATTATTTATTGAATTATTTAATAAACAAGGATATTAAAACACTGTGAGTGGGCTGGGGCTGTAGTTCAGTGGTAGAGCGCTTGCCTAGCACATGCGAGGCGCTGGGTTTGATCCTCAGCACCAATAAAAATAAATAAAATAAAGGTATTGTGTCCATCTACAACTAAAAAATAAATATTAAAAACAAAACAAATTAAAAAAACCTGTGAGTAATGGCCAACATTGTACACAATAAGTATTCTATAAATAGAAAAGGCAAATAATGTCAAATGTTTTTTTTTTTGTTGTTGTTGTTTTTTTAATTCAATTGAATGGAAATGGCCTCTGCAATGGAACCCCAAGTTTAATTTGTGACAATTTTAGTACCTTAAGGTGAAAACAATTATACTGTAGGGATTAGAAGATCATATGTGTGTGTGTGTGTGTGTGTGTGTGTGTGTGTGTGTGTGTGTGTGTATATATATATATATATATATATATATATATATATATATATATATACACACATATGTATGTAGGTATAAATAATTTATGTGTATAAAATTTCTTTCAAGGTGCTTCTTTTATAAGCATTTCAAAAGTAAAGCATATGAAGTATTTATAATTTTTGTTGTTTTTATAAATGTTCCATGAAGTTCTTTTTCTTCCATTTTTTTTTTCCTGTCAGGATAATGTGTCTAGTTATCACCAAATCTGATCAGAGCTTAAATCTACTTTATGTATGCTCCCCATCCCCACTATAGTGGAAGGATAGGAATACAGGAGGGGATTCTTCAGAGGATGCAGAAGTTGCCACAAATAGCAAGCCTGAACAGTATTGATTTCTTTGAAGTGTCCCTCCTGATGTCTCTTAATAATCAAGCACTGTCGATTGACTACTGCAAATTGAATTTTCCTTGTTGACACTTCAGGTTTTTAATTTTGTAAATGCAGAAACCAGAACAAAATAAATGAGATTTTGCTGCATTTAAAATCAATACCAGTTATATCAGTCATCAAAAGAACACAATACACACACACACACACACACACACACACACACACATACACACACACACAGTGTCTTATCTCTGTAGTTAGAATTTCTGGTCCCCTGTCTCTACATCTACATGTACTGCATCATCCCCTCTCTCTCTCTGAGGTATGGCCCTACATTTCCCTACTTCTAGAAACCCTCATTTTTCCTTCCATAGCAGACAGTTAATGAATGTTCACCACCTAGTGCCCTGATTTTAGCTCTCCAGCATCCACAAGCAGACATGAGTATCCAAAAATGAACAATTATAAAACAATTTGAATTGTATATTTAACATAATTATATGAAAAATATAAACACCTAATTAATGTGTTAATCACTGTTATTAGTTTAATAATGTTCACAAGGTAGCTGACAGTGACAATGTGGGCTACAGAATTTATAGTTCAAATTTAGAAGGAGAGTGGAAATCCTTTCCTTTACTGATACGTATTATAAGTCCTTCCTTCCCTTCTGTCTGATGGGTTAATTAATGTTACATGCCTGTTTCTGGGCAATTATTGGCAGGCAGAATACCATCTGCTACTTAGTTTACACTAATTAGGATATTCTTATGAAACTGGGCATGGAGTAAATACCTGAACAAATTTGCAGTGAATAAAAAACAGGTTAAACCAAAAGAATTAGGAATCCGAATGATATTGTATTTCTCAACAGCAAAATTGGAAGATAAAACAGGCAGGAATAATAGTTTCAAAACAGTTAAGGTAAACAATTTCTCACATAAAATTCTATCTTCATTCTATGCTGATTGATAAAACATGACATAACATTATTAAATTTCAAAAATTTACTTCCTAGGTAAAATTATCATGGATTAATTTGACAATGTGTTCCACCAAAATAAATATTATACCATGAACAAAAGAGAAACAGAATTTAAGAAATAGGGAATCCACATTCGACAGGCACCAAAGAAAGTTCTGGGATAACAACAGTGCAATAGGCCTACAGAATAAGTAGTTAAAATTGGAACAAAATGCTCTAGGGCTTCAGCAAAGAGGACTCTAGGAAAATAAAAAGGATACAACTTTTGTAGATTAAATTTATCTTGTGAAAGAGAAAGCTAGAGATTTTTAAATTTCATGAAGGACTAATAAAAGGCAAACAGATGACTAAGAAATAAATGAAGACAGGAATTATTGCCTTTAGGAAAAATAGAATGTTGTATAAGAGGAAATATGGTTGTATTGTAATACCTGATCCTTCAGTGAATAAATTTAATGGAATGATGATAAATAATACACAGATACTATTGGGGCCTTTGAATGGGTACAATAAATAGCCTTTTCTTTGTTTTCTACCTGGATGCTGAACAAATTTAGAAATAAAGAATAGCAGATTAGAAACCAGAATGTCATTATTTATTACTTACAAAAATAGAAGACATAGTTTAATGCAAAAGCAAAATGGATCTCTGACTGAATTCCAGGAAGCTTTCCCCACCAGCCACAGCCAAATAGGATAAGGAAGGCCTCCTCCATAGCAGAGCACAGCTGAAGGGGCATGGTGCACTGACGCTCTCTATGGGCAGCTCATTTGGAAGAGAAGGAAAGGAAAGCTGAATAAAACAATACTCCTTTCTTCAATTTCTTGAATTTCTATTAATACATGTTCTGATTTCTTCATAACTGTTTTCTTACCTTTGCATCCTTCATGACCAATATGTTTTATTTTAAGCTCTTTATTATTCAAATTAGTAAATACATAAAATTAGTCAAAATAGATTAGTTAAATCCATGAAATATTATTGCAGCTTCATGGCCAATCTTGTTTCATGTATACTCCCTCTTTGGCTTATTTTGAGAAAATATATTTTAAATGTATCGACCAATTTTCACTGTAATTTTATGTTATTTATTGTATCTGAAAAGAGGAGGTAATTCCTTAAATATGATTATATCCTTGGAGGTAGTATTTCACCTCAAAGAATTGTATAAATAATTGTTATTTTATACTATGACAAACTATACTATTTTATTAACATTAAGTTCTTCTATTAAATGAAACATGCCAATAACAGTGATTAAGACATTAATTAGGTGTTTATATTTTTATATTATCATGTGTAAATATAATGTTTTTTTGTTTGTGTGTGTGTGTGTGTGTGTGTGTGTGTGTGTGTGTTTGTGTGTCAGGGATCAAACCCAGGAGCACTTAACACTGAGCCACATCCCCAACATTTATATTTTTATTTAGAGACAGGATGTCACTAAGTTGCTTAGAGCCTTGCTAAATTGCTGAGGCCAACTTTGAACTTGTGATCCTCCTGCCTCAACCACCTGAGCCACTGAGATTACAGGTGTGTGTCACTGCATGCAGCATAATTTAAGGTTTTTGTTTTGTTTTATAGTTTTTCATTTCTGAATATTCATGTCTGCTTCTGAATGCTTGAGAGCTGGAACCGAGGCACTGGGTGGCGAACATTGCTGAACTGTCTGTTATGGAAGAAGAAATGAGGGTTTGTAGAAGTAGGGAGGAGTAGGGCCAATACCTCAGAGAGCAGTGAGGGTGCAGTACATGCATATGTAGAGACAAGGGGACCTGTCCTTATCCTTTGCTTGCACAGTAGAAATTCTAATTACAGAGATAAGACACCCAGTGTATATGTAATGTTAATTGTGTTCATTTGATGGCTGATATAACTGGTGTTGATTTTAAATGCAGACTTTAACCAGATGCAGATTTTAACCAGACTTAAGGAGATACACAGGGAGAAGGACGGGGCAGTTAGAAGTGGGGTCTTTAAACACCTCAACCGAGTTACTGATCACACTATTTCTAGAACCTAACCCTACTTCTAAAGTCTCTTTTATTAAGACAATTAATGTAATTATGATTTCAATGGTCTGAGTGAGGATTTTCTTTCTGTTTCAGCCTGAAACATCCTGACTCTCTACAGTATGTTTTAAGATTTTTCTCTTTATCTTTAGTATCCTAAACTTTTTTAATGTCTCATCGATTCAGATAGAATTAGTCATTTTTATTTTTGCTAGGCATTTGCCAGCCCCTTTCACTCTAGAAATTCATATACTTCTATTTTTATGAAATAATTTATTGTGTCTTTGATAATTGCTTCCTTTATTTCCCTGTATTTTCTCATTCTGGACTGCCATCATAAACAGGTGAACAAGTCAGGTGAGTATTATACAATAAGAATTTTTAAGTGACCTCCTAGCAGTTCCAGGATGAATTTTTATCTTCATAAAATTGTATGCAAAATACTGTATTAATGTAAGTCTTCATTTTTCTTGAGAGGGAATCTAAAGCTACTTTTTATTCTTTTATCATTCCCTGAAGATTTAATCCTTGAATGTGACAGAACTGTAAGCTTCCAAGAGACCATAACTTTGAACTGCTGACTGGTTAAAAATGAGGAGGAGGGAGCAAAAGATAAGGTAAGTTCCTATGAGTAGCTCCTGACATTCTGCATGACATGAATGGCTATTAGATTTGCTCCATTTAAAAAAGAAAAAGAGAGTTAAAAGGTTAACCACCTGTTTGACTGATTTGAAATGCTGAAGCAAAATATCTCATCGTTTGTACAGTGAATGGGCAGCTGTGCAGCTGTCAGTGGGATATTATTCACAAAATTAATATGATTTGAGATCTTACTTTAAAGAAAGAAGTGTAAGAATTCTTAATGGAATTAAATTCTCTTTGTGTGCCAAAGTCTCATCTAAGGTTTTATTATGCTGTGAGACGTGTCATACGATAAACAATATTCTATGTATGGCTATGGATTTACTTGAGATTTAATGAAAAAGAGAAAATGAAACTGTTTTAATGGAAAATCTTTGCAATTACTTTCCAAAATAGCTTCTTAAATTGCTCTGTTTTCAGAATATTTTTGGCAAAGCAATATATTATGGTAACTACAATAGTAGTTCTAAAAGTCCTTAAAATCTTTTACTTTTTCTACCATTTAAAATTAATATTAAGTTAATGCTGGCATCATTCCAAACAAACCATCTTTAAATAGATTTGCTTTATATATTCCTTCTTATATGCTTATTTCATTAAAATGCCATGTTAATGGGCTTGCAGCTGGTTTTATATTGGAACTGCTGTAACAAGAGCTCTGTAGTCATTCCCAGAGCCATTGTATTACAGTATTTATAGAAGAAAGTAACTTCATGAATTATTTTTTTCCTGCATATTCAGTCTCTCTCTCCTTGTCCTGGCATCCTATTCTTCTCAGCTTATAAACATATTCAGGTTCTACCATTTAAAGAAAACCCTTCTAAACTCCATTTCTTCCTCCACTTACTGCTGCATCCCTTTCATTGACTCATAGTCCAATTGTTCCGAAAGTATTCTTCTGTATGTCCATCATAAATAAGGGAGCATAAGATGGGTTATAAGATCCAAGATTTCAACCTGGACTGAAGACTGAAGAGCTCAGAGCGGGAGTAGGTAAGAGAGTCAGATTAGCCACTGATGAGTTCTGGGCCTCAGCTTATAAATGTCTGGGTACAAAAATATGAAAATGTGTTCAACATTATTAGACATTAGCAAAATAGAAATGGTAACTGCAGTGAAATACTCCTACACATCTAGTAGAATGTCTATGATTATAAACAAATCCAGCAATATGGAATACTGGAGAAAATGTAGAGCAATCGAAACTTTTATGCTTTGCTGTGGTAATGTAAAATGGTTCAGCAGCTTTGGAAATATAGGAAATTTTATATAAACCTTAAGCATGGTTACTATAGGGTAAGCAATTCCCATCATACACAAGAAATATGAAACCTAATGTATATATAAGACTTGAACATAAGTTTTCATACCAATTGTATTCACAAAACGTAATAATTTGAATGATTAAAATAGCCATTAACATGGGAATGCATGGTTTTTAAAATACAGTTCTATCTAGCAAAAAGAAGGAGTAAATCACTGAGGCATACAAATCATGGAAAAATATCAGAAATGATTTATTAAGACAAGAAAACCACAGAAAAGTGAAGGTGTATTATTTCTATGTATGAATTTTTAGAATGTTCAAAGGTAAGTTACATTAGACTTTACATCAGATTTTAGAGGGAGGATAAAAATAGAATAGACTGAAGAGGCATGACAAAATGTTGGAGGTGATGGGAATATTCTGTATTTTGACTGGAATAGGGGTTTGGAATGTTTACATATTTGTCAGGGTTCATAAAACTATGCTAAAAATCCATGGACATTATTGTATGTAAGTTACATATACCAAGCAATATAAAAACTTAATAAAACAAAGCAAACATAAAACTAAATACAACCACCTAGAGAAAGGATTTTAATTCCATACAGGAGTCTGTGATATCAATATGAGATAGAAATCAAATAAGGGAAATCTTTGGTGAAGGAGGTGTTTGTAATTGTGTTTGCAAAATGAATTAGGAGGAGAGCCCCTTAACGTTGGAAGTGTGCAGTGGAATTTTGTCTGGTTAGGATTGGTCCAAAGACAATGAGAGAAGAGAAATACAGACAAATATAATGGAGAGAAATGGAGACAAGCATCGCCAACAATTTCAAAGAGTTTTTATCAAAAAGAAGCAAACAGAGAAAAATTGGGAGGGACAAAATCTGGTCTCCGCATTTTTTAAGATAAAAAATTGATATCATATTTGATATTGCAACTGCTATTTATGTTGCAGTGTTTAGTCAGTATTGACAACATGAATAATACTTAATGAATATTTAAATAATAAAGGAAAGAAACTAATATGTGTTACCTGCCTGCAAGAATTGACAGGAGAACAGAATAAAATTTTGTTTCTGCCTGGGAAAGTGCAATAAGAGCAAGAAGAAAGAGGGTAATTGTGGAAGTAGGAAAAAATAATGGATAACTGAAAGCAAAAGTAAATGACCTGAATTTTACTAGTATTTACTTTTGAACTGTGGTATTGAACTTCAATACTCTAGACTTTATTGTGAATTTTAATTGTCCATTTATAAAACAAGGTTAGCACATAAACCAAGTCCTTACTCAAGGTAGGCTATGCTAATCAATTACGGCACCACTTATGTTTCAAATTGGATAGGGCCTTAACTCATCTCTTCAAGAAGCAATTACCAAACTATTAAGAAGAGCATGAGAAAATAAATTATTTGTCACATCTCTTCTAAAAGTTCCTAGTCCTAGGGCTAAACTAGCCTCCCATCCTATATATTTCTTTGGAGTATAGTTACATATCATAAAAGACTTTAGGTTCTTAAAAAGTGAAAGGTGAATATGTTCAATATAAATGATTAATTTTGTATTTTTGATGGGTAGACCTGCATCCTGAGCTGATCAGTTCAGATGATTTTTGATTGAAAAAATTAGAAATTACCTATTGATTCATTTCAAAGAACACACTTCTGTTTTCATTGATTCTTCCTATTATTTTCTACATCCTTTTTCCTTTATTTCCACTTTGATATTTGTTATTTCCTGTTTTTTCTAGTTTTGTGTTTATATTGCTGTTTTTTCTTCTAGGCACTTATAGTGCATTAGGTCATTGATATGGACTATTTAACTCTCAATTTCCCTCTAAGCACTCTTTTGGCTGTATCTCATAAGTTTTGCTACATGTACTTTCATTTTCTTGTTTTTAAGCATTTTCTAATTTTCCTTGTGATACCTTTTGATCAATTGGTTGTTTCAGAATATGTTGTTTAACTTCCACATTCTTGTAAATTTTCCATTTTTCTGTCATTTATTTCATGTGTCATTTCATTGTGGATTATGTTTGAATAGATCAACCATTAAGAAAACTGTAGCTAAGCTAAAAAGAAGGAAAATATGAATAACTAAAATAAGAACCCATAGACACATACACCCTACCAAAAGTGAACCAAGGGTATGTACAGAACCTAAACTGATCGATATGAAGCAATGGCATTGAAACAGTATTAAACAAACAAACAAACAAACTTCCAACAAAGAAAAGCCCCAGAATTAGATGGATTCCCAGCTGAATTTTACCAGACCTTTAAAAAAATTAATGCCAGTATACCTCAAATTATTTGATGAAATAGAAAGGGAAGGGATACTCCAAATTCATTCAATGAAGCCAGAATCACATTCATACTAAAACCAGATAAGGGACACATCAAGTAAAGAAACACCACAGACCAATATTCCTGATGAACACAGATATAAAAATCTATAATAAAATATAGGAAATTCATATTCAAAACACATGAAGAAGAGTCTACATAATGATTGAATTGGTTCCATTCTAGGGATGCAAGGAATGTTTAACATATGCAAATCTATGACATAATTCCTTACAAAAATAGAAGGACAAAACTCATATTGTCATTTTATTAGATGTAGAAAAGCCCTTGGACAAAAATCTAGCACCCATTCATGTTAAAAATACTGGAGCAACTATGGGTAGATGGAACTTACTTCAACAGTCTAAAAGAAGAATATATATATATATATATATATATATATATATATATATATATATATATATATAGACAAACCCAAAGCCAACATTATACCACAAAGAGAAAAAAACTAAGAGAAATTCCTTTAAAATCAGGAACAAGATAAGGATATCCACTCTTACTTCTCCTATTCACTATAGTAGAAATTTTAGCCAGAGCAATTAAGCAAGAGAAGGAATTTAAAGTGATACAATAGGAAAGGATGATGCCAAATTATCAGTTTGCAGATGATGTGATCCTATACTTAGAAGAGCCAAAACAAACAAACAACAACAACAAAAAAAACCTCACCAGAAGACTCCTAGAGCTGATAAACACAGCACAAATCAGATACAAAAGCAACATGTAATAATTGCTTTTTGAATGTTAAACCAACATTACTTTTCATGGGCTAATCTTTATTTATTCGTGAATTTTTGTCCTTTAATGTATTTTTGAACTTGATTTTCTTACCCTTTTTTCTTCTTTTGGTGTTTTGGATCAAACCAAGGGATTTATGAATGCTAAGCAATTGCTCTACCACTGAGCTAAATTACAAGCCCCTTCTTATGTAATTTTAAATGTTCTTTTATTAATTAGGTATATTGGTCTGTAGTGTTTTTTAAATGTCTTTATTATATTTTGATGGAATTATTTCAGCCCCATGCAATTTGCTTATCAGTGACTTCCCTTTCTTTCATTTGGTAGAAATATTTATGTAAGATTGGTGTTGGTTTTGCCCCCTCCCTTCTGAATTTGTGACACGTTCATCAAGAAAAATCTTCCTTATGATTTTCTTGTTGGAAGGTTTTCAAACTTAATTCAAAATCTTAATAGATATAAAGTTGTAGTATTAAATAGTTATCCTTCCCCAATGATTATATATGTTTCTAATACTCAAAACCTATGAATTTTGTCTATTTGCCCAAGCTGGGGAGTATCCTTCAGATCATTGAGGTGAACCTAACATAATCACAATGGTTTTTAGGAGAGGAAATTAGGAAGTGAAGAATCAGTCTTTCTCATTGAAGCTGGACTTTATTTTTAGCTCAATGAAACTTATTTCAGACTTCTGTCATCTAAAACTAAAAGGAAACTATTTTGTCATAGGTTTAGAAGCCCTAATATTAATCATATGGTCATTTATCATATTTATGTCTTCCTAAATAATTTAAGGTCTGGTATTTTGATGCCTCCTGCTTCATTTTTCTCACTAAGGATTGCTTTGACTACTCTTCCCTCTTATTTTTCAAAATGAATTTCATGACTGATTTTTCTACAAAGAACATCATTGGAATTTCTTTGATTTCTTTCTTTAGTGTTCTGTAGTTTTCATTGTAGAGGTCTTTCTTCTCTTGTTAGATTGATTCCCAGGTATTTCATTTATTTATTTATTTTTTTTTAAAGAAGATGCAGTCTTCTTTTTAAAAAAAATATTTTTATTAGTTATTTATAGAGCTTTATTTTATATATTTATATGTGGTGCTGAGAATAAAACCCAGTGCCACACACATGCTAGGCAAGCACTCTTCCACTGAACGCCTGCCCCCCACAGCCCCAGCCCCAGGTTTTTTAATTTTTGAGGTTATTATGAGTCTGATCATTTTCCTGATTTCTATTTCACCTGATTCATCATTGGTGTATAGGAATACAATTGATTTATGGATGCTTATTTTATATCCTGCTACTTTGCTGAATTCATTTATGAGTTCTAGAAAGTTTTATGGTGGATATTTTTTGGGCCTTCTAAACATAGGATCATGTCATTAGCAAATAGGGACATTTTGAGCTCTTTTCCTATTTGTGTCCATTTATTTATTTAAGTTGTAGATGGACACAATATATTTTTATTTATTTATTTGTTTATTTATTTATTTATTTAATGTGATTGTGAGGATTGAATGCTGTGCCTCACAAGTTCTAAGCAAGCACTCTAACACTGAGCTACAACCCTTGCCCCTGTATCCATTTAATTTCTTTCTTTTGCCTATTTGCTCTAGCTAGAGTTTCAATACATATGCTGAATAGAAATGGTGAAAGAAGGCATCCCTGTTTTCTTCCAGTTTTTAGAGGGAATGTTTTCAATTTTTCTCCATTTAGAATGATGTTGACCTTGGGCTTAGTACGCATAGCTTTCACAATGTTGAGATATGTTCGTACTATCCCTAGTTTTTCTAGTGTTTTGAACATGAAGGGATGCTGTATTTTGTCAAATTCTTTTTCTGTATCTATTGAGATAATCATGTGATTCTTGTCTTTAATCTACTGATGTGGTGAATTACTGATAGGTTGAATTTCAGTGAATTGATTTTTAGCAAATTAGTCTGCTTTCAGAGTTCAGTGACTAGTAAACTATAATTTTTGCTTTAATTTGTATTCAGTAAAATGGCAGAATAAGAGGTCCCCTGCTCAAATACCCCCATAGGAACATTAATTTATAACCATCCTTGGACAAATGTGCCATTGTGTTCTGGTGGCACTATGGAGGAGTCTATTAATTTGCAGAAGAGCCCAAGACCAAGGAATGTTGTTTGTGAGGGCAGGTCACACATAGGTGGGAAATTTGTGGCTGGGTCTCACCTACAGACCTGAAAATGGCTTTGTTTCCTTGTGGACTCAGCTGCAAGTCCTATTGTGCCACCAGAAGTCTCCACCAAGAGCCTTGAGGTGAGTCATGCCCACCTGTATCTTGAGTGACTGATACCCTGACCTCAGGCCTAGTTATGGACCATGAAGCATCCCTGTAAGTTAGGTAGATATCCTCTTAGCTAAAGTCTGTGAGTGTATTCTGTGAGTGGATCCATACATCTAGGAATTTACCAGGAGACATACACATCTGTGTCACCAGAACAGGCCTTCAGATCTTGGTCTTAGCTGTGTAACATGAAGCAACCCTGTGACTTTTCAACTAAATCTCATTCCAAGACCAGGGCCAGGCCTATTTCTTTAACACCACACCCAGTGACACTAAGATCTCTCCCTGGGAACCAATGGAAGCCACACTTATTTATGTACCTGAAAACAAGCCTTCTGTCTACAGTTCCAAGTGGGAAAACTCAGGTGGACTCTTATCCCAGCATAGACAAGGTCATAAAGGGAATCCAGTCCACCCAAGACCAAACAAAATCCATGATGCTGACTGAAGTGGCTAGTAAGTGGGCTGCCAATTGTGAAACCTACTTTAAACTTAGTTGTAGCCATATGACCCAGCTCCAACACCACTTGATTGAAACTGGAGATAATCCCATTAGCCAAAAGAAAAAAAAAGTGAAAAATACTGAAAAAAAACATAAGGGAATTTAGGATACCATCAGGAGTATGAATATGTGAACTATTGGGAGTTTCACAAGGAAAGAGAGAGGCAAGAAGCTTATTAAAAGAACTAATGGCAGAAAATTTCTCAAACCTTGGGAATGGTATGTACATCTACACTTGTGTGAATCACTGAACTCTAAGCAAATTTAACCTAAAGGACAATCCCAGGTTTGTTATAATAAAATTGTCAAAAGTCAAACACAAAGAGAATATTGAAATATAGCAAGAGAATAGACAGTCACACATGCAGAAAGCCACATATAACTTTCAGAACAATTAAGACATTTTACAACAAAAACCTTGCAGGGTAGTTTGCAGACAGATTATATACTCAAAGTACTAAAAGGAAAAAAAAAATTGTCAACTAAAAGTACTACACCAAGAAAATAATTCTTTCAGAAATGAATGACAGAAAATAACATTTGCAGATAAAAAAATTGAGAATTTATCACCACTAGACCTGACTCCTTTAGTAAGGGAGTTCTTCAGTTTGATTAAAAGAATGTAAAGTGCCAAAAATGGAAACATAGGAAAGTATAAAATACACTGATAAATGTAAATACATAATCAATTCAGATTATTCTAGTAGTGCAATTTTAAGTAGTATAGAAATCACTTAAGTCTAAAATGAAAGTTGAAAGACAAAATAGTAAACATAATTATAGCTATAATAATTTCAAATGGATACATGATATATGTGTGATATTAATACCATAAAATGTGGTCTGTGGGATGCCGGGTTTTTGTTCTCACAACAAAAAGCCTCAGGGGTCACTCCAGGGAAAGTGGGCTAACTGGGCTGCATGAAATAAGAGACACAAATACCTTTTTGTTTGGGGTCCTCGCTGTGACGGCTCCTATGACTTAAGGGTCCCCAGGAAGAGAGAGAGCAAGAGCACACACTGACCCCTTTTATATTGAGGAGAAGCTATTCAAATGAAGCAAGGGGTCAGGTTTCAGGGGGCTGAGTCTATCTTCATGATATCCACTGTCAGCAGGTTGACTGACACCTGGGTAGGCCACACCCAATGGCACAGTAAGAGAAGGGGACACACACAAGGCACTTCCATGGAAGATTCTATCCTAAACAGGGCAAGGGGTTATATTACAAAGGAACAGGTGAGCATAGCTTCACCCATGGGGCTGTAGCAAGACACACCCATGCCCGAGACACCGACCCTCTAACCCAAGAAGGGTGAGGAAAGCTCTGCCACATTTCTGTGACTGAGTGCCTCAGCACCCAGCTGGGGAGTGTGACTCAGTCACATGCATGCTTGGTCTCCTACAGTGGGAGAAATAGAATTCATATGTAATTGAAGTTAATTTGATAACAGCTTAATAGAATGCTATATTTATTACATATACAACTTCTATGACATACACAATACATAAAGAGAAAGGAATCAAAGCATGTTAATATAAAATAAAAATCACAAAGGACCAGGTGTGGTGGTGCATGCCAATAATCCCAATGGCTTGGGAGGCTAAGGCAGGAGGATTGCCAGTTCAAAGCCAGCTTCAGCAATGGTGAGGCCCTGTCTCTAAATAAAATACAAAATAGGGCTGGGGATGTGGCTCAGTGGTCAAGTGCCCCTGGGTTCAATCTCTAGTACCCACCCACACAAAAAAAAAAAAAAAAAAAAAGAAAGAAAGAAAAAAGAAAAACCACAAAGGAATACAAGACAGGCAAAAAGGAACAATGGAATTACAACATAGTCATAAAACAATTAACAAGGTGTTAATAGTACTTATTAGTATCAAAGTTACCTTATATAAATATACTAAATTCTGCAGTCAAAAGACATAGTAGCTGAATGAATTAAAAACTAATGATATTCAACAATATGCTTTCCACAAGAGACTTTAGACTTAAGGATAGACATAGGCTAAAAGTGAAGGGATTGGATAAAATATACTATATGCATCTGTTTTAACAAAATGCTCAGGTGTGGTTATATTTATAGTAGGCAAAACTTTTTTGTCATTTTAAAATAAAAAATGGAATTACTATATGACCCAGAAATCTCACCACTGGTTACATATCTAAAGCAACTGAAATGAGCATGTCATAGAGCTATCTACACTGCTTTTTTAAAATTGTAGCACTTGTACGATAGCTAGTATATAGACTGAAACTGAATTTATATCAATGCATGAATGAATAAAGAAAACATGGTATATGTATTTACAATAAAATATTATTCAGCCATGAAAAGCATGAAATTCTATTATTTGCAATAACACAGGTGGAACTGGAGATAATTGTACTAAATGAAAGAAGCCACACACAGAAAGACAAACATCACATGATCTTCTTTGTAGAATTTGAAAAAGCTCATCTCATGGAAGTATAGAGTAGAATAGTAGTTACTAGAGACTGCAAAGTGAATAGGAGTGGGAATGGGGAGAGGTTAGTCAATGGATAAGTTTCAGGTAGATAGGAGGAATAATTTCTTGTGTTCTATGGCACAGTAGGGTGACTATAATTAACAATTATGAATTATATATTTGAAAATACCTAGAAGAGTATATTTGAAAGTTTTTTCCACAAAAAGTGATACATATTTGAGTTGAGGGATATACTAATTATGCTGATCATTACACAATGTAATATGTATCACAACATCACTTTGAATCCCATAGATTTGTGCAATTATTATGTCCATTAAAAATTTAAAAAAATCATTCCAAGAAGAAGTTCATTATATAATAATAAAGAAGTCAATTCATGATGAGGATATAATAATCATGGATATTTATATATCCAACTTTGAAATACTTAAATATAAAAAAAAAAACAATTATTACAACTGAAGGAAAAATAGACATCAATACAGTAATAGTAGAGTACATTACCCCACTTTCAATAATAAATAGAGAAATGAGACAAATTCTACTTAGAAACAGCAGACCTTCATAACATTGTAAACCAATGAGACTAAGGAATATATATGGAATATTCCATTTCACAACAACAGAACACACATTCTTTTCTAGTCCACATGGAACATTTTGGTGGTTAGATCATGTTGGACCAGAAAACAAGACTTAACAAGTTTAACAAAATGTTAAATAATACAAAATGTCCTTTTTAACCTCAGTGATACATGAAATCAAAACCAGGAAGAATTTTGGGAAATTCACAAATGTGTTAAAATTAAATAACATAGTTTGGCATAACCAAGTGGTCAAGAAGTAATTGATAAAAAAGTTAAAATTTATCATAAGGATGAATATAGAAAATCAACATACAAAAACTTATGGGACATAGAAAATGCAGTCTTAAGGGGCTGGGGATATGGGTCACTGGTAGAGTGCTTGACTAGCATGTGTGAGACACTGGGTTCAGTCCTTGGCACCACATAAAAATAAGTAAAATAAAGGTCTATTGACAACTAAAAACTATTTTTTAAGAAAGAGGAAAGCATATAGCCATAAATGCATACAGTAGGAAAAAAGATCTCATATAAACAATGTAAATTTATACTTCTGGGAACTAAAAAAATTAAGATGAGAAATAAAATGAAAAGGGTTAAAAGAAAAACCCAAAGAAAAGATAAACAAAATTAAGATACCTTTAGTTATACTGAGAAAAAAAGAAGATTCAAATAAATTTAGAAAGAAAACATTGCAATTGATAACACAGAAATTCAAAGAATTATGAGATACTATCATGAATAATTACATACCAACAAACTGAAATACCTAAGGAAAAATTAATAATTTCATAGAATCATACACTTTTCACAACTGAATCATGAATAAATAAAAAAGTAAGTAAAACAATAATTAATAATAATGAATGAATCAGTAATCAAAATCTTCCCAACAAATAAAAGGACATGACCTGATTGCTTCACTAGGGAACTCTAACAACTATTTAAGTATTAATTATTGCAAACCCTTCATAAACACTTCCAAAATTTGAAGAGGAAGGAAAAATTCCAAGTCATGTTGTAAGGTCAGCATCACCCTCACACCCAAACCAGATAACACTGTAAAGCCATATTGAGAAAGAAAGAATTTGAAGTGATCTCACATCCTGATTCAAAATACATTGCAAGGCAATAGTAATCAAAACAGTATGGTGCTGGCAAGAAACAGAGTAATGGAGGAGAATTGAGAACTCAGAACTAAATCCATACATAAAATATCAATGAATATTTAACAAAGGCCCCAGGAAACACAATAGGGGAAGGCCAACCTGTTCAATAAATGTTATTTAGAAAACTGGATATCCACAGGTGAAATAATGAAATTAGACAATCAGCTCTCACCATGTGCAAAAACAAACAAACAAACAAACAAACAAACAAAAAACCCTCAAAATTATCAAAGGCTTAAATATAAAGCTTCAAACCATAAAAGTCCTAGAAGAAAACATAGGAAAAAATCTCAACACTGGTGTTTGCAATAATCTGTTTGATAACAACAAAAATAAGAATAAATAAATGGGACTAAGTAAAACAAAAAGTTCTACACAGCAAAGGAAACAATAAAATTAAAAAACCACCTGTGATATAAGAAAATATTTGAATATCACGTATATGTAAGGAGATTAATATGATAGATATAAGGATTAATATGATAAACATAAGGAACAAAATAACTAAAAAAATCAAAATCAAATAACCTAATTAAAAAGTTGCCAATAGGCCTGAAAAGATATTTCTCAAAATAAGACATACGAATGATCAACGTATATATGAGAAGGTGTTCAACATCACTGATTATGAGGAAGATGCCAATATAAACCACAACAAGATATCACCTCACAGCTATGATGGCTATTACCAAAAAGACAAGAGATAGCAAATACTGGCAAGGGTGTGAAGAAAATGGAACCATCATATACTGTTGGTAGAAATGTAAATGAATACAAACATAGTGGAAAACTCTACAGAGGTTTCTAAATAATAAAAAATATAACTAATATTTGACCCCGTGATCCTACTCCTATTTATCCAAAGAAATGAAATTATTATGTTGGAGAGATATTTGCAATCTATGTTCTAGTACCATTATTAACAATATGGAGTCCACCTAATTGTCCATAAATGAATGATTGAATAAATAAAATATAGTATATATGTAATGGAACATTATTAACCCATACAAAAGAAATTCTGCCATTTGTGACAACATAAATAAACCTTAGTGATATACTGTTAAGAAAAATAAGTCAGACACAGAAAGACATTGCATGATCTCACTTGGATGTGAAATCTAAAAATAATAACCTCAATGAAGCACAGAGTAGAAAAGTGATTATCAGGGTCACTTTAATTTATAAAATGAATCGATTCTTAGGATTTAATGTATAGCATATTGAGTCAAGTTAACAATAATTTAATACTTGCACATAATAAAGTATTCTCACCACAAGTACAAATATACCCAGTAGCAATTATGTAAGGTGATTTTATGTGTTTTATGTGCTAATTAACTCGATTGTTGTAATCATTTCATAATGTATACACTTCATCAAATCATCACATCATGAGCCTTGAATATATATAATTTCTATTAATTATAACTGAGTAAATTGCAAAATATTTTTTCATTTGTTTATTTGGAAATTTATCTTTGTTTTAATTAATTTTTATTGAACAAAGATTTTTCAAATTATGAATTAAATTTGTGCTTCTTGTAACAAGTGAAACAACACATTACATCTGGATAGCCCAACCTCACATGCCATATTAACCACTGTACTTTTCTCACTGTTCACATGAATACACGTATACTTTTGTACACACTTAAGAATCAGAATTATGTACACTTTTATAGCATTTCTAAGAACTCTTTTTAGAAATAAATCTATTAAAATGTCAGGTATAAAGCAGGATAGAATGGCCTAATCTCTGGCTGAATGAGGACCATGTAGGCAATTTAAAGACCTTGAAATACATGGATCTGAGTCAGAGCCCATGCTGGAAGGCCACCCTAAGGAACCTGTGATAAGCCCTCATACTCACTAATGGAGGTAGAGGGGAGGCCTGCCCTTTCTCTGAGAGAAACCATGTCATATTACCTTAGTCTTGTCTGTACTGTATATAAAGTTATATAAAGCATAAAAATAAAATGAAGACTTGTGATGCAGAATCAAAAGAAAGTACAATTGGGCTAGGATGTGGCTCAAGCGGTAGCATGCTTGCCTGGCATGCGTGCACGCCCGGGTTCGATCCTCAGCACCACATACAAACATGTTGTGTCCGTCGATAACTAAAAAATAAATATTAAAAAATTCTTTAAAAAAAAAAAAGAAAGTACAATCATTTCAAGCAGGTCACTGATATTCCAGAATATACTGCTTTATCACAACCATTGTCAATATGTGAAAGGTTAATAAAAGTATCATAAAAAATGAAAGAAAAAAGCTATTTCTAGAGAGATCTGGAAACTTGAACTAAATGGAAATAAAATAAAACTGTATCCTCTACAGGTAATATTCCACATGGTTGACTTTGGGGTAGTTTGAGAGCTGAAGGAAAAAAAAAATTAAAAGACTACTGTGTTGACCAAGCCAAATACATCTTCAAAATTCCATGCAAGACCTGCTGGTTTGGTACCCCATGACTTAAAAGAAATATATAATGTGAAACAGAAAATTGCACAGCTAAACAAAATGAAATCTCCCCTGTTTCACACATAAAAAAATAGCAAAATGATTAAAGCAATCATCTGTGATATTGATTCTAATTTGGGGCAAGATTAGAGATCAGGAAGTATTGAGATCTTATGAGCAAGTAATACTTTGGTAGAAAAGGCACTTTCTGTTTGAACAAAATGCATTCAAGTTATGCCTTCAGTATTCTTGAGTTATAGAACATTGGGTAGAAGAGCTCAACTTCTCTGCCTTTCCCATATTCCATATATTTCAAAATAGAAATTCTTTTACCATAGTTACTGAATGCCTATAGTATATTTAGAACTATGCTAGGATTTAGGATTCAATAGTAAATTAAAAAATGGGTCAGGGTGGTTCATGCCTGTAGTCCTACCTACTCAGGAGGCTGATTAAGCAGGATCACTTGAGCCCAGAGTTTGAGAGCAGCCTAGGCCACATAGACTCTCTCTCAAACAAACAAAAATCTGAACTACAGAGGTATAGACCCTATGTGGTAGTGGGAGAAATATAAATCTAATAAAAACAAGAGAAGAAAGAAAATAATTACAAGTTGAAGTAAATGTTATGATGAAAACTGACAAGAGATAGATAATACCATGGTGATAAGAGTTTAGGCATATAATACCTGATTTTAAACATACAATAGAGCCATAGTCAGAAAAATAGCATGGATTTGGGATAGAAACAGACAGATATATCCATGGAACAGAATAGAGGACCAGAAAATAAATTTATGCACTTGAGCCAGATTCTTGACAAAGATGCTAAAAAATATAAGTTGGAGAAAAAGTAGCCTCTGAAAGAAATGGTTCTTGATAAACCAGATATCCACATGTAGTTTGAAACTAGACCACTGTCCCCTTGAAGAAAAATCAAATAAAATGGATCAAAGATCTTAATGTAATACCTAGAACTCTGTCTGAAAATACTTATAGGGGAAAACATTTCAACATATTGGCTCAGGCAATGATTTTAATAATAGGACTCCAAACAGACAAGAATAAAAAGCAAAACTGACAATGGATTGCATGAAACTAAAAAGCTTTTTTATTTTCCTTTTTCTTCTTTATGTACAGCCAAGAAAGCAATCAATGGAGTAAAGAAAATACCTATAGGGGGAAAATTTTTTCCATCTATTCCTCTCACAGAGGATTAATATGTAGAGTCATAAAAAACTTAAAAAAACAAGTAATCCAATCAGTCAATGGGCAAATGATCTGATCAGAAACAAATGAAGTACAGATGGCCAATAAATACTTTATAAAAATGCTCAATTTGTTAGCTATCAGGGAAATGCAAATTTAACTACAATAAAATTCAATCTCCTTTACTTAGTAGTTATTATAAAAATTGATAAGTAAATAGCAAATGCTAGCAATGATTGAAAAAAAATGGAACCCTTATACACTGTTGGTAGTAATGTAAATTAGTACAGCCACTATGGAAAAGAGTATGAAGGCTCTTCAAAAAGCTAAAAAGACACCTACCATATGATTCAGCTATCCCACTCCTGGATGTATATCTAAAATTCAGTGGCATACAAAAGAGATAACTGCACACTCGTGTTTATTGAGGCACTGTTCACAGTATCCAAGATAGAAATCAGCCCAGGTACACATCAACAAATGGACATAATGAAAATATGGTGTATATACACAATAGAGTTTGAACCAACCATAAAGAATGAAATTATAAAATTTCAGGAAAGTGGATGAAATTGTAGAACATCATATTAAGTGAAATAAGTCAGACGCAGACAAGGATTGTATGCTCTTTCTACCAAAAAAAAAAAAAAAAGTGATCTGAAAGCAGAAGAGGAACCATTCAATTCAATTCAGGAAAAGGAAGGAGTTGGGAGAGGCAAGAGAGAGAGGGTGGACATGATCAATGCATAGTGAATTCATATAGAAAATGTCACAATGAATACCATCAGTTTGTGCAAGTAATGTATGTTATTTTTAAAAACTATAGGCTTTGGATCCCATTCCCACTTTGTCATTGACTGCCTTCATGGCCTTGGATAAATCATGTAACAGCTTCATGGCTTCATTTTCTTTTTTGAAAAGTCATTTTATGCAAATCTTTGTGAGAAACTTGAGAGAATTAAATGAGTTATTAAATGAAAAATTCTTATAATAGTGCCTGGCACATAGTAAGTACTCAATAAAAGTTAATTTTTATTTTTATTACTTACAGAGTTGATGTATGAATTAACAAACTTGTCAGGTAAGAATAAATGTAAAGCAAGGCAAATATGCCATTATTTTCCTTATACCCTGTGCTACAGAAATAGCAAACTAAAATTTGTCACACCATGCTGTGTCACCTGAGCTTAGAATGCCCTCCTAGTCCCACATTCCTTACATTCAGCCTTCTGAATCATCTTTCCTATTTAGGATCAGTCACCAGCTCCAAAAAGTCATGTCTGTCTCACTTTCCTCCCAGATAGCTTATCACACCTCTTTCTATATACATTCTATACATTACTGAATTTCATGTTCTGACACTGTTTTGTTTCCATGGTTCTCTCCCATAAGAAGCTGTAGAGTATCTCAAAGACACAGACTCAGTTTCATATGCATTTTTCAATTTCTACAAGATCTGTAGTGGCTAATGCTTAGTAGGTTTTCAAAAATTATTCATTGAATGATTGAATGGATAAATGAATTTTTTCATTGGCATCTTTCAAACATTTAGCAGTTACTCAAATGAGCAGATGAATTTGTGATGCAATGAAGAAAAAGTATGTAATAAAATTAGGTATGAGAAACAGTACTAAAACTGATTCCTACCTTTTTACAAAAACCATATTTAGTCTCCTTAACAACCCTGTTAGATATTTCCAATTATTATCCACATTTTCAGAAGTACAAAATGAGACTTGAAGAAGATTAAGCTGATTGTGCCAGATCATATTTATTTAATGTTTTTAAAATTATTTTTGCAATGCTGGGGATTAGACTAAGGGTTTAATGCATGCTTGGCAAATGTTCTACTACTGAGCCACATCCCTAACTACATATAGCTAATAAAACCATTTTTGGTTGCTATATACTAATTAAGCTTTTGTTAGCTATAGTGGCATTGTTTTAGAACCATGATATTCAAAATAGATTACGATAAAACAATAATAGAAATATTTTAATGTTTTATGGCTAAATAAACTTGGGAAATACTACACCCTGCTCTTGAAGGATGCACAATACACTTATCACATAACACTTTCAAAAGTTCTATAATAACAGATGTAATTGCTTTTCTTAATACGGCCTAGCCTAACTGACAGAAATTGGCATTTCATGGAACCAAGTGAGATTCAAAAAAAACTGTATTTCTGAGGAATATACTTTGGGCATGTGCTCACGAATCTTTGGAATCAAAGCAAACAGTTTTACATGATCATCTATAAAATGCTCCTTGATTTGAGAATGTTCCTGCCAAACTGGAATCATTTGGATAAATATATAGCTGTATGCAAGGAGAATATCTCAATTTATATGAGATGTTTATATCCATTTTTGAGTGTACTGCTTTCTGTTAAATTTTAAGTGAACATGCAAAGAGGGAAATGACTTTTACCACATTATCTATGTGCTTAGTGACAATGGCAATGCGGTACTTAAGGTAGAATATGCCTCTATCAAAAAAAGATCCCATCAAGGCTTTTAGCATTCATTCTTGTTCAAATTAAACAACTGATATTTATCCGTGCAATGAACTAATTTGTGTTTTAGGATGTTACATATTTTGGAAAAATGATATAAGGAATTACAATCACTTAGAAAATTCCATTAATGAAGAGAGTGAATTTGTAAAGATGTTATAACTTGGAGATTGTTGAATTTCTTGGCTTCACACTTTCAAATGAATATTGTCATATGATGTCATTGCCTGAGTTTAGTGTTATAACTACATTGCCAGTAAGTACTACTGTTTTAGTACTACTACTTTGCATTGAAAATGTGAGAAAGGAGTAGGTGCGGGCTGTATACCTAAATGATGCATTGCTCCAAGAGAAGGTCAAATTCTGGCATACTACATTGTAAAACTTAATATTTGAAAATGTCTGGACAATAGAAAATATAAGCACAAAGACTTAAAGAAAAAAAAAATTGGTTACAGAGATATAAAGCAAGTAATTACAGTCCAGTTTAGATAAACACTCTGTACACATCCCTGGATACACAGATATACACAAACACACTCAGATCCTTTAGGGAATGAGGTCAGATATAAATAATTAAAATATTCTGAGTGTGGATAAAAGGGAATGGAAAAATATTAAAGCCATCAGATAAGCATCCATATCTGTGGATCATATGGTAAAAGGCAATTGCTAAAGTTTTGCTGAAATTTGCCTCTAACATGATAGTTATCAAAATTGGCTGTGGAAAAATCTAGCTCAGGTGCTATTGGAGACAAATATTTTACTATAATATTACTTAAATATATACAAAATAAGACTAGCTACTAAGTTATTCTGATAATGCTCAAAGTACTTTAAAGCAAAACATTTGTAATTAAATGATGATAAAAGTATAGTATCTATGGAAACAAGAGCACTGCACAAAAGATGATTATGATACTGACTGACACAGCCCCCATAGTTGTGCTTTACAAAGCCCATACTAAAAAGGATGGTGTGATGATTAAGAATCTGATTTTCTCTAAAGTAAGTGGTTATTGTTTCTAAATGGAAGATGATGAACAATTTAAATCTGTTATCTCAGAAGTTACCAAGTGGGGGTATTCAGAAATGAGTAAAAGCATTGTCCTTGTAACTAAATCTAGGTGCTGCTATAATCAACTTTTGTGACTTAGAGGACAGTGACCAATTATGCTAAATGGGTTTCAAGGACTTAAAATAGACTCAACTAATCAAGTCTATTATTATGGTTATTTTGTTTCTTTGTGTTAAATTTTTTGAGTTTTTTATTAGTTGTTTATGGACCTTCATTTTATTCATTTATTTGTATGAACAAACCCAGTGCTTCACACATGAGAGGCAAGCCTCTACTGGTGAGCCACAACCCAGCCCCATTTTTATATATCCTGGAGATTAATGCCTTATCTGTGGTGCAGGTAGCAAAGATTTTTCTCCCATTCTGTAGGCTCTCTTCATGCTCTTGATGGTTTCCTTTTTTTGTGAAGAAGCTTTTTAGTTTGATGTCATCATATTTTTTGATTATTGATCTTTACTTCTTGTGCTTTAGGAGGAAGTCAGTTTCTGAGCTGATATATTGGAGTGTTGTACTTACATTTTCTTATAGCAGGTGAAGGATTTCTAGTCTAATACCTAAGTCCTTGGTCTACTTTGAGTTGAGTTCTTTGCAGCATGAGAGAGAGGGGTTAAATTTGATTTTGTTACATATTGCATTCCAGTTTTCTTAGTACCATTTGTTGAAGAGGCTATCTTTTTTCTCCAATACATGTTTAATGGGGTCTTTGTCTAGTATGAGATACCTATATATTTGTGGGTTTGTTTCTGTGTCATCTATTCTGTTCCATTGGTCTTCTTTCCTGTTTTGGTGCCAATATCATGCTGTTTTTGTTACTATAGCTCTATAGTATAATTTAAGGTCTGGAGTTGTGATGTCTCCTGCTTTGCATTTGTAAGGATTGTTTTTGTAAGGATTTATTTATCCTGGGTTTCCTATTTTTCCAAATTAATTTCATGACTGCTTTTTCTTTGTCTATTTAGAACATCATTAAGATTTTGGTGGGAACTGCATTGAATCTTTATAGTGACTTTGGAAGCATATATATTTTAACAATATTAATTTTGCCTATCCACTAACATGGGAGGTCTTTCCAGATCCATGAACATGAGAGGTCTTTCCATCTCCTAAGGTTTTAATTTCTTCTTTAGTATTCTGTAGTTTTCATTGTAGAGGTCTTTCACTTCTTTTGCTAGATTGATTCCCAAGTATTTTAGTTTTGAGGCTATTGTAAAGGGGATACTTTTCCTAATTTCTCTGTTAGCTGATTTGTCGTTGAAGTATATGAACACAATTGATTTATGAGTGTTAATTTTGTCAAATTGATTCTGCATTTCTTCCCATTTCCTGGCCCTCTTCCCTCCCTGCCCCCCTCAATCTCATACTCTGCTGATCTTCCCTCTGTTTTTATATCAGATCACCTGATTTTCCCCCTAACTTTGCTCTAGATTCCACATATGAAAGAGAACATTCAATTTAGCAAGATGTTCTCTAGTTCTAGTTCCATCCATTTAATGGAAAATACCATACTTTTATTCTTCTTTATGGGTAATTAAACTCTCTCTCTCTCTCTCTCTCTCTCTCTCTCTCTCTCTCTTTCACACACACACACACACACAGTGTGTGTGTGTGTGTGTGTGTCTGTGTGTGTGTGATATTTTCTTTATCCATTCATCTGTTGAAGGACATCTAGGTTGGTTTCATAACTTGACTATTGTGAGTTGTAATGGTATGAACATTAATGTGGTTGTATCACTATAGTGAGCTGATTTTAGTACTTCTGGATAAATACCATGGAGTGGGATAGCTGGGTCATATGGTAGTTCCATTATTTCAAGGACTTTCCACTCTGTTTTCTAGAGTGGTTTTACTAATGTGCCATCCCACCAACAATATTTAAATGTACTTTTCTTTTTCTGACAACCTCACCAGCATTTCTTTTTATTCCTATTCTTGATGATTGCCAATCTGATTGAAGTGAGATGAAACCTTAATGTTGCTTTGATTTGTATTCACTTGATTGTTAGAAATGTTGAACTTTTTTTCACATATTTGTCGGCCATTTTTTTCTTCTTTTGAAAAATGTTTCTTTAGTTCATTTGCCCATTTATTGATTGGGTTATTTGTTTTTATGGTGTTAAGCTTTTTGAATATGTATTTCCTCTATCAGAGGAATAGTTGACAGCTTGAAAGGTTTTTCTTCTCCCCATTCTGTAGCCTCTCTATTCACATTCCTGTTTCCTTTGCTGTGAAGAACTTTTTAATTTGATGTTGTCTCACTTATTAATTCTTAGTTTTATTTCTCATGCTTTTGGGTCTTGTTATGTAAGTCAGTGCTTGTGCCAATATGATGGAATGTTGGCCTTGTGTTTTCTTGTAGTAGTTACATGATTTCCACTCTAATCTTAAGTCTTTGATCCCTTTTGAATTGATATTTTTTTCAGGATGAAAGATAGGGATCTAATTTAATTCTTATACACGTGGATATCTAGTTTTCCATGCACCATTTGTCAAAAAGGCTGTCTTTTCCCCAACATATATTTTTGGCATTTTTGTCAAGTATCAGGTGGCTATTAGCATATGGGTTTGTGTTTGTGTCTTCTATTCTATTCATTTGTCTTCATGCCTGTTTTTATGCCAATACCATGCTAGTTTCGCTATTGTAGCTCTGTAGTATAAATTGAGAATCAGGTATTGTGATGCCTTTAAGCATCACTTTTCTTATTGAGAATTGCTTTGGCAATTCTGGGTCTCTTATTCTTCCAAATTAATTTAAGAACTGTTTTTTTTTTTTTTTTTTTTTTTCAGTTCTGTGAAGAATGTCATTGGTATTTTGATGGAGACTGCATACAATGCATTATTATTAACTCTCATCACTATATGGTGTAATAGGTACAAAGCTTCATTTAGCGGAATATGTTTAGTTTAGAATATATTTTGATCATATATATTACTGGCATTTTGGGGCAGAATTAAAATTTAGTTATATTTAATTCATCTAAAGGTGTTTTTCACCCCATCTTCCAAAACGTTTTGAATTTACTTAATCATTAATCTCTTTCTTGAAGTTGTAACTTTATTGAAAATTCAGTTCTTGAAATGCATATTAAAACATGAATCCGTGATATAAATTAGCTTGTGATTTTATAAGCCTGTTGTATTCACATATGTACATAGGAAAGTTAAGTCAGACTCATTCCATTATCTTTCCTATTTCTATCCCTTCTCCTTCATTCCCCTTTGTATAATCCACTGAACTTTTGTTTTAACCCTCCTCTTCTTATTGTGGGATAGCTTCTGCATATCAGAGAGAACATTTGGCTTTTGTTTTTTGGGCATTGGCTTATTTTACTTAGCATGATATCCTCCAGATCCATCCACTTACCAGGAAATGTCATAAATCTTTGAAGAAGACAGTATATTGTGTTACTAATTTGGATTTAATATCCTGGTTAGTTAATTAAGACATAAATTAATTTTAATTAAAAAAAAAACATAGTAATACCTTTGTCATGAAAACAGAATCCTTACTGTAATGATTTGAGGATTAACTAGGAAAATTTGTCTTTACAAAAACAGATTTATTGAGGTATAATTAATACACAAAAGCTTCAAATAAAGAATTCAATTGATATGCTTTAGACATTCACATACTATGATACTATCACCATGGTAATAGACTTCAAAAATAAAAAAGGAAAGAAAAATTGGTTTTACCCCTTGAAATTGTACTTTTTGATATTATCAACCACAATAGCCCAATAGTCAGGATATTTTTCAGTTCTATGCCATTGGATTTATTTTGCTTTGGAAAAGTTTGACCTACACCTGAGCTCACCTAAATGCCTGCCATCTTAGTATCTTTGTTTCAACACTGTCATTAATAAATCTCATCTTTTGTATTAACCTGAACCCCCAGAAAGATTTACTGTCACTTCTTCTATGGTGACTTTTCTCATTGATGGGAAAGAAGATAAGATAAAGGCAAGGAAAAAAGTGTGATCCTTATACAAAATAATATCTTAGATTTTTTTCTCATTTCCATTTTTCTCTGAGATGTATTTACAGTTTGTATTTCTGGAAAGACTTTTTCATTACATGATGCATAAACATGAAGAATGTGTAGTGATATCCATTCTGTTTGTGGTTGGTTTGCTTTTTATGCCTATATTTTCTTGCCCTTGTCAAGAAATAAAAGTGACTTTTGCAGTTTTCTTCACTGCCTTTTTATGAGTATAAAAAAGTACTTGTCCTTATTATTTTTCATAGATCTTTTAGTAAAGCAGTTGTCAAATAAAACCTTTCCACTCTGGGTTGTTGATTTTATGGTAACAACCAGAAGGTGGATGATTTTAATCATTTGACAACATATTAGGATGAAAGCAAAAAGTAATGGATATCTGCATGTCTTCAAATGTGCACTGTACACCAAAAAAGCAGGATGAATGCATGCCTTGATAAGTACCTGGTGTATCTTTGTCCACCAAATTTCTTTTGGACCTCCTTAAATAGTTAAAAAATCTAGGCAGAGACACTGCCATCTGCTATGGCCCACAGCACAGGCAGCCCAGAGTAAATGCCAAGAGTTTTATTGGGATGTTTTTTCTCAATTTGTTACTGCATCTGCTCCCATTCATGGCACTAGATGTCAGCTGATGCAGACAGATAGAGGAAAGTGATTGAAACATATAGATTTCAAATGGCAAAGTGGGAGGCTATCTGAAAGCATTTTATTTCTTTGTATTTGTTTCCTGAAGTCTAATGAACACAGAAGGCAGCAAGGATTGACAAGCAGGAATA
Source organism: Marmota flaviventris (assembly GCF_047511675.1). NCBI lineage: Eukaryota > Metazoa > Chordata > Mammalia > Rodentia > Sciuridae > Marmota > Marmota flaviventris. The sequence goes on from NC_092519.1 coordinate 3,326,810, forward strand.
CTCCAGTGTGAGCTTCCAGAGAGTGCTTACTGCTCTGACTGTTTTATTAGTACCAAGTGGCAGGACCCAAGAGAGAGAATGCCCATCTTCACAACAAGTTGGAATATAATTATCAATGTACTGTCTGCTACTATATATTTTTAGTACATTTTTGTATTCTGTTTGGGTACTCATCCTCATGTGATCAGAATTCACTCAGGAGTTATTTTATTCATTGTCTCCTGTTTTGATGGATGGACATTCACTGTTCTTCAAACTCTGCAATTCAGTTATTACCATTCACATCAGACTCAGAGATATCCAATAAAGAAGGATTATGTGTAGTCTCCAGAGCATAATGAGACAAGAATATATAAGAGTCATGCTACAGATGATATAATTGTATATATAAGAGATATTAGAAATGATGTAAAACTGAAGCATTTGGAAAGATAAAAAAGATGACCACAGAAGAGGTAGGCATACAGTGGATACATTACTTTTTTAAAAATATTTTCAGTTGTAGATGGACTCAGTACCATTATTTTATTTGCTTTTATGTGGTGCTGAGGATAAAACCCAGTGCCTCATACATTCTAGGCTAAGGACTCTACCACTGAGCCACAACCCCAGCCCCAGTGGCCACATTCTTAATGATTCAAAGTGCTATGTTCTGAATTTCATGTTCAAATTCTCTGGGAACATTTTGCATGTGTTTCCAATATTTAATTCAAATTTTACTCAAATATACTTGTTTTAAGAGGTGAATATATTAGATATTTTTCATATAATCCTGTGAAACTCAGAGAGCTACGGTGATAAATATGCCAACCATAATTCTTTTATTTTTTTTTATTTTTTTAATCATAAACACTTTAAAAAATTATATATATATATATATATATATATATATATATATATATATATACACATTATATATATATATATATAAATATATATATATATATATATATATATATATATATATATATATATATATATATATATACATTATATATATACATATACATTTTCTTCTAGTAGGCACAGGGTCTCTGATCTAATGCCTAGGTCCTTGATCTACCTTGAGTTGAGTTTTGTGCAGGGTGAGAGAGAGGGTTTTGGTTTCATTTTGCTGCATATGGATTTCCAATTCTCCCAGCACCACTTGTTGAAGAGGCTGTCTTTTCTCCAATGTATGTTTTTGGTACCTTTGTCTAGTATGTGATAACTAATGTGGGTATGTATCTATGTCTTCTATTCCTTTGGTCTTCATGCCTGCTCTTGTGCCACTACCATGCTGTTTTTGTTACTATAGCTCTGAAGTATAATTTATGGTCTGGTATTGTGATGCCTCCTGAAATTCTTTTCTAAGGAAGAATCATTTTCTTGATGATTTACATATAATGCATTGTTGCATGAATGATACAAACAAACTCATAGTATAAATAGTAGTGTCAGGGGCTGCGGTTGTGGCTCAGTGGTAGAGTGCTTGCCTAGTATGTGTGAGGCCCTGGGTTTGATCCTCAGCACCACATAAAAATAAATACAAATAAAGGTAGAATATCTTTGTGTCCAACTACATCTGAAGAATAAATATAAAATGAATAAATAAATAAGTAGTGATGTCAGAACAATAGTCACCCTGTTTTCTTCTCAGCTCAAAGAGGGAGAGAATCAAATCTCTATTATGTTTTATATTAATATGAAGTATATGACTATTGGTTCAACTCCTACATTATACTGGCTATTTATGTTCATACAATGTAAGAAAAAATCTACCCCTAGTAACGACTAAATCTTTAATCTATCTAAATTTATTTCTTAGGAAGTTAGATGTACTAATGAATGACCCACTACAAATTGATCTCCATTTCTGAAAAACACCTGTGCTGCATCTGAGAGTTGTTCTCATTAGTAAATGGGAAACTGGTGCATTTTGTGTCATTAGTATCCTAGGAATCACCATAGAAACAGTGATAGATGGTTAAAAGTAAAAAGTTCCAGGGAAGATCTTGTCAACATATGAAATCCATCAACAAGAAAGTCTAACTTAGATGAAAATGGAGAGATGTTAGTGTCTGGGTTACAAAGGAATTATGAAATATGATTCACATCATTAACTTATCCTGTGAAATTATACCTTATTTTATTTATAAGCTTACTATTGGTTAGAAGATAAACACTTTGAAATAAGCAAGAAACATATTCTTTTTCATGATTTTTTTTTTTTTTTTCCATAATGGTCTTCCATTCTTGCATAGGTAAGTGAATGAAGCCATTACTATCTCCACTTTATAAAATCAAAATACAAATAACAAAAAGTTTAGTGACTTTTCAAGACAATTTATTAATTTTCACCCTGATTTTGTACAGATATATTTAACAAAAATAAAATTAGATATAAATAAGCTATCACAGAAGTGGTATTCAAAATAGAGAAAAGCAAACATGTTAAGAAAATGACATAAAATATGAGGTTAAAATTTTAGTTAAAATTTCTAAACATACAACTGCTATGGGTAGGACCCATCTTTGACTTTATGCTTTCTAGAATCCACTGCATAAAGGAGAACTTGGTGATTTATTAAAAAACACACACACAGTGTCCATAAATACATAGGATTATATGAAAAATGTATTGTATTCTGGGAATAGAATACAATATACTAACCTACTATTGTAATTCATCTGCTTTGCAATTTATCACATGGGCAGCCCCTTGTGTAACATTATATCGAGAGGCAGATATTCTCTCTGCCATGCGGCAGGCATGTGTATGTTATAATCCTACCAGGCACATCACAGAAAACTAAGAATACTTAGAACAAAAGATAAGTCCTTAGTCCCCTAGCTCTTTCTTTCTGAAGCAGAGTGCCCAAGAAAGCTACATAACCATAACTATTCACATCTGGGCAACCCTCAATATCATATGTCCTCCAAACAGCAAAAAGAAACATTTTGAAATTGTGAGAAAGTTTTCTTATAACATGAGTTTTGTGCATGTTATCTTCTAAATTAATTAGTTTAATTTTCATAAGCTTGTAGATTTCTGGAAACTAGTAAGTCTAATTTTGAATGACTGAGGTAATTAAATAAAATCAATATTATTTATTGATTATATTTGTCCTACCACATATTCTATTAATTATCTTATCCTACCACATATTCTACTAATTATGAAACTATTTAGAGGTTGGTATCCAGGCGTATACTGTTCAGAGAACATATGAGCAATATTTTTAACCATGTAGTTTTTAGCTCAGAGTAGTGAAGCTTTAGAAATGCTAGTTAGGGAAGAGTATGGAAATATTTTCAGATTATATTTTCTCTGTTTTGGTCAAATTTATCATGCAAAAAACACTCAAAATACATTCAGTTTCTACTTAATAATTTTGACATTATGAGACAACTGTTGATGAATTAAGGTATTAGAGGTGGGTCAAGATGGCAGCTGAATAAGAAACTCCAGCCCACAAATACACCAGTTTAGACATCTGTTCATTATCTGAGCTAATTTCACAAGAACTGAGGATACCAGATAAGAAATTGTATTGCCTGTCGTTAGTATAATAAGAAGAGATACATTGTAGAAGGTGGGAAGGAAACACTTTCTGGTTTCACTATTTTCTCAATTTCAAGCAGTCTGGAACCTCTCTACTCCACTTGGGACAGGGGCAGGGAATTAAGTCTAGGCCTTGTAATCGTAACTCAGTACCAGGAAAACCATGATAAGATCTAGTGCTGGGAAAAGCCCCACCACACCTCCTATCAAGCCAATATAGACATACTGAACCACTGGAACCACATTAGCCAGGCAGCAAGGATGTTGGGAACAGAATACAAAACCTAGGATAGGACATTGCATTGGAGGACAGACACAGGCCTGCCATGAGACTCTATACCAGGCAGAAACCAAGGCTTCAATATCCACATCAGAGCTTACAATGAAACTACTAAACCTGCAGTGGCATCAGTTGGATATCTATGCCAGTACAAAAGACTCAGATCTTGACTTGCATCATTACCAGGCTTAGAGTAGCTAGGAATACCCCATCCACTGAGATAATGTAGTTCCCTCCAGCTCTGAGTCTCAGGTGTGACCCACTTTATTGTCAGGTTGGTGGCCAAGGGAGTGTCTCCACTACCCATTGCTCAATCTCAGACAGCACAGTTATCTCCAGGCCAGTGCTCATAGATGGAACCTCTTGACCAGCCCTGGCACCAGGCAGAGTAATTTGCACCCTAATGAGATAGACTTGTGTTTAAGTCTGCATCATCTTCAGTTGTAGTTGTCCAGATGCATCCTCAGAAATACTCAAGTCCTAGAACCTATTAGACTCAGGCAAAACCCAATTTAGTGTCAAACTTTGTGGTTAAGGAACTGCCTTCACCAATATGACCCCAACCTTGGTCACCATAACATGTGGAAGTATTCCATTTCCTGAGAGTAGGTAGTTTGGACATGGCTTTGCCTTGGAAATAAGTACCAGGCTGGTTAAATGGTTAATAAGCCTAACACTAGGTAATGGCCCCCATCCCATGGCCAATGGTGCATGTGGAACTTCTGAGATAGCCCCAGAACCAAGAAGAGAAAATGAAGCCCTAGTCTATTGGACTTCTAGTCCCAAGTGTATTACCTTTGGCTGGTTAAAGTGCTCTTAGGCCATGTGTTCACTTGATCAGTAGGCAAACCATATAGCATTGTGACCTTGGTCCTATCATAGTTTTGTGCCGATCTCAATGGTCTTTGGGCTTAGGGTTTGACAGAGCTTTGGGGGCATTGATAGCCACAGACAGGTATAAGAACCGGAGACTAATCTGTCCTTGGTGATTCCGACAGTGACTGACTCTGGGCATAGTTTGATTGACAGGCACATTTAAAGAGATGCAAGAAGCTCTGGTGTGCTAGTGTATAGTACTATGACTATAGATAACAATAGTGGACAGGAAATTTCAAAAATCTAGAAGGAAGAATTTTGAAAGTGTTTACCATATAAAATTATAGAAATAAGTTTCTTGAAGAAATACACATGTTTAGTCTTATTTAAACTTTATACATGTATACACAATTTAAAATGGCTAATTACCCCGTTAATATGTGCTATTTTGTGATTTTTGTATCAGTTAAAAGTAAATTGAATTTTTAAAAATAAGTAAAACACACATGCAAATATATGCAGATATACAAGTTTTAAGAGGAGAGAGAAATCAAGGTATAATCTGGAATAAACAAAGAATAGAAATGGATATGTCAGCTAATAGCCTATGCAAGAAGGGGTTCCAATGAATAATATTGTATCATTTTTTCAAAGATGCAAACAATTTAAGCTACCAAATATCTATTTTCCTGACAACAAATTCTAAGGACATATGGGGGATTCTTATCTGTAACTTCAGTTTTTTAGTAAATATAGTTTCAGTAAATACAGCAACATTTTTCAAAAGGATGCCTCTTAAGCAGATTCTCAAATATAAATAAATAAACCTGAGGGTCACATTAAATAAAATTTCAGTAGAGCTTAGAATACCTGGAGTTGGAAGTCCACAAGATCCTCTAGTACTTTCTGTCAAACTTAAGCTCTTGGCTTTAATAGTATGAGTTTATTTTGGTTGTTTGAAGGGTTTAGTTTGTTGGAAGTGTTGCAGAAGGAATAAAAATCCACTGAGCAGTATAAAATAAGAGAAATTGAAGCTTTGTATTTGTCCCAATTATCTATATTTCCCCATAATATTCCCAGTTCTTTACGTTGAAGAGTCCCAGAGATTAGCGTAAGATCACTAAATTAACACTTGATAGGCCCAAGAACAATCTGGCATATATCAGATTATATAGGCATCCCTTAGAGATATTGTTAGAAAGCTAGTAATATGTTGTCTCTGTCTCTCTCTCATTTATATTTTTTGTGGCACAGGGGACGCCTCCCAGGAGACTCAGGTGTGACCCACTGAGTTACATCCCCAGCCCCTTTTTCTTATTTTGACATAGGGTCTCACTATATTGCCTAGGCTGGCCTTGAACTTGCAATCCTTCTGCCTCAGTCTTCTGAGTTCTGGGATTGCAGGTATGTGGCACTATGCCAAGCCAGTTTGCAAGCTGTACATGGAGCTCACTAGTATTTTGTATTCATGGCTCACCAACTTTCAAAGAGAATCAAGTTTGCTTATATACTTGGCATTAAAGAAACTCATAAAGTTTCTAGTTTAAATGCATATTTATCCTTCTTAGACCATGAGTTTCATAAGGAAAGAGACTGTCTTGTTTATCACTATATATTCATAAAGAAGCACATGGTTTGACAATTAGAATATATTAACAAAATGATTATTTAAGGAAAGACTTACTATATCTGTTTTCCTGTTTATTAAAGGTACTTTATAATTAGGGAGAGGTGGCATTGTCCTGGCATTATCCCCATGTTTTGATTGAGTATAGACAACTCTAAATGTTTAAATAACTTATACATCCTATAATCACTTTCTCCATTAAGAAGTAATAACAATGTCTTTTGAACACAATTCTACTTTGTCATAGCCTAATATGCACCATTGGCTCCTGTCATGCAAACACTGAACAGACATGGTGCACAAAACAGAGTATTGCAGATGCTGCAAAAATAAGACCTGATTCTTACCTCTGAAGCAAGAAAAGCAGGGGAACATATAAAATTAAAAGATAAACATTTTTAAGATATAAGATATGAAAGAAGTAACAATATATGACAGCAGAAACATCTAACACTAACGAGAGAGGATCTGAAACTTTTGATGAAAAATTTTGGAAGGCTAACAATGATATAGAGTCTGGTGGCCCATATGGACATGGCAGGATTTTGGCCTCCATGACCTTCTCAGTCTCTTTTCCTGTCCACGAAAATGCCTTGTTACAGGACACAATGGACTTTGCAGATTTAATTAAGGCTTATTGACCTTAAAATGGGGAGATTATCCTGGATTATCTGGCTAGAACCAATATAATCAGATGAACTCTCTTTGATCTCCATTTTGTTTACTGAATCTTTTTTATTTATTTATTTATTTATTGGTGGGGTTTCATTGCACCATGCTCAAAGAATATATTTTTCTAATGGAAAAAATTTTGGCTTATATGTTCCTCACAGATTTTTCTATACCATCATTTTCAACCATTTTGTGTTCTACTTTTAACTATACCTTTTAGAAACAGGATATTGTTGGGATTTTCATCTAATTTTAGAAACTTTTGTCTTTGTTTGCCTTATGTTTATATAGGAGGTTCTGATGCATGTGCTGAGACTTGAGCATCCTTATAGATACACTTTTAATATTTATTTACTTTCTTGCTTTTCCCACATGTATACTGTTTTAATTTACTATTTAAATTTTATATTGGTTGTGTCACTTCTGTTTTATGAACCCCCAGACTTTTCTGAGACTAGTACCTGGATGGAATTAGAAGGCTAAATTTTTCAAATGCAATTGAGGAAGTGCCTCCCAGTTCCAAGCTTCATTTATTCTACCGTGATAACATCTCTTCATTGGGGTGTTCCAGGGCAGCATAGGAAAATCCACCGATATAAATAGAATCATCCTCCCTAGGTTATGCCCTTGCCTTGTATCCTTTTCCTCATCAGTTTCACTGAGTCATTTATCTTTCATGCTGGAACCCAAGCACTTTCTTTATATATAGGTGAGGATGTTTCACACAGTTATTTCATGTGTCATGTATGACTCTGAGTCTGGTCAATATTGTGACTTCTCCATTGTTGTCCCTTCATTCATACTGGAAGAGGAAGCACATAGTAGCATGACAGCTTGTTTCAAAAACTTTGGTTTTATAAAAGTAAATTCATTTGATATTTTGAAACAGATATAAACACAATGATATGTTATTCATGTTCTCCTTAGCTTAGAAAATCTAGTCATTGAAAATGATGGGAAATCTCTCTTCTCTGTGCATAGTACTATATGGATTTAACAGCACTATATTAATGATCATATTAACAATCAAACACTAGATGTTGTAATTGAGGGTTGACTGAATTAAGAAGTTTTTTCCTATATTTATATAATAAGAAGCACACATGAAGCTCAAATATAGGTCCTTTGACTCCCCCAATTTTGTTCTCTATGCTAACTTTAAGAACATTTCTTGGAGCCACAAAAATAAAGCCACAAATAAAGTATATGTTTTTAAGTTTTATGAGTGATAGAAAACAACAGCTTAAAAAAAAAATAGGCTTTAAAATCCCAAAGAGAAAGCAAATATCCATCTGGAAGGAATGCTTATATTTCAATTTAGATTTCTGGTAAATTTCTATTTTTGATATAATCTCAAATTCATGGAAATTTGCAAGAATATATTAGGAACTTACTTTATTCTTCAGATTCAGCATTTTTAAAATCAAAATTCTCTAATTTATTCACAAAGAAAGATATACTCAATGGAAAAAAGGATTTATTGTAATACTTAGAGTATTACATGATTTTTTTGTGTTTGTGAATAAGGGTAAATTCTAACACTCATCCCCACACACATATACACAAATTGAAAAAATATGTACAAAGTATTTATAGTGGTTTCTACATAGTGGTATGATTATTAGTAATTTTAATTTCTTTTTTTTTGCTTATTTATATTTTCTAATTTTTCCTCAGTGGACATATTATTTATGTAATAAATAAAAATAGAAGTCACATTATAAAATAAAATAAAATCACATTTCTCTCTCCCCTCCTCCTCTCCTCTCCTTTAACCTTAGTGTCTTGATATCTCTAATATCAAGCCTATTTCTGCAGAGTGCAGAGCTCAAGGCCAGTATCCACTAGAAGCCAGGATTAACACAGAATGCTAAGCTTATTCACAGTAACTTTTGAACATGGAAAAGTCAGACTTTGTTCAAAAACAAAAGGAACAGTTTTTAAAATATTTTTTTAGCTGTTGATGAACCTTTATTTTATTGATTTATATGTGGTGCTGAGGATCAAACTCAGTGCCTATCCATGCTGGGCAAGTGCTCTACCACTGAGCTACAACCCCAGTTCAAAGGGAACATTTTTTGAATGACAGAATATTTATTGAGCAAAGTGCTATAGCTATATTCATAATAAATTCTGAATAATATTCTGTCAGAAAAAAAATACATAGATTCAAATGCAATACTATAAGATGCACTTGGAACTTCTATCAACTGAAAATGTTTGGGGTATAAGCAAGACCATATGCATGCCAGAAAGAAACAGGTCATAACACATAAAATTGGGTAACTGATTTGCAGCAGTTTTCCATGGCTAAATATACTACTTATCATTTGAAGTTTTGAGAAGCAAGTGCATTGGTCTGAGCCAAAACACAGTCTCCATTTGCTTAGTTTTGGAAAATAACTTGGACCTTTTTTTCATAATTACAGTTTCAAACAGTGGTAGCTGACACACCAAATGTACAGAATTTTGAATTTCATTCAAAATAAAGTCAAAGTTAAGGTCACAAAATTGTCCTCAAAGTCAGACTTTGTTCAAGAATCAACTAGAAGAAGGATGATTAAGGAAGAAACAGAACATTTTCTTCCAAGTGTTATTGACTTTGCATTGATTGATGTTTTAGCTCTGTCCACTCTCTGATATTGAAAAGAGGATAAGCAAAGGAATTATTTTGAGTACACTCATTTTTAATTTCAGTTCAATATTGGCTTGGAATAAAGTAAATAGTGAAATAATGGTAAAGACAAGAGGGTTAGCAGATATATTTTTAAATAGTATCAGAGGGACTTTCCGAAACAGCACAAAGGGAACACATTTTATGTGGTTGGAGTCAGTCTTCATTGAAAATATTCTTGCAATTTCTGATTTTTAAGATGATACTATGCATAGTTTTAAGATCTTTTTGGGGGGGAAGATAAACTTTTTGAATAGCAATAGTGGCAGAAAAGTTGTCTTCAGCCATAATACCCTAAAAAGACACAGAATATTCACATTCCTCTTTTCATGGTATACAAACACAAGCCCCTTAAAAAATGATTCACTAAAAACTATACCTGTGTTTGGCTTTAGCTGGTTTTACCCAGGTTCCCCCAAATTTTCTGTTTATAGTAGACTCTCATATATATTTGGAATGAATAAATAACAAAATATATATAAAAATAAATATAACTTAATTTATAAAAATGATACAAATGAATATCAATTAATGTCTAACAAATTATAACTGTGTTGAACCTCAACATATTTTGACATACACATATGAAGATAAATGCTAATCTAATATTTGTTGAGTTGTATTAAGTTGTACTGACTATTAAACAATTGAATCCCAGGTGAACTGTTTTATGTGTGAGTGCGCGCGCGCACACACACACACACACACACACACATATGTATTCAAATGTAGGTACCATTTTATCTGCACAGAGAAAGTGTTTGGATATTACTGGTCAGAAAAGTTTTCACTTAGTTATCTTGGAAAGTAGTTGATTTTTAAATAGCATATGATAAATATATGAATATCATTAGTTACAGAATTCTCCAAGAATGGACATTTGATAGGAAGTTCATTTCAAGTGGCCACATGTCCAAATTATTTTAAGACTAGAAATATCATTTTATTTTTAATCATGACAGTTTGTTTTGGAAATTAAGTTAGATATTCATTCAAGATATATAGGAGTACCTACTAGAAAAATTTGGAGAGGCTGTGAAAAGCCACCTAAAACCAAAGTGTATGCATTGAATGTTGTATTAGTTAGCATTTTGCCTCTGTGTGAAATACCTGAGAAAAACAATTTAGTAGAGGGTAGATTTATTTTGGCTTATGGTTGCAGAGTTTTCATTCCACAGTTGCCTGGCTCCAGCTCAGAGCACCATGGCAGTAGTACCTGGTGGAGAAAAGACGCTGAACTCATGGCAGCCAAGAAGTACAGTGAGAGAGAGAGCGGTCGGGGGAGGGGCTAGAGACAAACCTCCCAGGGCAAACTCCCAGTGATCCTCTTCCTCCAATCATTTCATAAGTTCCACCTCTGAGCATTGCTGCATTGGTGGCCAAGCCTTCAACACATAAAACTTGTTGGGCATTCCAGATCAGACCATAATAAAGGTTTAGGAGTTATGTAGTCTGAAGTAAGTAGTAAAAATAAATATGAATGGTTTAAAACTCAATATTTCACTTTTTTAAAATTAAATTTAGGATTTCCAAAACAGAATTACTTATAATACTCTTGCAAAAGTAGTTATTCTGTTTCCCAGGGCCTGGCGTTTTGACTCAGTGGTAGTGCACTTGCCTGGCATTTGTGAGGCACAGGGTTTGATTCTCAGCACTGCATATAAATAAATAAAATAAAGGTCTATAAACAACTAAAAATACTAAAAAATGTTTCCTTACTATACATGCCAACAAGTAGTAGTACATAGATCATAATACAAAAATCTGCATGCATAACCAAACTGAAACTAATACTGTTAGTTTTGAAACTGATAATCTCACATTTTTAAAATAACTTCCTATTAATATGACTTTTGAATTTGAATTGAATCATGCATAAAGGCAATGATTTTATAAAAAGTATAGAAGATTTTATGTTGCTATTTATCTTGATATATACACCATACCAACATAATTAGACAACAAGAGTCAGAATTTTTATGAGACAAAGGGAAACACAGAAAGTGCTCTACTGTTTTTTTTTAAATTATGGTGTTCTACAGCACCTCAAGAATGATTTCCAATCTTAACTCTGCCCCCTACTACTTGTGTGACCTTGGATAAAAATGTAAATGCATGTAATACTTCTGTGCTGCAGTTTTCAATCGTATAAGTTTTTTGGGGAGGACTAAATAAATGTATATGAATTACTTAGACAAGCACCACATAATAAGCACTTAATAAATATTAATGTTTTAATGGAAGGAAGGCCAAATTGTAAATACGAGAAAACCCATAGTCCAACTAAGTTTCATCATTAAAGAAGAATGAATAAAAACAAATAAGCTGGAGCTGAAATTCGAAATGTTAACAACGTAAGCAAAATAAAGGCAGTATGAGGAATGAAGTATCAAGTTGAACAACAAATTATTAGATTGATGATATAAATTGAAATTAATCCAAGCATTGGCACATCAAGACAATAATTGAAATTGCCAGTATAGGAAAATATAATTAGGAATCAAAGAGAAAACACAAAACATTGCATCAGAAATTAGGAAGGAAATAAAATTATTGATAATGATGGAGATTAGTTGATATCAATTTCCACACTTTTGTCTTTCTCGTCTGGTAAACTTAGATTCAATGTCCAGAGACCAAAACAAGTGGGAAGATTCAAAGTCATATAGTTTGAAACATGGTTTCTTTTACATGCTTCTGAGCTAATAACAATGGAAGCAGCTAGCTGAATCTCAGGTATGGGTAAATAAGATCACAGAGAGATGGGAAGTAGGAAACAAATGTTAGGTACCTGGGAAGTTGTTTCTGTCCTTAGAAATGTGACAATATTTGGAATATAAAGTGGAACTTCTCAATTTTTGCAAGTTTTTATGTACTGACATACATTTATGTAGTTACTATGTTCTCTCCTACTTCTGAATAAGTATTACTTTTGAAAATCCTGCTTCAAAAACAGTAAATAAATAAAATCAGAAAAAAAATTGATTCAGTTGAATAAAGGAAATTGAAGGCATATGATTGGTCCAAAGACTTAGGGAAGAGTTACCACAAATCTAGGAGATGGATATAATGACAATTTTTATTTTTTTAAAGATTTTTTTTAGTTGTATATGGATGCAATACCTTTATATATAAGCAATACCTTTATTTTATTTGTTTATTTTTGTTTGGTGCTTGGGAATTGAACCCAGTGCCTCACACATGCTAAGCAAGCTCTCTACCACTGAGCTACAGCCCCAGCCCATAATTAGGATACTATTTCATAGTCATTTGCATTGTGTATTTTTTCCAGCACCCAGGAGAGTGCTTGACACTTTGTAATTAATGAATATATTTTTGCTAAATGATTGAGGCTTTTCTTATCTAGGCAGGCCAAGCAACTCTTCCATCTCATCCCATAATAGCCCTGTAGTGAATATAATCTTATGGCAGAAATGAGGCAAAGAGACTTCCTCATTTCTAATGCTTTTTAAGATGGTTGCCCTACTTAATTTATTAAATATGCCAGCTCTAGTCTTTTGCATTCGGTAGTAGTTCCCAGGCATATATATGCCAATAGAATTATCAGTTGACTGGAACTTTATTTACCAGACACTTTCCACCGCAGGAAACTCTAGCCATAGTAGCTAGTGACAAGTGTCATCTTCTTGGGATATTATAGGCAACAATAATGACAGCACTAATAGCTCACAGTTACCAGTGCACCCACCGGTATCTAAAGTAGCAATTTCAAACCAAGTGTGACACTATTAAGGACTTTACAGTCATACTGATATTACCACTAGTAGTGCACAATTTCAAGTTCATTCAAGCACACATAATCTTGTCAGTTTCTACTGAGATTACTAGACATGATTTGCTGCCAAATATTAAAATGTACATTTAATGGTTGGTAAAATATGAGGGAAGCATCTTGGTTAATTTTATTTATCATTTATCTTTTTTATTTTTTATTACTTTTATTTTTATTTATTCTTTTTATATATACATGACAGTAGAGTGTATTTTGACACATTGTACATACACGGAGTATAATTTATTCTAATTAGGATGCTTTACATGTTTTACATGTTGTGGAGTTTTACTGGTGGTGTATTCACATATGAACATAGTAAACTTAAGTCTGATTCATTCTACTGTCTTTCCTATGCCCATCATCCCTCCCTTCCCTTCATTTGACTTTGTCTAATCCAATGAGCTTCTGTTCTCCCCTCCACCATTCTTATTTTGAGTTAGCATTCACATATCAGAGAGAATATTCAGTATTTATTTTGGGGGGGGGGGGGTTGGCTTATTTCACTTAGCATGACAGTCTTCACTTCCATTCATTTACCTGCAAATGCTATAAACTCATTATTCCTTATAGTTGAGTAATATTCCATCAAGTATATATTTATAACATTTTCTTTATCCATTTATCTGTTGAAAGGCACCTAGATTGATTCGATAGCATAGCTGTTTTGAACTGAGCTGTTATAAACATTGATGTGGCTCTATCACTGAAGTTATGCTGTTTTTAAATGATTTGGGTATATACCAAGGGGTGACATAACTGGGTCAAATGGTTGTTCCATTCCAAGTTTTCTGAGGAATCTCCATACTGCTTGCACCAATTTGCAGTCATACCAGCAATATGTAGGGGGAAGTACCTTTTTTTCCCCACAACCTCGCCAACATTTATTGTTACTCATGTTCTTATTCATGTTCTTTCTTTCTTTCTTTATTTTGGTACCAAGGATTGAACTCAAGGGCACTTGACCACTGAGTCACATTCCCAGCCCTATTTTGTATTTTACTTAGTGACAGGGTCTCACCAAGTTTCTTAGTACTTTGCTTCTGTGGAGGCTGGCTTTGAACTCGAAATCCCCCTGCCTCAGCCTCCTGAGCTACTGGGATTACAGGCATGCACTGCCATGCCCGGTGTTACTTGTATTCTTGATAGTTGCCATTCTGAATGGAGTGAGATGGAATTTCAGTGTACTTTTTAATTTGCATTTCTCTAATTGCTAAAGATGTTGAACATCTTTTTATATATTTTTTCAGCATTCTATTTTTTGCTCTGTGAAATGCCTGTTCAGTTCCTTTGCCCATTTATTGATTGGGTTATCTGGTTTGTTTGGCATTAAGTTTTTTGAGTGTGTGTGTGTGTGTGTGTGTGTGTAGATAGATAGATGGATATACAGATGTCTATCTATCCTGGAGAAGATTAATGCTCTCTCTGAGGTGCATGTGGTAAAGACTTTTCCCACTCTGTAGGTTCTCTCCTTATGTTATTGACTATTTCCTTTGCCACGAAGATGCTTTTTAGTTTGATACTATCCCATTTATTGATTCTTGATGTTATTTCTTGTACTTTAGGAGATTTTTGAGGAAGTTGGTTCTTAGCTGACATGATGAAGAGCTGAGTTTACATTTACCTGTAGTAGGCTTCAGGTCTCTGGTCTAATTCCTAGGTCCTTGATCCACTTTGAGTTGAGTTTTGTACATGGTAAGAGATAAGGGTTTAGTTTCATGTTGTTCCATATGGTTTCCAGTTCTCCAAGCACCATTTGTTGAAGAGGCTATCTTTTCTCCAATGTATGCTTTTGGCACTTTTGTCTAATATGAGATAACTGTATTTATGTGGGTTTGTCTTTGTGTACTCTATTCTGTACCATTGGTCTACATGTCTATTTTGGTGCCAATACCATGTCATTTTATTACTATAATTCTATATTATAATTTAAGGTCTGGTATTGTGATGCCTCCATATCACTTTTCTCCTGAGGATTGCTTTGTCTATTCTGGGCCTTTTATTTTTCCAAATGAATTTCATGACTGATCTTTCTATTTCTATGAGAAATGCCATTCGAATTAATAGAAATTATAATAAATCTGTATAGCACTTTTGATAGTGTGGCCATTTTGTCAATATTAATTCTGACTATCCAAGAACATGGGACATATTTCCATATTCTAAGGTCTTCTTTAATTTCTACATTGAAATTTAATTTCTACAATGAAAATTACAGAACAATAAAGAAAGTAAGTGAAGAAGATCTTGGTGTATTTTAAATGCCAGGAACTTAACAACCAGGTAGATCTGGTTGGAGATTTGTAGAAAAAAAGTTTTTTCAAGTCCTCTGTGTTACTTTGTAGAAAAAAGTTTTTTCAAGTCCTCTGTGTTACTTCTAGATATTTGGCCTTAGTGAACTTATTTTTTTCTGTCGGAACTCCTCACCTAAACACATTCCTGAAAAAATAAAAATAGTATCTTGGGATGCAGTAGGACATAGTGGTTAAAAGCATTGCTCTATGTTCTGCTTCTGTTCAAGATGTGGGAAATTGAATAAGCACATTTACTCCATAATGAAGAGAAAAATCCAAATAAAGTACAAAATTATAATTTTTCTTGTAGCCCATTCGAGACCTGAGGTTGCAGGGCCATCAGGGTACCTATTCTTCTCCAAGGAGAGATGGAATACACAAACTCTTTCACCTAAGACAGAGCACCAGAGAAGTATAAAACTTTCACATGAGTGGGCAATAAGGAATCAGTAACACTTTGAACCAATTGTTAATGTCCAAGTGTATGTTGTTGTGACAGTAACAAAGCCGCTGGAGAAACAGACACAAGATGAATTAACATCAGCTTACAGGTTCCTTTCTATGGTCCTCCAGATTTGCTCAAGAAAAAGACTAGAAGCAGGTCAGGAACCCAGAGATAGCTTCCCTTGCTGGTGCATAAAAGATTTGAAAATTATCATTACTGTTTGGACACTCTGTCAAAAGTCTTCAATTCCCCAAAGGGCAGCATATGTTGTCACTCCTATGGCACAGGTAAAGGCCAACTGTTACTAGAAAAAGGATAGATGAGGAAAATCCCTTTATTTCTAGAAGGAAGGCAAGGCCAATAAAGGCTGCAGAATTATATAACAATCCTTTAGAATTCTCCTCCAAATGATGTGGAATCTATTTCCTACCAAAAGTTCATAATAAATATATAATAAAATTTGACTCAGTGTCAGAGTACATGATATGTTTAAAGTGCTACCAGCTCTGTTTTGAAGAGATAATTATCACCAGTAACTGTGACTACCTGAGAGCAGACTGTGTACCAGTAAGATGTAACACCTTATTGAAAATATTCTCTACTATGCCACTAATCCAAAAATGGCAAAGGGGAGCAATAGTTCAGAATAAATAGAAAGAGTCCATGTTAAAAATTAAAATAGGAAAAGAAGCAAAGTAAGGGAGGGTGCAGAAGAAGGAATAGTGAGAAAAGAAAAAAAATAGTATATGTCCCATTTTAAAAACAATATAAGATTGGATATAAGATTGGATTAAAGTTTGTGATAACAAATAATGGGACAATCAATACAGAAGATAATAAAATACAAGTGAAATTAAAACCTAATATTAAAAAGATTACAATATTTTTGGCTCTAGTGCCTCCAGAAAGGCTTTGCTCCATCCACCTCTGGCATGATCATGGGCTGCTCTAATAGTTCCCTGGTACCCTGGGTTGCAATGTGCCCTCTTGTGGCTGAGGGGAAAGGTTCTGGGGCATCTCTGACCCATGGCTAAACCAATTCTGGGCACCCTACCTACTGTTCTCTTCACACTGCTGGCAGCAACAGAACTGTTTCCATCTTAAAATTAAGAAACCTTGGGCATAATTCAACAAACATAAGAGGATTTTTAACTGTAGAAAGAAGGCAGAACACATAGGGACACAGGAATTAGGTAACTAGTGGAAGTTAGTTCCCTGGGTTTTCTTGTTGGCGTTTAAATATGTTAGAAAGGATGCTGCAGAAGTTTTCAATGTAGAACCACCAATAGGCACAGACAAAAATATCTCCAAGTAAAGCCTGTTTGTCTTAACCAAAATACCAGAGAAAGAAGGACCCAAGACAGCAGAAACACTTTGGATACATCCATCCTATTCCCAACAAACATCAATGGAATAGTTTCCTCCAAAATATCCACAAATATGCATAGTTTGTAGGACCAAAAATAAAACCCATCCTGCACTTACCCTTGGATCTATCGGAAACAGTAGTTTTTTGTCTTGCTTTAGGCATCACCAAAATTCTTGATGAGATGATCTTTGGTCTCCTGGTTGGCAAAAGTAGTTGATGGAGGTAGGTGATGCTACACTTCCCCCAGTGAGTGGAATGCTGATCTTGACTTGCCAAGGGGAAATACCAGCATCATCAATAGCATTTAAAGGCACCCTGTTCTTTTAAACCCATATGGCAGCAAGGAAATGTAATGAGAGTAGAATTATTCACCACTGTACCTCACCCACACTATTTGGTGTCAGTGAGTCTTAACAGATAGCTGAGCTTCTACTACCATTGGATATCTATGAGATTTATGAAGAAGTTCAAATCAGGACTTGTTAGTGTTTCACTTTCTAAGTACCCCTGAAATGAGTATGATCCATTAGACAGGCAAACTGCTACACCTGTCCAGATTAACCAAGCAGAACGAGGTGTTAAGAGATAGGGTTGGTTTGTTCTACAAGTATCCCTTCCCCTGGTATCAGCTGATCCCAAACAGGATCTGAGTTTACACTCTTACTGAGTAGCCACAAAACAGTATGAGTAAACTCTCTCCCCTTACTTCTCCCTGAGAAGAATAAGATGTAGTGGGGATCTATACTCTTACTTGGAGTCAAGGTGATGGTGTTAATTGGTGCTTCATTTTTATTTTTGCTGAGAAGATAAGTATCAGCAGAGCTGAGTAGAGAGCTGAGCCTCCACCCCACCTGTGTGCAATAAGTCAGACACTAATTTGATCAGGGTGGTATGGGTAGGGCCCCTGGAATAATAAGATGAATCATAAGAAAACTGATACAAATTTTAAATCACGAATCACAAACATACAATAAACAGCAATTGTTAATTTTCTTTTTAAAAAATCAACAACAAATAGATGACTAAAATGTAAATTATAGAACTAGAAGACTGTAGAATAAAAGAAAACTGGATTAATGAGCTTATACATAGTGAAGAAGACAAGAAAAGAACCAATCAACTTGAGGAAAGATCAATAGGGTTTCCCCAATCTGAACAGAAAAATAAATAAATTAGCAACCTATGTAATAATAACAAGTTAACTTCCATATCCTCACTTGCTCAGAAGAAAATTAAAGAAAAAGTCAGACTGAAAAAGTATTTTAGGAAATAATAACATAAGTCTAATTACATATACAGAAAGACCCAAACCTGTAGATTCAGGATCTAGAGAGAAGTCTAAATTAAAAAGCAAAAGAACATCTAACACAGATCATAATTTATCTTTGCAAATGTATAGACAAAAATTCCTGAAGTATGTTGGCATATGATTCTAGGAACCTTGTGTAATAAAGATATAATAATCAAGAGAGGGATTAGATTTCAGAGGATGATTCTCTGCTTACGTAAAGAGCCTGAGTGGCAAGAGATGGCAGGACTGTTTGTGGTTATTTCAGTTTGAAGTGATTGGCTAGGAATTCCTTAATCATCAAGTATGATAGCTATCCTCTGACTGATTTTTCCAAGGAATGTTGAAACCAGAGAAAAAATCCCTAAGCTGTTCAGTATATAATGTCTGTAGAATTTCCTCTAGTTTTGATTTTTGAAAATATCAAGTAAATCTGACAAAGGAATTCAAAGGTTTAAATTACCCACATACACCAATACAGGCTAATCATATTGTTAATATTCATAAATTGTTTAGTATGGTACCAAGACTGATGTGTGTTGCAGAACCCTTTGGAATAGGTATGGAAGAAAACTTTAAGGATAAATTATTTACCAGAACCAGTGTTATACAAGGTTATGGAGGAGATGATTTTACATAGTTTGGAGGTGGTTCTCATGTGGTTGAGTATCATTGAAATGACTGAATGAATATATTATAGGGGCAAAGATGGATGCAGTAATAGAATGGAGAATTGTTAAGTAAAAGCAGACCACAGCCACAAAATCTACATGTAATCCCTTAATGGTACATCCCAAAAGCCAAATATTAGAATCCCAAATCCAGCATTTTTTACATAGGAGCGACATTGAGCACCCAAAAGCCAAAAGGGATTATAACAACATACTAGAGGAAGAAAATGTTATATGAAGAAACATATAGCAATCCTTTGTTTAATACCAATATTTAAAGTATTATTTAACAACAGAAAATTCATCGGGATCTAGGAGAAAATACCAGTTAATGGTATGTGGGTAGAAAGAAAATACAAAAAAATATTGTAAGAGGTCTTAAAAATTCAGATAATCTGCTCTTTAAAACAGAGATCCTAAAATCCAATTAAGGAAATTCTGGATTAAATAAGAAATGATTCATTTTCTTATGCCTTTCCAATAAGATTAAGGGATGGAAGAAAGAAAAAGCAATTATAAAATGGTTCTGTATTTATGTACACCTGTCTTCAAATTTATCCAAGTCTTACTGTGCAAGTGTCTCCAATGAGAAAGAAAGAGAAATGGGCTAGAAATATGAGTGGAAATTTTTACAAAGGGGATTTGTAGATGGAAAACAAGCATATAAAAACATGTTCAACTATATCAACCATAGGAGAAATTCAAATCAAAATGCTAATTGTATATCATTATACATGCACCAGAATAACTTAAATATAAAGTGATAGCACTAAATTCTAGTGAGAATGCAGAGAAATTATATCCCTTGTAGATTGCTGGTGGGAATTTAAAATGGTACAACCAACTGGAAAGTCATATGAAAATTTCTCACACAACTAAACAATACATTTATCAGATGACCTAAAAATTGTATTCTTGGGTATTATTCCAGAAAGTTGGAAGATCACATTCACACTCAAAATTTATACAGGAATGCCATATCATCTTTATTTTAATCTTCTAAAATTAGAAACAACAAAGATATCTATGATAATTAATTTATGTGTCAACTTGTTTGGGTTAATGAATACTTAGAAACCTGGGAATACTTCTGTGTGTGTCTATGAACACGTTTCTAGAACATGTTAGTTAACTGAGTGAAGAAAATCAGCCATTAATGTAGGTGGGCACCATTCTACTGGCTAGGTCCTTGAATAGAATGAGAGGGACGTTATTATTCCTATGTGTGGTTATGTTTGTGCAATTAATCTCCATCACGTAAAAACCAGAGAAATGAAAAGTTGTGCTCCATTTGTGTAAAAAATAAAATAAATTTTTAAAAATGGAGAGAAAAGGATTCCCATATCTTTTCAGGAATAGCAACACTTCTTCTCCTGACCTTCAACATCAGTACTCCAGACTTTCTGGCTTTGGGACTCTAGGACTCATACTAGCACCCTCAGGGTTGATAGGCCTTCAGTTTCAGACTGAGAATTAATGATACCTTTGACTTCTCTGGTTCTGAAATTTTCAAACTTAGACTGAGCAATGATAATTGCATCCCAGGGTCTACAGCTTTCAAATAGCCTATTTTAGGACATCTTAGTGCTTATAGCTGCCTAAGTCAATTCCTTTAATAGATCTCTTATTATTTCTGCCTCCCTTCTTGCCTGACTGATTATCTATCTATCTTCTATCTATCAACCTGACTTTATACTTTTGTTTTGTTTTTCTAGAGAATTGTGGCTACATAGTGTTCTTTAATAAATTAATGATTTATCAAACCAAATGGATTAATCAATGAATGATTGAAGCAAACAAAAAAAAACTATTATTACACACAAATTGATTAGATCACAGGCGATTTATTCTGAGTGAAAAAGAAAGATACAAAATGGTTCCAAACCGAGTTATTCCATTTATGTAACATTTTTTTTCTAATGAAAAAAAATCATAAAAATCATAAAGAATAAATTACTTGATTTCAGGGATGGAGAAGTGACTAGAGGTGACTATGGTTATATATATATGTAGCAAAAGTGTTCCTTGGATGGAACTGTTCTGCATGTTGACTATAGTAATAGTTACAGAAAATGCTACACATGAGAAAATTCCACAGAACCAAACACAAATACATATAAAAATTTGTTAATGTAAACCTGGTGAAATATTAGTAAGTTAAATGAATTGTGTCAATATCAATTTCCTAATGAAAAAGTAATATATTTGTGGAAGACATAACCATTGGGGCAACTTGAGTGAAAGGAATAAGGTAACTAATTGGTGGAGATTCAATTTAATGCTACTTAAAATCATAATATATGCAAATCTTGTAATGTAGATGTACTCAATAATATTGATGACTCTCAATTTTCACTGAGTGAAAGAACCATACAAAAGTACAAATTGTGATTCCATTTATATAAAACTCTAGAAAATATAAACTAATCTACAGATCCAGAAAGCTGATCAGTGCTTGTATGGCAATGGACAGGGCTTGGGGAAGTGGTTTGAGGAAACTGTTTAGGTAATGATAATATTCTTTTTTTTTTTTTTTTTTTTTTAATAATGGTGATGGTTTTACAGGTGAAATGTTAAATCTAATTTATTATTTTATGTGTAATTTATTACATGTAATTTATTACATGTCAATTATATCTAAATAAAGATGTTCAAAATAAAAACAGTCATATCCTAGGAGCAAAATATGATGAAAAATATTGTTAACCATTGGCATAAATGACATATTAAACTCTAAGTGGCCAATGTTTTTAAATGCTCACTCTTCAATAGAAGAATAATAATCATGAATTTAAACAAGAAGTAATAATGGATAGAAAAGCAAAAGGTACAATCTAGTCAACTAATAAATCATCCATATGGTGTTACATTTAATATTTTTTAAATAAACATTGAACAATTAAACAAGAATAAATTTACTTTTAAAGATATAATTCAACTTCATCAAAGTACACGCATAAATCATGTAAGAACTTAAACTCTCATTTGCACTTTGATTTACTGATTTAAGCATGAGCACAAATAAACTCTTCATGAAATGACAGCACATAAGAAATTAATTTCTTTTATATTATTGCTTTTATTTTACAATCACCGTGCTATCAATGTTTATTTAGAAACAGCTGTTTAAGTGCTAGAATACATGTGTCATACAAGACCACAGAATAGTGGCCTGAAATGCACTGCAAGCCATACTAGATCCTGAGGAACTTACTTTAGAAAGGAAAGCAGTAACTTAATTACATGATATCTAAGGTTAATAGTATAACAAGAATTTCTCCACATTAATTCCCTCACATAATATATCTGATAATTAATGTACAAGTGCTAATAATGTCCTTTTTGTACCTTATATATACACATTTAAAACTTATTAGCAGGGCTGGGGTTGTGGCTCAGTGATAGCGCACTCGCCTAGCACGTGAGGCACTAAGTTCAATCCTCCGCACCACATAAAATTCAATAAATAAAATGAAGGCTTTGTGTCCAACTATAACTTAAAAAAAAACTTACTGACTGCAGGCATCTTTTAGAAATTAAAACAATAAAAGATTTTTGAGGGGTGAGAAGAATTTTCTAAGAGGCTAGATGAAAAAAAGAGTATATATTTCATGACTCCATTTTTATAAACCTCTAGAAAATGGAAACTGATAGTGGCCACAAGCAAGACAGTAGTTACCTGGAGATGGGGGTACAGGGAGGGGTAGGAGGGAGATATTGCCAAGAAGCATGCTGTAGTTTGAATATGGTTTGGTCCCCAGTATATTTGGTATTGAAAGGTTGGAAGACAACTTTAAGAGGTGGGGCCTAGTGGGAGATGATCACCCCTTTAATAATCACCCCTCTGAAGATACTAATGCTCATCATGCTGATTGTAGGACTGAATTTGTTTCCATGAGAGAAGAGATGTTATAAAGGAGCAATTTTGACCCTTTCCTACTCTGTTTCTCTCTTTCCATGTGATTTACCTCTCACATACACACACACATACTTCCTTCATCATGTGAAGCCATCAGCCCATGTTATGACATAGCAGGAAGGCCCTCATCAGAGGCCAACTAGGTGAGGCTGCCCAATCTCAGACTTTCAGCTTCCAAAATTGTGAAATCTTTTTTTAAAAAATAATGTACCCATCCTCAGGTATTTTACTATCACAAAAGGGACTAACAGCATTTGGAAATTTTAAGGAATGATGGATATATTCACTCTTATAATTGTGATTAGTATGTGTGTGTGTGATAAAACATACGAACTTTAAAAAAATAGTTGTAGGTGGACCCAATACCTTTATTTTATTTAATTATTATGTGATGCTGAGGATCAAACCCAGTGCCTCACAGATGCCAGACAAGTGCTCTACCACTGAGCCACAACCCCAGCCCACATACAAACTTTTTAATCACGTACAGGTTCTTGTGCTTCAATTATAGTTCCATAAATTAAGCATGAAACTCTTTTCATGGATGAAAACAACTTTGAAAAAGATAAAGCTTAAAGATATTTGTAGGAGGAGCCATGTTGCTTAAAACTTCTCCATGAACAATGAATGCTCCATTTTCTTGCCAGCACATGAGGCAGACCACTCCCAATGGCTTACTCTACCCCAAATTTCTTAAGTGGGCTGATTGGTTCTGGATTTGTTCTTTCAATCACCATTACTTTCCTAGGGATGATAGAGTGAGTTCTTTAGCCCTTCTGAGAGCCATTAGTTGCTTACATAATAGGGTATGGAGTAACAAACACCACTATGAGGTCAGTGTTCCTCAGGTGACTCCTTGTATATTTTTTGAGATACTGCCACTCACATGCCTCACCTTATACAGTTTCTGGAAATCTACATACTAAAGCCATACACAAATAGGGAGAAACATGAAGTCCTTTTCGCCTTGCCTGTGGGATCAAGTATAAAGAGGAAGTTTGTCTTCAGTCCTCAGTCCTCACTTTGTCTTTATCCTTCAATGTGTGGATAACAATTTATCTTTTGAACTCCAACTCCACAGATCCCACATCTCTCCCTTCTCAAACACCTACTTCTACCTTTTATTTGTTCCCACTCCAGCATCAGAGGCTCACAGAGATACACATCTTTTCACATCAGATTGATTTTATTTTCACCACCATTAATGTTAGTAACCTGTGGTAAAATTGAGCCATTTCTTAGCTGCCAGACCTCTGGACACTCTGCAGATTATTCTGAGGTCTCTGGCCCCACTCAATTACTTGCTGTCCAGATCATCACTTGAAATGCTGGAGGTTTCTGGGGTATTTTCCATTTCTGGCTCTCTATTCAGTTTTTCATTTAGCCGATGATAATGACCAAAGAGTATTGTTCCTTTAGTTTTCTTAGATTTTTTCAGAGATGTGGAAGGCTTTTCTGAGTCTCTTTTGCTTGAATTATTTTGAAGTGTTTTTTTACCCTTATTGGTGGACTTTAGTATCTGTAAGGACAACAGAGAGGCCATAAGGGCATTGGTTTGGGAAAAGAAGATAGGATATACATGTGAAGTAGGGGTTTGTGCCAGATGAAAAATAAATAGGAGTCTTAGGTCGTGGGGAATGAATGCAGAAAGGAGAAGCTTGGGTTGGGTTATCTTACCTTGCTGCCTCTTCCGCATCTGGAGTGATGATAGGAAGTCTTCATATTCTTTCTTTCTTTCATCGATGATGTTGACTGGGCCATATCTGCATTAGGCTTCTGTGATTTCTTGGTTGCCTTAGCCATACTGAAGCCTCCCAGTGGTCTTCTGAAGAGCTGTAAGGATCCTAGGCATATATGTCCTCCCAAGACAATGAAGGGCCACACCCTTCAGCCTTCATTGGCCAGCAAGTTACTCCCCAGCCAATGAGGACTAAGGAGGAGGTTAGACCTCACAAAGCACTCTCTCTGACACTTCTGTACATGAAGAGGCTAGGGAGGTTGCTAGGGAAACCAGGCTATAGCTTAGATATTGCAAATCAACACTCTTGGCACTTCTGGGATGTGGGGGAGAGGAGATGCTAGGAAGGCAAAAATGATCTGGTTGGGCAAAGGAGACTTTTCTTTAATATACCTGAAAGAGCCACCCCACCCTAATTCTTATATAGTGTTCAATAGTGGTAGTACAGGTGGTAGAGATCTTCCTCTACCAAAGTATTCCCCAAAGCTACTCCTACAAACTCATTCTGCTATCTTTCCCTTAGCCATTAGTTAGTATTTTGGATAATGTACCTAAAATCCATCCAAAAGTAATATGGTTATATTTTTCTTTAATTATCAGAAGATATGTGAATAATGCTACAAACAAGACATATTCCCATTAATGGATATCAATATACTTACTGCATTTGGCATTAAAGGCTGCCAATTTTTAAAATTGTTTTCTTCCAGGCCTTCAACTTATAGGAAAGGAATAAAATTAACTACCCACTGATGAAAATTGCATTTTATCCTTATTTTTATTCTATTTTTGGAGCCTGGTCACATTATCATCATTGAGTTTTGCAAGATTCCTTCTCTTTTATTCAAATTTTTCTTTCTTCTTAGAATCTAGCACTAGTTCCCTTCTCAACAATAGAATTATTATTTTATATTTGAATTCTGTCCTTGTATATGGCCTTGTTAAATGTATGTTTGAATGTACCATAACTGGTTTCTGTGTTTTGTAGCAGCATAGTCAGGTTCTAATGAAGGTTGGTTTCCGGGTTACGTCTTCATATGCTTTCTTTGGTGGATGCATACAGAAGGAGAGATTTAGGGGTCTTCCTCTTTTAATAAGGGCATTAATCTGAGACACAGCCCTCATGACCAAATTTAATTGTCTCCTATCTCCAATTACCATCACATTAATGATAAGGGTATTAACATGTGAATTTTGGGAGGCACATTCAGTCCAAAGCAATAATTTTACTAAATATTGCCACATTGTTTTCTAGAATATATCAGTCCACCTTCCCAACAGATTTGTACTTTATGTTTCCCTACACAATCATCAATTTTTTATTTAGAATGCAGCTTCTCATAGGATCTCAGTGATCTTAACCAATTGATGTTTATACCCTTGTGTAATCCAGTTCAGTTGAATGGCATGAGTATGGGCTGTATCTAGAGATTTGCTTCTAATAGCTAAAATCCTACAAAAGTAATGGAATGCCATTAACATCATCAATTTTATCTTTGCTAGAACACTTTCTTGGTAGCAATCTCTCTTGCACATGTGCTTTCTCATTTTTATTAAAACATATTATGAAATGCTCAATAAAGAGGCCCACATTTTAAGGAATACCTTAGGAGGAACTGAGTCCTCAGCAAAATAAACTGCAGAGCACTGAATCCAAATAACAGCTACTTGATTTAATTAGGAAGAGGATCCTTCCCAGTTGAGCCTTGGGATAATTCACCCTTATAAAACAGACCCAGAGCTAGAGGACAACCAATCTGAACCCAGATTCTTGACTCATAGAAACTATGAGATAATTTCTTATTAATAATATTTCTCAGTTCTACAAATATCTCAGGGGTTCCCTCACATGTGAAATCTAGAAAAGAAAAGCCTAAAGGTAGCTGTCGGTTGTGATTTTCGATATGTACCCAAGTGGACCTGCTAATAGTTTATTCCTGAAATGTCCAAATCCCTTAACATATGAAAGAGCTGAATTCACCTTTCATCTGTGAAAGGAGAATGAATCAGAAGGGACTGAATGAATTTAACAAATTCCTGTCACATGCTGGGGAGAAGTGACTGAGGAACCAAAAGGGGGCTATATATGTTCAAAATTAAGCTAGAATGAAGAAGAGTCTTCATTCTGACTGGAGTGAAATGATATCTTAGAGTAGTTTTGATTGCATTTTCTGATTGCTAGAGATGATGAGCATTTTTTCATATATTTGTTGATTGTTTATCCTCTTCTTAAAAGCAGCATACTACAGGGTCATAGCCACATCAATGTTTATAGCAGCACAATTCTCAATAGCTAAACAGTGGACCCAGCGTAGATGCCCTTCAGTGGATGAATGGATAAAAAAAAAATGTGTCATATATACACAATGGGATATTACTCAGCACTAAAAGAGAATAAAATCATGGCAGAGCTGAGGTCTTGTTTTTGTGGCACAACAAACATGAAGATATTTGATTGCTTCCTTTGGAAAGGCAAATTGCACATAGTTGCCCCTCTGGAATCTGCATAGAGGTACAAAGCAAAGCAGTTGCCAGCGGTACTGTTCTTTTCCTGTACACTGAAACAGTCCTGGTATATTAAAGAAAATGAATTTTCATCATTAACTTGGTAGAACTTAATGAGTATCATATAATTATCTGAGTGCTTACAAAATGAGTACTTTGTCAGCTAAGCTGAGATCGGTGTCCATTATGCAGTTTTATACAGTAACATTGAGACAGCATTACTGTGCTATGTGCAGAAGATCTCAGATATATGCATAGAACTTACCTACATATATGTTTTTTTGAGGGATGGAGGGAGGAAAGTGGGAAGAGAGGGGGAGGGGCAGGGGCTGTGAGAGAGGGGAAGGGAGAGGGAGAGAGAGAGAGAGCGAGAGAGAGAGAGAGAGAGAGAGAGAGAATCCAAGAAAAACCTGGAAAAATAAACTTCATAAGAGAGAATGGCTAAACCAAACAAACAAAAATCAAAGGAAAACAACCCACAGAATGTCGGTAGTTATATAAGTTAGCTAGGTTGCAGAATGTTCCTTTATTGGGCTGCAGCTCATATTTTTACATCATTAGATTCTTGTTATCCATTCTGACCAGAATGTCATTGAAGTACTGTTCTTCAATGCTCAGTACATTATATTGGTATATTTGACATCTCATAATTGGTGATTTTAACTTTTATCACCTGAGTAAGATGGAGTTTATTGAAGTTTTCCATTATAAAGATACTGTTTTGATTTTTTTCACCAATAAAGGTCCAAAGGAAGTAATATCAGACTATGTTAATACTTCAATTTTAGTTGCATTTTTGACAGAGCATCCATTGATGATTTTTGACAGCATAGATTTTAACTTGTATTGATATTTTGTTTTACAAAATATTTTTCCTATTTTTCTCACTGCTTCTTCATTTTTAGGTTATAAGTATAATATAATAAGCAGCTTTCCCATCAATGACATTTATTTATTTGCTTACTTATTCAATATGAATATTGATATTAATAAATAAGCAAATGGACTCATAGATTCTTATATATTGGTTATATCTCGTTATTGTTACTATTTGCTTGATGTTCATATAGTACCACCAGCTTGGCTGTAGGGAGTACTTTAGTTATCAGTACTTTTTTCATCTCACATAACTTACCCTTCTTTGATCATTTCCATATTGGCAAGAACTTTTAGAAAATATCAAGAACATGGATAAAATGAATGTATGAAGGGCCTTTCCAACTTAAATTAAGAACAAAGAAAAATTGAATGTAATATACATACATAGGTTGAATCTTAATCAAGATTTGTTTTTTTTTTTTGTTTTTTTTGCTAAGGGATGAATTTTAAATATTTAACAAAATGTTAATAATTGTAGAATTTTATTAATATTAATGTACTTGTGTTTTCAATCATACTGTACTTATATAAGGGCATGTCCTGGTTCACAACATACAGATACTAGTATACTAATTGTAATGAGACAGCCTACCTGTGACTCAACATTTAGTGACCATAAAGAAGATATGGACATACTATGTACTATATTTTAAGCTTTTATATAAATGTGAATTTATATAACAACAGCAACAACAATAATTACAACAACAATAATTATAACAAAACATAAGTTCTGAGGTACCAGGTCTGGTTGAAAGCCAGAGATACACATGGATATGTAGCTCCATAGGCAAATATGGTCCCTCAGAACAGGAACATGCACAACTTTCAAAGTGATTGGTTCTGGGCTAGATTATAACTGTAGAGCAAAACCACCTTGATACACAAGAAATTTTGTTTTAGTGTTTATTTATTTACTGACTTGGCTTATTATTTACTTACTAGTTTTGTTATATACAAGGTTTTGAGAAATAAAAATAAGATAAAATATAAACTCTATTTCTGCTTAGGAAAAACCAAAACTGAATAGTAAAAATTGTTTTGTTTTGTTTTTGATACTGAGGATTGAACTCGGGGATACTCAACCACTGAACCACATCCCCAGCCCTATTTTGTATTTTAGTTAGAGATAGGCTCTTACTGGGTTGCTCAATGCCTCACCATTGCTGAGGCTGGCTTTGAACTCACCATCCGCATGCTTCAGCATCTCAAGCCATTGGGCTTACAGGGGTGTGCAACCTAACAAAATTTTAATGCTTATCTTAGAGCTACCATAGATAAATTTCTTAATAGTTCTTAATTTCAAATTCTGCATAATGTGTTAAGAGGTAATATTTTTTCTTCTTCATGAGAAATATAAATTTAAGACAGAATGGTCTAGGTTCTGTTATAATAATGAGACAAATAACACTTCGTAAATGAAAGTCATATATGATCAAATATTAAGCAAATAAAATAAAAGATTGAAATAAAATTTAATAAATTTATTTTACTTTTAATTTAAAAATCTTGAGCATAATTGTATTCCTGAATATCTTTGTTTCCCCAAACTTGTATATTTCTTAGAATAGTTACTTTTGCTAGACAATTTTTGATGTATGATATTATAAATGTCTTTAACACAGACAGTTTGCCAAAAATATAGATCACTTGGCAACTGTTCCATTTGTTGTAACTATCAAAAATGACATTTTTTGACACTTAAAAATTATTCTACCTCATTCAGAATGATGCAAAGGCATTCAATCTTGAAGTTGAAAGCCATACATGTAATTAGTATACAAAGTGGATCCCACTTATCCTCAGCTTTAGAACCAGAGTTAAATTATGTCAATTGTTAAGAGTCTAGGTCATTAAGAAGGATGTTTTTCCTCTAACACACAATCTGAGATATAAAAGTTCCCATGGTTAGTATATAAGACATTTGCAAATCCTATAAATTCAGACTTAAAATATTTTTCTGCAGATGTGATTTATATATTTAATCAAGCCTGGGGGTAGAATATCTATATCTTAGATTATATTTCAAATGGGATGTGATGAAGATATGTATTATATGGTCAATTCGTATTGTTAGCATAATGAATTCCTCAGAGTACTTCTCAAAAGAGTATAATTTTAAAATAGATTGTATCACCTGTTAAGAATAAAGCAATTAGGGTTGCTTTTCTTACCAAGAATTTAATAGTTAGCCAAGTATATATATAGGACAACCATCAGACTGGAATAAAATTTAAGATAGAACACACATAGTAGCCTCTAAATTTGACATTTATGAATGATTCATCAGGGTAAATAAAATTAAAATAATATGACCTTCCATTAACTGCTATAAGATCATACAATAGTAAATAGTGTTCTATAGCAATACAAAATTGACTTGAATGCAATATAAAACTTGAATGAAGGGGCTTGTGGCTCAGTGGTAGAGTGCTTGTCTAGCAAGTGTAAGGCTCTGGGTTTAATTCTCAGCACCACATATAAATAAATGAATAAAATAGAGGTACATCAACAACTAAAATATAAACCGAAAAAATCATTGCAATATATAAAATTATTTTGAAACCTATGGTACTGCTGATAACACACTGTAGGCCACACACTGCATTGGGTTGAGCTCTACGTTGTAGTCATGAACCCTGTGATAAATACTAAAACATATTTTATGTTATGAATGGTACAAAAAAGATGACTCTTTGTGTCCTATAAATTAAGAAAATAAGGCAATGGTCATGAGTAAAAGGAAATGAATACTTGGACTTCAACATAAGCACAGGGTTCTGTATCACTGACAGTCTACCTAAAAGAAAGAATTACAGAATGTTACTGGTGTTCAATGAGGTTTCCATAAGATACTTAAAGAAGGATTTGGAAGGCTTTGTGAGGGCTATTAGAGACATGGATCACTTCTGTTGCCTCAAAAGGAAAGTCGGGGTCATTTGGCCAAATAAAGAAATCCTTCCAAATCTTTTTTTTTTTTTCCAGTTGTAAAGGGACACAATACCATTATTTTTAATTAATTATTTACTTTATGTGGTACTGAGGATCAAACCCAGTGCCCCACAGGAGGTGCATGCAAGTGCTCCAACACAGAGCCACAATCCCAGCCCCTCCAAACATATTTTTCCCCCTGTGGAACACTATTAATTGGGAATATCTCTACAAATGGAAAAAATAAAGTGTAAAAATAAATCACTCTGCACATAGACTTTTCTGACCATGAATACTGCCTTTTCCACACATCAAAATATATTTTATGCAAAACACCAGCCAAAAAAAGAATTCATGTCATTAAATGAGATTAAATGAGATTTGATAGTTAAACATAATATGCAAAATACATTAAAATTATAAAAATATAAGAGTAAAAACTGAAGTGAAAAACAGTGGATAAAGAAATTTGCCAAAAAAAAAAAAAAAAGATTGCTGAGAGCTTGATGATATATGCAAACCTCAAGGTAGAGCTGTTAAGCATCAGAAAGAGAGGGGTGTGGGTTGGCAGATATCGGGAAGAAACCGCAAGAGAAAATTAAGTTATCACATTGTAAACAATGAAAACAGAAGTACTGAAACGGTAAAAGCATAGAGTACCTGCTACAGAGTGCTATGAAAACAAACACAAAGTAAAATGAGTTTTAAGAAATTATTAAATATATATATATATATATATATATATATATATATATATATATATATATACAGAGAGAGAGAGAGAGAGAGAGAGAGAGACAGACATCTGCACAAAGCTTGATAGTTCTTTGAATACATACATACATACATATATATATATATATATATGTATATATATATATATATATATATATATATATATATATATATATATATATATATAATGTAGTTACTGGAAAGGACAAAATAGCAAATTGAACAGAGGAAAAACAACAACAACAAATCAAAACTAAAGGAAATCTGAAACTACAGGGAAAAAGGGATACTGTTTTCAGGATATATTGCCAAAAAAGTGAAGAAGGTTTGGGTCACTCTGAATTATTTCATAATAAAAAATGAACTTCCAAGATACACAAACTTTAAAGTTTACAGTCATAAACATGTAGCAATCAACAAGAAAAAATGAAGATTAGTTCAAAATTCCCCATAAGTATACAAAACTAAAAAAAAAACAAAAAACACTCACTTCCTGTGAGGAAACTAACTTTTTTTTTTTACTCAGACTGTCATTTACTTATGAATAAACCTTTATATATTTTTCATTGATAAACACAAAGAGAACTTATTCTTGGATGTCCTTAAAGACACTACTGGATGACAGGCTATCATGAGTTGCTGTACTTCAGTCACATTCTCAGGGTCCATTTCTAATTCTTTTTCTCTTTCTACTTATACCACATTCCTTACTTCAGTGAAGTCCATAAGGGTTATGATTATCTTCTTCCAAAGTCCTGTTAATGTTGATATTTTTACCTCATCCTATGAGTCACTAATAATAAGATCTAGAATGTGAATTGTTTCTAGAATCTTTTCAATTTACTTGGCCCAGATCCATCAGAAAAATCACTATGGCTGCTACAGCATTACAAAATGTATTTCTTAAACATCAGTTCCTGGCGATTGAAATTGCTGCTTGATCCATGCATTGCAGAATGGATATCTTGATAGCAGATATGCAAAGAAATACTCTCATTGTGCAACTTTATCATAGCTCCTGGGAATTTTCCTTTTTGAACAGTAAGTACCAACAGTGAACTTAGCATCTTTTTTTTTTTTTAATTTTTTATTGTTGGTTTTTCAAAACATTACATAGTTCTTGATATATAATATTTCACACTTTGATTCAAGTGGGTTATGCACTCCCATTTTTACCCCATATACATATTGCAGAATCACATCAGTTACACATCCATTGATTTACATATTGCCATACTTGTGTGTGTTGTATTCTGCTGCCTTTCCTATCCTCTACTATCCACCCTCCCCTCCCCTCCCCTCTTCTCTCTCAACCCCCTCTACTGTCATTCATTTCTCCCCCTTGTATTATTTTTCCCTTTCCCCTCACTTCCTCTTGTATGTACTTTTGTATAACCCTGAGGGTCTCCTTCCATTTCCATGCAATTTCCCTTCTCTCTCCCTTTCCCTCCCACCTCTCATCCCTGTTTAATGTTAATCTTCTTCTCATGCTCTTCGTCCCTACTCTGTTCTTGGTTACTCTTCTTATATCAAAGAAGACATTTGGCATTTGTTTTTTAGGGATTGGCTAGCTTCACTTAGCATAATCTGCTCTAATGCCATATTTCACTTATTTAGTAGTTCACTATTAATTTCTCTGGGGCTTTGAAAACTTAGTTCATATATGAAAATCACCTAATTGTAAATATGGGGTGGATAAATTTCAGCAACTCTAAATATTCTTTCTTTATAGCCATATATGTGGTGCTGAGAATTAAACCCAGAGCCTTACACTTGCTAGGCAAGCACTCTACCACTGAGCCACAAGCCCCTTCATTCAAGTTTTATATTGCATTCAAGTCAATTTTGTATTGCTATAGAACACCATTTACTATTGTATGATCTTATAGCAGTTAATGGAAGGTCATATTATTTTAATTTTATTTACCCTGATGCATCATTCATAAATGTCAAATTTAGAGGCTACTATGTGTGTTCCATCTTAAATTTTATTCCAGTCTGATGGTTGTCCTATATACATACTTGGCTAACTATTAAATTCTTGGTAAGAAAAGCAACCCTAATTGCTTTATTCTTAACAGGTGATACAATCTATTTTAAAATTATACTCTTTTGAGAAGTACTCTGAGGAGTTCATTATGCTAACAATACGAATTGACCATATAATACATATCTTCATCACATCCCATTTGAAACTATAATCTAAGATATAGATATTCTACCTACAGGCTTGATTAAATATATAAATCACATCTGCAGAAAAATATTTTAAGTCTGAATTTATAGGATTTGCAAATGTCTTATATACTAACCATGGGAACTTTCATATCTCAGATTGTGTGTTAGAGGAAAAAACATCCTTCTTAATGACCTAGACTCTTAACAATTGACATAATTTAACTCTGGTTCTAAAGCTGAGGATAAGTGGGATCCACTTTGTATACTAATTACATGTATGGCTTTCAACTTCAAGATCAAATGCCTTTGCATCATTCTGAAAGAGGTAGAATAATTTTTAAGTGTCAAAAAATTGTCATTTTTGATAGTTACAACAAATGGAACAGTTGCCAAGTGATCTATATTTTTGGCAAACTGTGTTAAAGACATTTATAATATCATACATCAAACATTGTCTAGCAAAAGTAACTATTCTAAGAAATATACAAGTTTGGGGAAACAAAGATGTTCAGGAATACAATTATGCTCAAGATTTTTAAATTAAAAGTAAAATAAATTTATTAAATTTTAATTCAATCTTTTATTTTATTTGCTTAATATTTGATCATATATGACTTTCATTTACAAAGTGTTATTTGTCTCATTATTATAACAGAACCTAGACCATCTGTCTTAAATTTATATGTCTCATGAAGAAGAAAAAATATTACCTCTTAACACATAATACAGAATTTGAAATTAAGAACTATTAAGAAATTTATCTATGATAGCTCTAAGATAAGCATTAAAATTTTGTTAGGTTGCACACCCCTGTAAGCCCAATGGCTTGAGATGCTGAAGCATGCGGATGGTGAGTTCAAAGCCAGCCTCAGCAATGGTGAGGCATTGAGCAACCCAGTAAGAGCCTATCTCTAACTAAAATACAAAATAGGGCTGGGGATGTGGTTCAATGGTTGAGTATCCCCGAGTTCAATCCTCAGTATCAAAAACAAAACAAAACAATTTTTACTATTCAGTTTTGGTTTTTCCTAAGCAGAAATAGAGTTTACATTTTATCTTATTTTTATTTCTCAAAACCTTGTATATAACAAAACTAGTAAGTAAATAATAAGCCAAGTCAGTAAATAAATAAACACTAAAACAAAATTTCTTGTGTATCAAGGTGGTTGTGCTCTACAGTTATAATCTAGCCCAGAACCAATCACTTTGAAAGTTGTGCATGTTCCTGTTCTGAGGGACCATATTTGCCTATGGAGCTACATATCCATGTGTATCTCTGGCTTTCAACGAGACCTGGTACCTCAGAACTTATGTTTTGTTATAATTATTGTTGTTGTAATTATTGTTGTTGCTGTTGTTATATAAATTCACATTTATATAAAAGCTTAAAAAATAGTACATAGTATGTCCATATCTTCTTTATGGTCACTAAATGTTGAGTCACAGGTAGGCTGTCTCATTACAATTAGTATACTAGTATCTGTATGTTGTGAACCAGGACATGCCCTTATATAAGTACAGTATGATTGAAAACACAAGTACATTAATATTAATAAAATTCTACAATTATTAACATTTTGTTAAATATTTAAAATTCATCCCTTAGCAAAAAGAAAAAAAAAAACAAAAAAACAAAAAAACAAAAAAAAAAACAAATCTTGATTAAGATTCAACCTATGTATGTATATTACATTCAATTTTTCTTTGTTCTTAATTTAAGTTGGAAAGGCCCTTCATACATTCATTTTATCCATGTTCTTGATATTTTCTAAAAGTTCTTGCCAATATGGAAATGATCAAAGAAGGGTAAGTTATGTGAGATGAAAAAAGTACTGATAACTAAAGTACTCCCTACAGCCAAGCTGGTGGTACTATATGAACATCAAGCAAATAGTAACAATAACGAGTTATAACCAATATATAAGAATCTATGAGTCCATTTGCTTATTTATTAATATCAATATTCATATTGAATAAGTAAGCAAATAAATAAATGTCATTGATGGGAAAGCTGCTTATTATATTATACTTATAACCTAAAAATGAAGAAGCAGTGAGAAAAATAGGAAAAATATTTTGTAAAACAAAATATCAATACAAGTTAAAATCTATGCTGTCAAAAATCATCAATGGATGCTCTGTCAAAAATGCAACTAAAATTGAAGTATTAACATAGTCTGATATTACTTCCTTTGGACCTTTATTGGTGAAAAAAATCAAAACAGTATCTTTATAATGGAAAACTTCAATAAACTCCATCTTACTCAGGTGATAAAAGTTAAAATCACCAATAATGAGATGTCAAATATACCAATATAATGTACTGAGCATTGAAGAACAGTACTTCAATGACATTCTGGTCAGAATGGATAACAAGAATCTAATGATGTAAAAATATGAGCTGCAGCCCAATAAAGGAACATTCTGCAACCTAGCTAACTTATATAACTACCGACATTCTGTGGGTTGTTTTCCTTTGATTTTTGTTTGTTTGGTTTAGCCATTCTCTCTTATGAAGTTTATTTTTCCAGGTTTTTCTTGGATTCTCTCTCTCTCTCTCTCTCTCTCGCTCTCTCTCGCTCTCTCTCTCTCTCTCTCTCTCTCCCTCTCCCTTCCCCTCTCTCACAGCCCCTGCCCCTCCCCCTCTCTTCCCACTTTCCTCCCTCCATCCCTCAAAAAAACATATATGTAGGTAAGTTCTATGCATATATCTGAGATCTTCTGCACATAGCACAGTAATGCTGTCTCAATGTTACTGTATAAAACTGCATAATGGACACCGATCTCAGCTTAGCTGACAAAGTACTCATTTTGTAAGCACTCAGATAATTATATGATACTCATTAAGTTCTACCAAGTTAATGATGAAAATTCATTTTCTTTAATATACCAGGACTGTTTCAGTGTACAGGAAAAGAACAGTACCGCTGGCAACTGCTTTGCTTTGTACCTCTATGCAGATTCCAGAGGGGCAACTATGTGCAATTTGCCTTTCCAAAGGAAGCAATCAAATATCTTCATGTTTGTTGTGCCACAAAAACAAGACCTCAGCTCTGCCATGATTTTATTCTCTTTTAGTGCTGAGTAATATCCCATTGTGTATATATGACACATTTTTTTTTTATCCATTCATCCACTGAAGGGCATCTACGCTGGGTCCACTGTTTAGCTATTGAGAATTGTGCTGCTATAAACATTGATGTGGCTATGACCCTGTAGTATGCTGCTTTTAAGAAGAGGATAAACAATCAACAAATATATGAAAAAATGCTCATCATCTCTAGCAATCAGAAAATGCAATCAAAACTACTCTAAGATATCATTTCACTCCAGTCAGAATGAAGACTCTTCTTCATTCTAGCTTAATTTTGAACATATATAGCCCCCTTTTGGTTCCTCAGTCACTTCTCCCCAGCATGTGACAGGAATTTGTTAAATTCATTCAGTCCCTTCTGATTCATTCTCCTTTCACAGATGAAAGGTGAATTCAGCTCTTTCATATGTTAAGGGATTTGGACATTTCAGGAATAAACTATTAGCAGGTCCACTTGGGTACATATCGAAAATCACAACCGACAGCTACCTTTAGGCTTTTCTTTTCTAGATTTCACATGTGAGGGAACCCCTGAGATATTTGTAGAACTGAGAAATATTATTAATAAGAAATTATCTCATAGTTTCTATGAGTCAAGAATCTGGGTTCAGATTGGTTGTCCTCTAGCTCTGGGTCTGTTTTATAAGGGTGAATTATCCCAAGGCTCAACTGGGAAGGATCCTCTTCCTAATTAAATCAAGTAGCTGTTATTTGGATTCAGTGCTCTGCAGTTTATTTTGCTGAGGACTCAGTTCCTCCTAAGGTATTCCTTAAAATGTGGGCCTCTTTATTGAGCATTTCATAATATGTTTTAATAAAAATGAGAAAGCACATGTGCAAGAGAGATTGCTACCAAGAAAGTGTTCTAGCAAAGATAAAATTGATGATGTTAATGGCATTCCATTACTTTTGTAGGATTTTAGCTATTAGAAGCAAATCTCTAGATACAGCCCATACTCATGCCATTCAACTGAAATGGATTACACAAGGGTATAAACATCAATTGGTTAAGATCACTGAGATCCTATGAGAAGCTGCATTCTAAATAAAAAATTGATGATTGTGTAGGGAAACATAAAGTACAAATCTGTTGGGAAGGTGGACTGATATATTCTAGAAAACAATGTGGCAATATTTAGTAAAATTATTGCTTTGGACTGAATGTGCCTCCCAAAATTCACATGTTAATACCCTTATCATTAATGTGATGGTAATTGGAGATAGGAGACAATTAAATTTGGTCATGAGGGCTGTGTCTCAGATTAATGCCCTTATTAAAAGAGGAAGACCCCTAAATCTCTCCTTCTGTATGCATCCACCAAAGAAAGCATATGAAGACGTAACCCGGAAACCAACCTTCATTAGAACCTGACTATGCTGCTACAAAACACAGAAACCAGTTATGGTACATTCAAACATACATTTAACAAGGCCATATACAAGGACAGAATTCAAATATAAAATAATAATTCTATTGTTGAGAAGGGAACTAGTGCTAGATTCTAAGAAGAAAGAA
This sequence comes from Marmota flaviventris, assembly GCF_047511675.1. Classification (NCBI taxonomy): domain Eukaryota; kingdom Metazoa; phylum Chordata; class Mammalia; order Rodentia; family Sciuridae; genus Marmota; species Marmota flaviventris. The sequence continues at coordinate 3,365,778 of NC_092519.1, forward strand.
AAATTTGAATAAAAGAGAAGGAATCTTGCAAAACTCAATGATGATAATGTGACCAGGCTCCAAAAATAGAATAAAAATAAGGATAAAATGCAATTTTCATCAGTGGGTAGTTAATTTTATTCCTTTCCTATAAGTTGAAGGCCTGGAAGAAAACAATTTTAAAAATTGGCAGCCTTTAATGCCAAATGCAGTAAGTATATTGATATCCATTAATGGGAATATGTCTTGTTTGTAGCATTATTCACATATCTTCTGATAATTAAAGAAAAATATAACCATATTACTTTTGGATGGATTTTAGGTACATTATCCAAAATACTAACTAATGGCTAAGGGAAAGATAGCAGAATGAGTTTGTAGGAGTAGCTTTGGGGAATACTTTGGTAGAGGAAGATCTCTACCACCTGTACTACCACTATTGAACACTATATAAGAATTAGGGTGGGGTGGCTCTTTCAGGTATATTAAAGAAAAGTCTCCTTTGCCCAACCAGATCATTTTTGCCTTCCTAGCATCTCCTCTCCCCCACATCCCAGAAGTGCCAAGAGTGTTGATTTGCAATATCTAAGCTATAGCCTGGTTTCCCTAGCAACCTCCCTAGCCTCTTCATGTACAGAAGTGTCAGAGAGAGTGCTTTGTGAGGTCTAACCTCCTCCTTAGTCCTCATTGGCTGGGGAGTAACTTGCTGGCCAATGAAGGCTGAAGGGTGTGGCCCTTCATTGTCTTGGGAGGACATATATGCCTAGGATCCTTACAGCTCTTCAGAAGACCACTGGGAGGCTTCAGTATGGCTAAGGCAACCAAGAAATCACAGAAGCCTAATGCAGATATGGCCCAGTCAACATCATCGATGAAAGAAAGAAAGAATATGAAGACTTCCTATCATCACTCCAGATGCGGAAGAGGCAGCAAGGTAAGATAACCCAACCCAAGCTTCTCCTTTCTGCATTCATTCCCCACGACCTAAGACTCCTATTTATTTTTCATCTGGCACAAACCCCTACTTCACATGTATATCCTATCTTCTTTTCCCAAACCAATGCCCTTATGGCCTCTCTGTTGTCCTTACAGATACTAAAGTCCACCAATAAGGGTAAAAAAACACTTCAAAATAATTCAAGCAAAAGAGACTCAGAAAAGCCTTCCACATCTCTGAAAAAATCTAAGAAAACTAAAGGAACAATACTCTTTGGTCATTATCATCGGCTAAATGAAAAACTGAATAGAGAGCCAGAAATGGAAAATACCCCAGAAACCTCCAGCATTTCAAGTGATGATCTGGACAGCAAGTAATTGAGTGGGGCCAGAGACCTCAGAATAATCTGCAGAGTGTCCAGAGGTCTGGCAGCTAAGAAATGGCTCAATTTTACCACAGGTTACTAACATTAATGGTGGTGAAAATAAAATCAATCTGATGTGAAAAGATGTGTATCTCTGTGAGCCTCTGATGCTGGAGTGGGAACAAATAAAAGGTAGAAGTAGGTGTTTGAGAAGGGAGAGATGTGGGATCTGTGGAGTTGGAGTTCAAAAGATAAATTGTTATCCACACATTGAAGGATAAAGACAAAGTGAGGACTGAGGACTGAAGACAAACTTCCTCTTTATACTTGATCCCACAGGCAAGGCGAAAAGGACTTCATGTTTCTCCCTATTTGTGTATGGCTTTAGTATGTAGATTTCCAGAAACTGTATAAGGTGAGGCATGTGAGTGGCAGTATCTCAAAAAATATACAAGGAGTCACCTGAGGAACACTGACCTCATAGTGGTGTTTGTTACTCCATACCCTATTATGTAAGCAACTAATGGCTCTCAGAAGGGCTAAAGAACTCACTCTATCATCCCTAGGAAAGTAATGGTGATTGAAAGAACAAATCCAGAACCAATCAGCCCACTTAAGAAATTTGGGGTAGAGTAAGCCATTGGGAGTGGTCTGCCTCATGTGCTGGCAAGAAAATGGAGCATTCATTGTTCATGGAGAAGTTTTAAGCAACATGGCTCCTCCTACAAATATCTTTAAGCTTTATCTTTTTCAAAGTTGTTTTCATCCATGAAAAGAGTTTCATGCTTAATTTATGGAACTATAATTGAAGCACAAGAACCTGTACGTGATTAAAAAGTTTGTATGTGGGCTGGGGTTGTGGCTCAGTGGTAGAGCACTTGTCTGGCATCTGTGAGGCACTGGGTTTGATCCTCAGCATCACATAATAATTAAATAAAATAAAGGTATTGGGTCCACCTACAACTATTTTTTTAAAGTTCGTATGTTTTATCACACACACACATACTAATCACAATTATAAGAGTGAATATATCCATCATTCCTTAAAATTTCCAAATGCTGTTAGTCCCTTTTGTGATAGTAAAATACCTGAGGATGGGTACATTATTTTTTAAAAAAAGATTTCACAATTTTGGAAGCTGAAAGTCTGAGATTGGGCAGCCTCACCTAGTTGGCCTCTGATGAGGGCCTTCCTGCTATGTCATAACATGGGCTGATGGCTTCACATGATGAAGGAAGTATGTGTGTGTGTATGTGAGAGGTAAATCACATGGAAAGAGAGAAACAGAGTAGGAAAGGGTCAAAATTGCTCCTTTATAACATCTCTTCTCTCATGGAAACAAATTCAGTCCTACAATCAGCATGATGAGCATTAGTATCTTCAGAGGGGTGATTATTAAAGGGGTGATCATCTCCCACTAGGCCCCACCTCTTAAAGTTGTCTTCCAACCTTTCAATACCAAATATACTGGGGACCAAACCATATTCAAACTACAGCATGCTTCTTGGCAATATCTCCCTCCTACCCCTCCCTGTACCCCCATCTCCAGGTAACTACTGTCTTGCTTGTGGCCACTATCAGTTTCCATTTTCTAGAGGTTTATAAAAATGGAGTCATGAAATATATACTCTTTTTTTCATCTAGCCTCTTAGAAAATTCTTCTCACCCCTC